>NC_136999.1:19331912-19534412 GCF_032717465.1 Coenobita brevimanus
TCTCACTGTCGCCTTCGAAGTAGTCCCCTTCGGCATGTATAGCGGTCCCAACATTTTTCCACAAGTCCATGCATCCCTGGAAGGCTTCAGCCGTGATGTTCTTGAGCTACTCCTGCGATTCTGTCTGGATCTCCTCAACCGAGTCAAATCTACGCCTTTCAGTCGTAATTTCAGCTTGGGAAACAGGAAAAAGTCCGAGGGGCAAGGTCAGGGTAAATAAAGTGCGTGGGGAATAACTACTGCATTAGTGGAAACCAGGAACTACCGGACAAAAATCGATGTGTGGGCAGGGGTGTTGTTATGATGCAGGACCCAGTCCTTGCCCTTCCACTGTTCTGGACGTTTGCAGCGGATGTTCTCCCTCAGACGCTGCAAAACTTCACAGTAAAACTTTCCGCTGACAGATTGGCTGGGTGGGATGAATTCCTTGTGAGCAATCCCTTGCATATCGAAGAAAACGATCAACATTGACTTGACATTGTCGCGAACTTGACGCACTTTTTCCAGCCTCAGTGAATTGGGAGACTTCCATTGCTATGAATGCTGCTTTGTCTCCGAGTCATAACCATAAACCCATGATTCATCATCAGTTATTACCTTGGAGATGAAGGTGGTGTTATTTCTGACCTGATTCTTGAGCTCCCGCAAACCGCAACGTGATGTGCCTTCTGCACGTCACTCAGCATTCTTGACACAAATTTTGCAGAGATATGTCTCATGCCTAACACGTCCGACAAAAAACATTGCACGCTCCCGTACGACAGTCCAGCGATATCACAAACATCATGGTTAGTTCACCTACGACCCGCAAGGATAGCCTGACGAACATTTCTGACATTTTCTGGTGTCGTTGCTGTTGACTGTCGTCCAGAACGGTCATCGTCTTCGACGGACGTTCGTCCTTTCTTGAACTGCTTGTACCAGAAAAATGTTCTGCTTTGGGACATGGTATTGTCGCCAAAGGCTTGCTGAAGCAACCAGTAAGTTTCTGCAGCCGTCTTGTTGATCTTGAAACAGAACTTGATACAGGTTCTTTGTTCTGTGAGGTCTGCCATTGCAAAACCGCCAAACCAACTACACACCACGTTACTATAGTAAGCGTGGCTCAACAACACTTCCGCTCACAGACACGGTCGGGGCCACACTGACACACAAGGGGTGCTGCTGACTCCTCCTACAGGCAGAAGGAAAAACTGCAAACGGTTGGCTCCCTCTGTTCAAATTACAAGAACTTTTGGGTAGGACATCGTGTGTGTGTATATATATATATATATATATATATTATAGACTTTTTTTTTTCATTCCTCCCAGCACCTTTCCCACTCCATTCGTTCTAAACTTCACTTCTACATCTTCCATCCACAGCAACATGTGACCCTAAATACTTAAAACACCCTATCTCCTCAAGCAACTCACCATTCAAAACTATATTCATCCTCGTACCGACCCCTTATACTTCATGACTTTACTCTTCTATCTCTATCTATCTATTGCCAGACGCCTCAATCCCGTTTGGGGTGGCCACAAACAAATCGCCTCCAAGTCGCCCTGTCCCCCGCCATTTCACTGCCCTGCTCCCAACTCACACCCCCCTCTCTCATATACCTCTCCACCCCATCCCTCCATCTCATCCTCGGTCTCCCCCTCCCTCTTCCACCCTCCACCTTACTCATATACACTCTCTTCGTCAGTCTTTCACCCTCCATCCTCTCCACATGGCCAAACCACCTCAGTGTGTTCCTCACAACGCTTCCTATCACATCCACATCAACACCACAACGCTCCTTTATATCCTCATTCGTCAGCCTGTCTCTCCACGTGACTCCACAGGCTCCTCTTAAATAACTCATTTCCACTGCTCTCACTCTTGACTTGTGTCCTTCCAACAATGTCCAAGCTTCACTTCCGTACGTTAGAGTTGGTATCACAATACTGTCATGTAGTAACTTTTTTACTTCCATGCTCACTTCCCTGTTTCTTATCACTGCTTTCAAGGAACCAGTAACCTTTCTTCCCTGCTGTACCCTTTCAAGCACTTCACCCTCCAAACCTCCATCCTTACTCATCACACTACCCAAATACTTAAACGTACTCACATTTTCCAATTCCTCACCATCCAACCTCGCTGTACATTCACTGACTTCACTCTTATTCTCACTCTTATTCTCATTTACTCTCAATAGACCCCTTTCACACACCCTTCCAAACTCCTCTACCAACTCTCTCAATGTTTCCTCCGAATCAGCCACCATTGCAGTATCATCAGCCAACAGCAGCTGATTCAGATGCCACTCTCTACCATCAGCATTCACCAGACTCAAACCTCCACCTAACATTCTCCCATTTACTTCACTTACAACACCATCCATATAAATATTAAACAACCAAGGCGACATCACTCATCCCTGCCGTAGCCGCACTCTCACAGGAAACCATTCACTCACAGTATTTCCCAATCCTACACACGGTCTACTATTTACATAAAAACATTTCACTTCTATTAACAACCTATCATCAAGTACATACAATCTTAAGACAGTCCATAATGGTTTCCTATAAATTCTGTCATACACTTTCTCTAAATCCATGAAAGCCCAAAACACATCCTTACCTTTTGCTGAATTCCTTTCACACACCTGTCTCACGGCAAACAACTGATCCAGGCATCCCCTCCCTCCCCTAAAGCCACACTGCTCATCACTAATCACTCTCTCTGTACCCTCTCTAACTCTTTTAATTGACACTCTACCATACAGGCGGTGGCTGAATCGTTAGAGAGGCGGCCTGCAGTCCTGATGGACCCAGGTTCGAATCCCGCCTGGGGCAGGGAACAGTTTAAGGATTTGAATTTCATAAAAAGCAGACTTTCCTGATCTACCAGATGACCTGCCGACATGTCATAAAAGTACCCCCGCTAATACCAATACACCAGTCCTGTATGAGAGAGCCCTAGCATGTATTCATTATGGATGGTGGGTGTTAGCGCCGAAATGGTGACATGTGGAGGTGTAGGAGGACTATTGGGCCTTGGGATAGGCTACTGCCCCCGAGATATAGGCCCTGAAGCCTTTGCCCAGAGTCGGACACATAAAAGAAAAAAAAAAAAACTTACAACACTCAACAGACTTACTATATACCCCTACAGCTAGTACATTCATACTTGTCACCTTCACCTTTATACAGTGGAACAACACAAGCACTTGCCCAGTCAACTGGCACCATACCTCTCAGAAAACACACATTCAACAATCTTATTAACCAGTCAAGAGCAGTCGCTCTGCCATCTTTCAAGCATTCCACAGCACACCCATCCATACCTGGAGCTTTCCCTGCTTTCATCTCCTTTACTGCCTCCTGCACTTCCTCCATCGTGATCAAAGAATGATTCAACTCTCAATACACATTTATTCCTTGCACCCTTCCATCTGCCACAATCTCAGTCTCCTTTCCTCCTCTACATTTAACAATCTTTCAAAATACCCCGCCCATCTCTTCCTTACTCATCCATGCTAGTTGACATCCTTCCATCCTCTGCTTTCACTCGTTCTTCATTCTCAGTCTCCCTTTTGCATCGTTTTCACCTCCTTGCAAAACATTTTCTTATTCGGTTGAAAATTCTCAGTCAACCGCCTACCCAACCTCTTGCTTGATGCCACTTTAGCATCACGTACAGTCCTTCTCGCCCTATTCCTGATTTCCTTATACCTCTCATATGATATCTCATCCTTCGTCTGCAGCCACACTTCATTTACATGTCCCTTCTCAGCCACAGCCCTACTTGCTTCCTCACACCACCATTCACTGACCTTTCTTGCACCACCAGCCACTCGTCTCACACCACACACCTCCTCCGCATGCCCCACCTCAGCACTCTTAAACAACAGCCATTCCTCCTCCGCACTGCTATTTTCCAGATCTTACCATGTGTTCTACTCATTCTCCTGATACTCTATCATTATATCTCTTTTATCCAACTCACTCACTTTCAAAACCTCCCTGCCACACTTAACTCTTCTAGCTCTCACCCATCTCTTACCCACTCTCAATGTTCCCTCCACCAGGTAGTGGTCAGACATATCTCCACCCTCCCCTCTCAAAACTCTCACATCCAACAATCATCCTATTACATTCCTGGACACACCAACACAGTCCGTCAGTGCACTATCAGCAACTCTTCCACCCTCCTGTCTCACCCATGTACTGTATACTTATAAACATCATTCATTTCAAACAAGGTATTTCCATTCACCATCTCTTGCTCAACACACGTCCCTATCATTCGTTCCCCATTTTCATTTCTTCCAGGCACACCATGCATACAACTACTACATTTCCCTCTGTAGCATTCAGATCTCCCATCATTTCCACATTCACATTCACTCCAGAACTCTGCAGGCACTCATCAACATCATTCCAGCAATACTCTCTCATACTTCCTGATATTAGTGTAGGATTTTTTGTATTGACAAAGTTGATGAAGGCTATATCTTACCTCTCCAGTTGTGCACGTGTAAATGTTGAACCAGTTCAATGTGTTGTGGCAGTTTGCTCTTGCCTGTATTCTGAGGGACATGTATGTGAAAAGTATGTGTGTGTTCTTACCTTACCTAATTGTTCTTATCTAATTGTATCTTTACAGGAATGAGTCAAGCTCGTACTGTCCCGTGTCTTAAACCATATTTATCGTACATATCCTTAAATTTGTGAATTGTTTTGGCACACACTATTTCATTCGGTAGTGCATTCCATTGATCAATTGCTCTGTTTGGGAAACTGAATTTCCTTACGTCTTTATCACCTCTCTTCTTATGCAGTTTTTTGCAGTGTCCTCTTGCTGATGCTTCTCCATATGTTAAGTAATCATTTATATCTATTTTCTCCTTCCCTGATATGCACTTATATAGCATTATCATGTCACCTCTTTTCCTTCTCTCCTGTAGTGTTGGTAGATTCAGTTTATTTAGTCTTTCTTCGTAGCTTAGGTCCCTTAAGCTTGGTATCCATCTTGTAGCGGCCCTTTGAACTTTTTCAATCTTGTCTATGTGCTTTTTGAGATGAGGACTCCAGACTACTGATGCATATTCCAGGGTTGGTCTAATGAATGACGTTATTATCCTTCTTAGCATGTCTTCATTTATGTATGTGAGTGCTATTCTCATATTTGCAAGCAGTGTATACATGTTCCGTACCTTCTCGCTGATGTGGTCAGCCGGAGATAGTCTGTTATTGATAATCACACCTAGGTCTTTCTCTCTTTCTGATGTGTATAGGGTTTTATTTCCTAACTTATAATCCCAATCAGGTCTTTTTCCACTTTTACCAAACTTGATTACAAGACACTTGTCCACATTGAATTCCGTTTGCCATGTACTACTCCATTCATGAAGTTTATTTAATTCTTCTCGTAGCTTTTTACAAGAGTCTGTGTTAGTAATTCTCCTTTGTATTTTTGCATCATCTGCAAACATATTCAGATAGCTCTCATTTCCAGTGTTACTGTTTATATCATTTATGTACACTAAAAACATGATTGGTGCCAGCACTGAACCCTGTGGTACTCCACTAGTCACTTCTTTCCATGATGAGTAGTTTCCTCTTAGTACTGTTCTCACTTCTCTTTTTATGAGAAAGTCTTGCATCCAACAAAATAGTTTGCCTCGAATTCCTCCTTGATGGTACAGTTTCCATAAAAGTCTTTGGTGTGGTACTGTGTCAAAAGCTTTCTTGAAATCTAAATAGATACTGTCCACCCATCCTTCCCTTTCCTGTATTGTGTTTGTTACTCTGTCATAATACCTCAACAGATTAGTAACACATGATTTTCCTTTTCTGAAACCAAACTGTCTTTCTGTTATCATACTGTGTTCTTCTAGATGATTTACCCAAGCTTTTCTTATAAGCGTTTCTAATACCTTGCTTACAACACTGGTCAGTGATACTGGTCGGTAGTTGAGTGGATTTTGTCTATTTCCTTTCTTGAATAAGGGGACAATATTTGCTTTTTCCAAATATCAGGTAGTTTACCTTGACTCAAGGATTTCTTGAAAATTACAAATAATGGTTTATTTAACTCCTTTGCACATTCTCGTAGTACCCAACACGAAATTTCATCAGGACCATTTGCTTTTTCTCTGTCTAATCTACTTAACTCCTCCTGTATTACTTTTTCTGCTATTTGTATATCTGGTAGTATGTGTGGACATGCATGTTCCACATACTCCCTCTCAAAATTTTTTTCTTCTTTAAAAACTAATTGGAAATTCTTATTTAGTGCTTCACAAATATCTTTCTCTTGTGTATAAGTGATTCCCTCGTCCGTAATTGATTGAATTATATCTTTTACTTTGGTTTTGCTTCTGATAAAGCTGTAAAACAGCTTTGGTTGATCACTACTTTTATTTATTATATCCTCCTCAAACTGTTTTTGGGCTTCCCTCCTTATTCTTGTATAATCGTTTCTTGCCTGTTTGTAATTATTATACGCCCTTTCACTATTATGTCTTCTGTATGTATTCCATAACAAATCTCTTCTTTCTTTTGATTTTTTACATTCTGTATTGAACAATTTCTGTATTTTCTTATCTGCTTCTTTGTCCTGTGGGATGTACTTCTGGACTCCTATTTCATAAAATTCACGGAATTTTTTATATACACCATTTAAATCTTGTCCTCTAAGCTCATTTTCCCAATCAACTTCTAAGAAATACTTCTTTAGGTCTTGATAATTTCCCTTTTTATAGTTTAGGCTCTTTTTGTAACTGTCATTGCTGTTTACTATGTCATATACTATCCTGAAGTTATAATTTAGTACTGCATGATCGGTTTTGCCGAGTGGAGGGTGATATATTAAACTGTCAATATCATTTTCTTGCCTAGTAAATATTAGATCTAGCACTGAAGGTACATCAAGTCCTCTTTTTCTGGTGGTTTCCCTCACATGTTGCGTTAGGAAGAACTCTTGTACGAGATCCAGGAGCTTTTGGTCCCAACAGCTTTCTTGGCTAATTATATCTAGAGTATTCCGATTTATATTTGTATTGAAATCCCCAGTTAGTGTAATTCTTTCTGATTTCTCTTCCATTTTATGTAGTAATGATCTTAAACTCTGAATTGTACTCTCTGCCAGGTCCTCATATTCATCTCTTTCCCATGTGTTTGATCTGGGTGGCATGTACAAATTGGCTACAATTGCTTTACCTTCAGATGTGTTGATCTCTACTGCAATCAGTTCTACTTGTGATGGTATATCTAGTTTTATTTCATTGGCTTTTAGATTTTTCTTAGTTATTATTATAATTCCTCCTCCTTTTTTTAAATTTATGTCTCTTCTCCATATATTGTATTCCTCTAAGTTTAGTATGTCATTGGATATCCTTGGTGATAATTTTGTTTCAGTTAGGCATATTATTTGTGGTTCATTTTCTCTGACATAATCATTCATCTCTAGTAATTTAGATACCATTCCATCCACATTTGAGTACATCAACTTTATCATCTTGTTTATATACTTGTCATGACTTGGTTCTACTACCTTCCTCCATTTTATTCCATCCTGTTTGTGTACCACTTTCGCACCTGTAATCCTATTACTTTGTAAAAAAATTTCTTCTTCTCTTCTGATCTTCCCTCATTTTTTGTTTTTGCTTCTTCCCTTTTCTCTTTCAGTAATTCCAGTTCCTCTTGTGTTAGGCATCTTTTTATCCATACATTTTTGAACTCCTCTTTTTCCATAAGATTTTTTGCATTTTTTAGTATCTCTTCCACAGTGTTTACACTCTGGAAAGTCACCTTTAGAGGTCTTGTCTTGCTTTTCTCATATTTCCCTAACCTTTTGTGTTCCTCTATGTCTTTACCTCAGATTTCCTCTGATACTTCTTTCAGTAAGTTCATTACATTTGCCATCTCCTTTTTGTCTCTCGTGATCTTGTTTTTTACTTCTTCCTCTTCTATACCAGTGATTACTATAGATTTGTTTATATCTACTGAATCTCTGACTAACTTCGGATTGTTTTGGATTATTCTTTTCACTTCCTTTTTAATGCTTTTTTCCTCCACCCTTGTTTCTAAGTCTTTCTTTACTTTCACCATTTCAGCATACGTGGTTTCCACGTGGTGTGTGTGTGTGTGTGTGTGTGTGTGTGTGTGTGTGTGTGTGTGTGTGTGTGATTCCTCAAGTGCATGCATGTGAGTGATGGCATGTGCATGACATTCAGATATTTATTTATTTATGTGAACATAATTATACTTGTGTATACATGAGTGTAAGAAGTCTTCTTTTGCACATTTGAAAAGTATGAAGAAGCGTGCGTACACCACCTAAATAACTTATAAGCAGCTGTGTCAAAAGAGAACTATACACAGACGAGCGTGTACATCATGTATGCATGGATGCCAGTCTGTATATAAACCCGCACCACACTAGAATTCACACGCCACGAACTACGTTTTCCAAGTTTTTCTTTCGTTTTTTATATTTTCTAAAATAATTTTTTCATTAATTCTTTTTATGCCATTTTCTGTGCATTTTCTATTGTTGGAGGTATTTTTACTTCAAGACGCTTCAGGTTTTATGTCATCATTACTTTTTCATACCAGCTTTGTCCTGTCTACTCTCCATTTTATTGTATTAATTTTCTGCCATCTCGTTTCACATGTGTTTTACTTAGTTGCTGCACTTTTCCCCCCAAAATGCATACTATTATTGTTCTTAATGTCTGTTTCAGGGGCTTTTGATATTATCAGTCTTAATGTTATGTTTTGAGTCTACAAAATCCCTTTTCTTCCTGACTTTTAGACCCATCTGAGGGAATTTAGCAGATAAAAGTGTGTTTGTGCATCTCTGTCCTTCATTTTTTTTCCTCTTCTTTCGTTTTAGTATGTTTTAATATTTTTTAACTTTTTCTTTTATTATCAGGGGCTTTTCCTCCAAGTGTTTTTGTTTGGTTTGGTTTTTATGGTCCGTACTATTACTTCAAGGTTCATGCTCACTAGTTGGTTTATCCTATATTTATCATAATTTCTCTTCCCATCTCCCACAAAATATTTCTTCCTATTCAGCTTTTATTCCTTCTGACATGACGAATATATTGGCAATATGAGAAGAAGATGTATTCTCATTATATTTCTTCACAATATTTTTTCTTCCCTTCATTGCCTAAACTCTCTGAAATTTTTAAATATTGTGCTTGATTTTTAGCCCCTAACCACCATTTGACATGTATAGCTGTCACTATTTTGGACACGGAGCAACGCCGGTTGATGTGTACAGCCACATGCGTCTTCGAGCCACCCTTTGAACCCACGGCCGTTTTCTATGACAACCATAGGGTAGGTAGATACCACACTGATGTGTGGCTCAGTCTGTACAAGGCACTGGTAGAGCATAGAGTGATGTAGGAGAAACCTGTACTGTACACGGGAAAAATCATCTAATAAATTACTAATATGCTGGGAAACAAACCCGGGACTCTCAGGTGAGAGCCAGGCAGCATACCACTACACAACAACCAGGTAAAAATTAACTCACATTGTCACAATCTTGTAACCAACGTCCCTCCACCCCCACTGTGGGCATCAAGAGGATGAGTTAATCCCCTGGCACTCGGGCAAGTAGATGCTTTTAATCTATCCCAAGCACTTAGGGCAAGTCAGAATGAAGGAGAAACCTGTACTGTACACAGGAAAAATCATCTGATAAATTACCAATATGCCAGGAATCGAACGTGGGACTCTCAGGTGAGAGCCAGCAGCATACCACTAAACCACGACCGAGTAACCTCAAGTTACGTTGTCACAATCTTGTAACCAACGTCCCTCCAACCCCACTTTGGGCATCAAGAGGATGAGTTAATCCCCTGGCACTCAGGCAAGTAGATGCTTTTAATCTATCCCAAGGACTTACGGCAAGTTAGAATGAAGGAGAAACCTGTACTGTACACAGGAAAAATAATCTCATACAGTACAGGTTTCTCCTTCATTCTGACTTGTCGTAAGTGCTTGGGATAGATTAAAAGCACCTACTTGCCCGAGTGCCAGGGAGTTAACTCATCCTCTTGATGCCCACAGTGAGGGGTGGAGGGACGTTGGTTACAAGATTGGGACGCCATGAGTTTTACCTGGTCGTGGTGTGGTGGTATGCTGCCTGGCTCTCACCTGAGAGTACCACGTTCGATTCCTGGCATATTGGTAATTTATCAGATGATTTTTCCTGTGTACAGTACAGGTTTCTCCTTCATTCTGACTTGCCGTAAGTGCTTGGGATAGATTAAACGCATCTACTTGCCCGAGTGCCAGGGGGTTAATTCATCCTCTTGATGCCCACACTAGGGTTGGAGGGACGTTGGTTACAAGATTGTGACAATGTGAGTTAACTTTTACCTGGTCACTGGTCGCGGTGTGGTGGTATGCTGTCTGGCTCTCATCTGAGAGTCCTGGGTTCGATTCTCGGCATATTGGTAATCTATCAGATAGAGTGATGTCTTCCTCATCCTCCTCGTCCGATTCCGCTCCCCCATGCACGGGGCAGATTGCATCATCGACCACAGTGAAAGTTCTCCCCTTACCGCTGGGGAAAGGGCTCAGTGACTAAGCTGGTGTGTGGGAAAGTGTAAATAGTAAACATGTAAGAACAAGTGTGTGTTTTTTTTTATACGTGAAAGGTAAGATATTATAAGTTATATCTAGTACGTGTTTTGATAAGTGTTTTATTATAAGTTTTACAAGTGCAATGCAATAAGTGTTACCGTTTATGGTTTTTTGTGAAACAATGATTGGAAATAACGTGAGTAACTTTACCTGCTACATGAAAGAAAACCAGGAGTGCATGGGCGAGAAAGAAAATGACCTGGTTGGCTGTAACTAATTTTTTCCCTCGTTACTCAGAAAATAATGGTGAATGAAAATAGGCATATTTGTGATGTGAAGTACAAAACATGTTAGTTGTGTATATCATTAGTAATATTTTCACGATTTCATTCATTCATTCATTGCCAGACGACATGTATCCCAAACGGGGTGACCAAGGGCTCAGAGTTAATTGTTTTACAGGGAGGGGCACTACTCCTCCACCAACCCCACTTGACACGTAGGGAGAACGTTATGCCAACAGCATCTGGTGTTCCCAGGTGGTCACCCATCCAAGTGCTAACCAGACCCCACGATGCCCCTGATTAATACAAATGAGTCACAATTTTAGTACAAGTAATTACCTCATACTCAACCATACTGCATGAAACAGCCAGAGCATTTACTTCTCAAAGTGCAGTTACTCGTAATCGTGATGTCAAGTTCAAATATAAGTGCCTTAGTAGAGGGAAATTATTATAACCGATGGAAGAAGTGATTACAAAAATCAAAGAGCTATTCTTTCCCCACACACCTACACTATGAAACGGGAGAAACACCCTATAGAGAGCCACATGAACAGGGTGATGACTCATTCTTATGACAGTGAGTAAGGAAAAGTTGAAGACTGAGTGTAAAATTATGGGTTTCTCGAAGGAAGACTGGGCAATATTACAATCACCACTCTGGTCAGCATTGACAATGCTAGGCAGCGAGTCCAGGTCACTGGTATTGCGCGTGCTCGGGAACAGCCAACCAAAACAAGGAAAAACAGTAATCTTTAAGTTATCCTTACATGTCAACGGGACCACCTGGAGACCTGGAGATACTTCCATTTGAAAGAGGAATAGTTGGTGTCTTAAGTATCTTTAATTTTTTCTCTATTTAGTTTGCCAGATATTATGGTTTGAAATAAGGATTTTTTTTCCCAAAAATCACGGAAATTACCCATGAGGTGGAGTGGGCGACGTGGGAAAACTCCCGGAACGTAGGGATTAACCAAGAATTTTCCCCTGCACTCTTCTGTGGACACCGAAATACTTAAATCTGCATAATTAGAAGTGTATTATGTGGTCCAGACATGGTACGGGCAAAGCCTTTTTTCTTTTTTTTTTTATCTACTCTTTTTGAAAGCGAATAATCAAGCACAAATTTTATTTTGCATATCACTTTTGTGGTTATCCAACGGTTTTGAACTGGCAACACGAAGAAACATTGTGCATTTTCGTTTTGTAATTATTGTTATTCATAGAGGGTCTGTGTAGGCCTACCTACTGTGTTCTGAGAATGTTAATTACATAGATAGCCCTTAATGGATTTGTGAACATACACGACACTCTAAATTCCAGGTATGAGGGAAATGATACGTATTTCTGTCATATTTCGTACCAAGCCTCATTCTTCCATAAGTGGTCTCTGCTTACTTATGTAACTGTAAGGTTTTACAAGATGAGTGTTTAAAAATGCTCTGGCATATTATGTAAGTGTTCGTAGTGTATTTTCGAAATAAAAGTCGTTATTCAATTGTCATAAACTCCTGAATGATTTTTTTCTTTTGTCATCGTATATCTACCGATTCCTGACAATCAGGCTTATTACATGAAACGTAAATAGATGTATTAAACATTCCCTCCAAATATCATACCTAGCACTGTTATACGGCACAATCATTCCATACGTTCCTCCTTGTGTGTGTGTGTGTGTGTGTGTGTGTGTGTGTGTGTGTGTGTGTGTGTGTGTGTGCTTTTCCTCTTACAACTTGAATTCTTTGTATGATTTCTTGGCGATGTGTTGGTGTAAAAGTCCGACATATGTAGTTTACAACACAAACTATTTCATGCATTTTCCCCATAGTTCCTACCAAGCACTGTAACAATTTCCTAGTTTTAGTGCCTCTGTCCTTCCACAGTAATGTCTCAGAAGGTTAGTTTATTTTTAGACCGATTTCTAGTCGTGTGGAGACGTAAAATTTACTATACAATATATTAAATGTATTGTTCTCTAGTATACTGCCGTATGTAAGCTATGCACTACGGTAAAACTGTTTATTTCTTAGTTGCTTACTGATGTTTTCTACAAATGTTAGACGCATTGCTATACAGTGTATGTGCGTCACGACACAAAACGTAAAATTTTCTACACAGAGGACATGACATGTACTCGTATTCTCGCCATAAATCGCATCAGGTACTGTAATTATTTTTCCCCCTCCAAGGTACCCTAGGCATTATAATACGTAAATACCTATCCATAAATTTTGTTCGCGCATTGTTTTGAACACCTGACACTTATAATTTGCAACCCGAGACATGCTTTATCACCGCCATATTTCTTATCGAACTTTTTTTTCCTAAATCGATATCTGTAATTTTGTTGGAATATACAGTATATTTGAGAGATTCATCTTGCAGCTCCAGTGGACATTCGTCACTCCTAATTTTTATTTCAAATATAATTCCCTCCATTTCGCACAAAGCTCTTGATTTATAATCTTCTTCAGATGTCTATAAAAATCCATTGTAATCTTAGTATGCACGTGATATACTGTATGAGTACAGCGGGTAATCTTTGTGGGTGTCTCTACTTCATGATATTTCTCTTTATAATTATAGTTAGGGCAGATGAGTCAGTCATGTGGCACAGAAGCTTATCGTACGGTTGGTATAATCATTCTCTTTCTACTCGAACTTGTCTTCAAATTATCATCCCATCTTGAATGCTGAGTCGTAACTAATGGTTTACACTGTTATTATGCTAATCACAAATAGGTGCCACGTACATGATTTAGAGATGTAGCATTAACTTTTTCTGTCACTGAGTTACATGATTAATGCTGCAAAATGGAGAAAATCACGGCCAAGTTATTGTCGTAAAGTACAATACCTGTTAGGTTTTCTTCAAATAACACTGATATTAACCTCTCTCTCTCTCTCTCTCTCTCTCTCTCTCTCTCTTTAGTGAGATACCGGTAAGTTTAAGCTTTATCTTACGGTCGGTGTAATTAGTAAGATACTGAAGAGGTATTGTGTCATATTTCACACGAGAATATTGTCTGACGTTATCTTCTTTCATGTATGCGACTGAGTATAATGTTGAAATATATATATATTCTCTCTCTCTCTCTCTCTCTCTCTCTCTCTCACACACACACACACACACACACACACACACACACACACACACACACGTACTAGAAGACGATACAAATACCCTTATGCTTCACCACTTCTTTAAAAAGATCATCATTATCATCATCTTGCCAAAACCCACAACAAATAGGCAGTGTACGGTCTATAAATACGAGAAATAAATCATTAATTGTAGGGTAACTATCAACTGATGTGTTGAGAAATGAGCCGTACGTCCATTCCCTCAGTGTTTCTTTTTTCTAAATTTTGGTTCTACCTCTTAGGGTAAAATTAAAGAAATCTTTGCTACATCTACCCCCGAATAATTATGACATTTTGGACTTGCGTACCTGCTAAACTATCCTCTCCAGATCTAATCAGTCTAATCTATTCTCACGTAACCCAACTTTAATTTCATAATCTTGCTATGCTATCCAAACATAGCTGGTGAGGCTAATGTTGGATAAGGTTGGTAAGGTTAGGTGTGGTCTTATTAATCAGGTAAGGTTTAGCTACTAATTTTTGCTTTTCCTAAACCGTTCACAGTATGTTGTGCAACTTTTCAATTTTCAAACCAACATAATTAAAATGAGGGTTGAGTGTGAAAACATTGCCCTGAACAATGAGCCTTCAATCAATTTTCGTGCAATATCTAAGATTCGTTTTATCAATATCCAACTTAAAACAAAGAGTAGGCAACCCTGAAACACTTCCAGTCTCCATATGATGACATCACTTACCTTCGCATATAACTTTTGGGGTACTAGTCTCATATCCCTACGTCTATGGTGAGGCCTGTTGAGGGTGCTACAATGTAGTATGACTACTTTGGAAGATCTGTCTATTGCCAGACGCCTCAATCCCATAGTGGGTGACCACAAACAAATTGCCCTGTCCCCCGCCATTTCACTGCCATGCTAGCAGCTCGCACCCCCTTTCTCATATACCTCTCCACTCCATCCCTCCATCTCATCCTTTGCCTCCCCCTCCCTCTCTCCCCCTCCACCTCACTCACATACACTCTCCTCGTCAGTCAATCACTCTCCATCCTCTCCACATGGCCAGACCACCTCATTGTATTTCTCCTAATTCTTCCTATAACATCTGCATCCACACCACACCGCTCTTCCACATCCTCATTTGTCAGTCTGTCTCTGTGACTTCACAAGCTCCTCTCATTTAATTCATTTCCACTGTTCTCTCTTTTGACTTGTGTCCCTCCAACAAGGTCCAAGCTTCACTTTCATATATTAGAGTTGGTATCACAATACTCTCATGAAGTAACTTTTCCACTTCCATGCTCACTTCCCTGTTACTTATCACTGATTTCAAGTAACCAGCAACCTTTCTTTCTTCTTGTACCCTTTCCAGCACTTTCACCCTCCAAATTTCCATCCTTACTCATCACACTCCCCAAGTCCTTAAACGCACTCACATTTTCCATTTCCATCTCATCCAACCTCTATGTACTATCACTGACTTCAGTTCTTTCGAAGACCAAGCTCAATAATTATATAATTTCTGTTTCAAATTATATATCCTCCAAAGGCGAAAGTTTTCTGTATACAGTATTTCATGTTTAAGAATGCGTGCCCACAGTTATTAATCCCTTCATGAAGAGAGGTCTTTTTCTTGCCCAAATAAAATGGTGTGGTTCATTATTATATTCTTGCTACCACCACTGTGGTGGTAGCAATGAATATGATAATGAAGGCATCACCACGCAGAAATCTTTATTAAGAAACGTATTTGGCACTAAACTCTTAGTTTTTTTTTTTTTTTTTTTTTTTAATGAAACTGGCAGATGTAATCCCACGCCTACATGAGTTTTAGGTGGGAGTTAGAATAGATCTCCATTAATCCTTAAAAAATCTGTAATATTGCTTGGAAATCCGATAATATTGATACCGGATGACTAATACAGGTATCCATACACGATGAATATGCATACCTTTGAAGTGATTCAGTGAATTTCTTAATGTGTACAGAAGTGCATTTTCGAGTATGAAGCGGATTCATTAACAAATAAGGAAAATACATAAGAGACAGGTTAATTATGGATGAATTAGTTTGCACAAAGTTTTGAAAATTTAGGTAAAGGTTAGATAAAGCAGAACTGGTAAATATAAATGCTTGCCAAAAATGGCATTCTAAGCTGGGGTCAGTGTCTTTGGTGCACCACAAGATGGCGTCCATCAGTCTTTGCTGTCACTGGGAGACATAAGTGACGACTGGTTTTAAATCACTATTTACCGCTTATGAAAGTTACTAAAAACGTCCAAACTTGAAACTCACATGACAAAATACTCAAAGAATCCGGTGAAGGACTTTGACAAACAAGAAACTGAAGAAAACTGGTATACTGTACTACAGTGACATGTATAAGATTACTGTACATTTTTTTAAATAAAATTCAGGAAGGCCATATTTATTTTTTTTTATTTTTTTTTTTTTTGTCATGACACTCATACAGTACAATAAAGGGTTGGAGTTGTGGGTTGGGAGGGGGTAGTGTGTCATCATCTAAAAATCTGCAATACTTACATAGGTTTGGCTAAGTAATGATGGATAATCGGAAGATTACCTTTAAGTTTGTATGTATATCAATCTGTTTATCTCTATCTGCCCACTTATATAGATACATAGGGAGAGACATAAAGAGATATAAATACATAAATAGTACTATAATCCCGGGCCTGAATCTGTGTGTGTGTGTGTGTGTGTGTGTGTGTGTGTGTGTGTGTGTGTGTGTGTGTGTGTGTGTGTGTGTGGAGCACGGCCAAAACTGGAAAAAGAATTCTGATGGAACTTGACAGAATGGTTGGAATTAGGTCTCTGATAAGCCAGTTTCAATTTGATGTCCATTGATTTTTTTTTTTTTCTGAAGGGGTATTTTAGACCCTAAAAATTATTTCCATTGATTTTACAATACGTGCACATGGAAGAGGTGGCTGGGCTTCTCTATAGAGTTTCATCCAGCTTTTAAGAGAAAGCGAGAGGTTGTACATCAGTCTGATGTCTGTTACTTTACTGATGCTACGAGCAGACGATTTTCTCAGCATCAAATCGTTGTGGATGTGATGGTACCTGTAGTGAAGGTGGTGGTGGTCATAGCTATTATCTTTGTGGTGGTCGATGTGGTAGTAGCTATTGTCGTTGTGGTGGTGGTGGTAGCTATTATCGTTGTGGTGGTGGTGGTGGTGCTAGCTGTGATAATGTTGGTGGTGGTGTGTGAGCTTTGATGATGATGATGATGGTGGTGATGGTGGTGTTAACTATGATGTTCACGGTGGTGGTGGTGGTGGAGTTAGCTGTGATGATACTGGTGGTAACTCTGATAGTCATGATGGAATTGGTGGTAGCTGTGGTGGTGTGGTGGTAGTAGCTATGTTGATAATGGTAGTGGTGTTGGTAGTGGTAGCTGTGATGATGATGGCAGTGGTGGCAGTGATGGTGGTAGTGGCTGTGGTGGTGTTGGTGGCAGCTGTGATGATGATGGTGGTAACTCTTATGGTTATGGTGGTATTGGGGGTACCTGTGCTGTTGGTGGTGGTGATGGTGGTGGTTGCTGTGATGATGATGGCAGTGGTGGCAGTTATGGTGGTGGTGGCGTTGATCATAGCTGTGATGATGCTGATGTTGGTGGCTGTGGTGATGGTGGAGGTTGTGCTTGCTGTGATGATGATGGCAGTGGCGGTGGTAGATGTAGTGGTGGTGTTGAGGGTAGCTCTGATGATGATGGTGATGGTGGTGGTAGTTGTGGTGATGGTGATGATGACAGCTGTTCAGAAACTGTTTTCATTTGGGAATGTGCTTTGTGCCCCTACTGGGCAGCAAAGCACTTGCTCCAAGGTGAAGCTTGGATCAGAGACAGAGACAACTCTAACTTGGACAAGTGCAGAGCGACCCAACAAGGCCTCTAGGTTCGAATATGTGTGTGTGTGTGTGTGTGTGTGTGTGTGTGTGTGTGTGTGTGTGTGTGTGTGTGTGTGTGTGTACACACACGAATCACTTTATTTCGTATCGTATTCACTCTGTGTACTCCACATACATTTCTCAGCAATCCCATCTTCACTGCTCTTTACCTGGTCGTGGTGTAGTGGTATGCTGCCTGGCTCTCATCTGAGAGTCCCTGGTTCGATTCCCAGCATATTGGTAATTTACCAGAAGCTCTCACTCTTGTCTTTTCACTGTCATGCCACACCATAGTCTCACAACAACATCTTATGGCACTAACACTCCTTCATGTAAGCCTCGTGGAGCTCCAACACTCAAGCCTCTGTTTCATAACAAGGCCTTCATCTCACATCTACTTTCCTTCCATGTGCCGCTCTACTTTCCACTTCTATTGCACATTTTCCTCTCTTTTCCATCACTTTACCCAGGTATTTGAATTCTCTCACCACTTCCAGTCTCTCTCCATTCACTGTGACATCGCACTGTGAGTCATCTTCTCTCTCAGTGACCATCACTTTACTCTTTTCTACATTTACGCTCAAGACCCGAAGTTCACAGACATCAGCAAAACTCTGCGCTAGTCTACCAAGTTCTTGTTTGGTAGTTGCAGGTAGTACTGCATCATCAGCATACAACAAATTTGAGTTATTCCATCCATCACCTTTCATTACCGACGCCATCCCCCTCTCCATATCTCGTGTTTTTACTTCTCTCATCAAATCGTCCATATATATTTTGAACAACCATGTGGACATCACACAACCTTGTCGCACGCCCACACCAATCGTGAACCATTCACTTAGACGCCCATTAACCCTTACACATGTCTCATTACATTCATAAAAACTCTTGACGACATCTAGCAGCTTGCCATCTACACCATACATGCGCAAAATCTTCCACAATACTTTTCTACCTACTTTGTCGTATGCAATAGTCCTTCTCACAAGCCTTCTCCACTATCTGTCTCACTGCAAATATTTGATCCACACATCCTCTGCCACTCCTAAAGCAACCCTGTTCATCACTCACTAGGACTTCTGATATCTATCTTACTTTATAATAATTCTTTCATATAGTTTCCCTAAAATACTCAATAAACTTATGCCACGATAATTCTTGCACTCACTTCGCTCACCATTATTTTTGTACAGGGGTACAATCACAGTTTTCTTCCACTCTGCAGGCACAATTTCACTCATCCATGCCTTCTTACACATCTCCAACACAATATATATATATATATATATATATATATATATATATATATATATATATATATATATATATACATACTGTATATATCCATGCCTTCTTACATATCTCCAACAATATACATCTCTCTCTCTCTCTCTCTATTTATTTATCTATCTATCTATCTATATATATATATATATATATATATATATATATATATATATATATATATGTACGAGGTGCAACCCAAAAGTTCCAGTAATTTGAACATTGTAGGAAATTAAGTTATCTTACCTCCTAGTTTTCACTGTCGCCTTCGAAGTAGTCCCCTTGGGCATGTATACAGTGGTCCCAGCATTTTTTCCACGAGTCCATGCTTCCCTGAAAGGCTTCAGGCGTGATGGTCTTGAGCACCTCCAATGATACTGTCTGGGTTTCCTCAATCGAGTCAAATCGACGCCCTTTCAGTCGTAATTTCAGTTTGGGAAAAAGGAAAACGTTGCAGGAGGCAAAGCCAGGCGAATAGGGTGGGTGGGGAATGATTATCGTGTTAGTGGAAGCCAGGAACTGTCGGACAACAATCGATGTGTGGGCGGCTGCGTTGCCATGACGCAGGACCCAGTCCTTGTTCTTCCACTGTTCTGGACGTTTGCAGCGGATGTTCTCCCTCAGACGCTGCAAAACTTCACAGTAAAACGTTCCGCTGACAGATTGACCGGGTGGGACGAATTCCTTGTGAACAATCATTTGGATATTGAAGACAACGATCAACATCGACTTGATGTTGCTGCGAACTTGACGCACTTTGTTCAGCCTCGGTGAATTGGGAAACTTCCATTGTGATGACTTGCCGCTTTGTTTGGGTCATATTCATAAACCCATGATTTATCACCGGTTATGACCTTGGAGATGAAGGTGTTATTTCTGACCTGATTCTTGAGCTCCCTGCAAACTGCAATGCGATATGCCTTCTGCTTGTCACTCAGCAATCTTGGCACAAATCTTGCAGCAATGCGTCTCATGCCCAACACATCCGAGAAAATGAGTTGCATGCTCCCATAAGACAGTCCAACGATATCACAAACATCACGGATAGTTCGTCTACGACCTGCAAGGATAGCCTGACAAACATTTCTGACATTTTCTGGTGTTGTTGATGTTGACGGTCATCCAGAATGGTCATCGTCTTCAACAGATTTTCGTCCTTGCTTGAACCGTTTGTACCAGAAAAATGTTCTACTTTGGGACATGGCATTGTCACTAAAGGCTTGCTGAAGCAACCAGTGAGTTTCTGCAGCCGTCTTGTTGATCTTGAAAAAGAACTTGATGCAGGTTCTTTGTTCTGTGAGGTCCGCCACTGAAAAACCGCCAAACCACCTACACACCACATTACAATAGCTCAACAACATGTCCGCTTACAGACACGGCCGGGGCCACACTGATGCACAAGGGGTGCTGCTGACTCCTCCTAGCAGCAAAAGGCAAAGCTGCAAACGGTTGGCTCTTTCTGTTGAAATTACTGGAACTTTTGGGTAGCACCTCATATTTAACCCACTAGCACCCAGTGTCCTGAATATAGGAAGGAACTGGGCATTTTCAACATTTAATAAAGAAGTGAACCCCGGGGGAGGGACCAACAAGCTTTGCGACTGAGCTGACAGGTGGAGGGCAGTACGTCTAGCACCCTTCCAGCCAAGTCCCTCGCACAGGAAATCTGGGAGCCAATGGGTTAAATAATGGCAAATCTATCAGTTTCTTTAACCCATTAGCACCCAGTGTCCTCAATATAGGACGGAACTGGGCATTTTCAAAATTTTATGAAGAAGGGAACCCTGGGGAAGGGAGGACCTACAAGTGTAGCGACTATGAGCCGACGGGCGTAGGGCAGTATGCCTGGCACCCTTCCAGCCAAGTCCGTGGCACAGGAATTCTGGGAGCCAATGGGATATATATAGATAGATAGATTGATAGATAGATAGATAGATAAACAGATAGATAGATAGATAGATAGATAGATAGACAGATATTGTCAGATGCCATAATCCCGTAAGAGGTGGCCATTTGACTTTGAGTTATTTGTTTTACGGGGAGGGGCACTGATCCTCCACCAATCCACCTGCTGATACGTAGGGAGCACGTATGGTTTGGTTATATGGTTACCACCCAGCGTTGTAAATGGTTTCTTGGCTTACAGGAAACCATTTGGCTTGTCACTGAATGTAAAGCCACCTGTAAAGGAAAGAAAAGCAATAAGAAGTGACAGGAAAGATAGGAGGGCAGGCACAGAAAAAGAATGATAAAGGCTAAGGAAGAAGTAGGCGCATTAGGCAGCACTACATCATGTGAGTGGATGATAATGACAGGCCACTTCACTCAAATTTGGACATTCCTAGCATATAAAGGGTTAACAAATGCTACATTTAATGCCAGTAGTTTGAAAGCCCTACCCTAAACAGAATAAATTAAACTGATGGCAGCAGGAATATGTAAACCATATAATTTGACTCTGCAGTTAATAAGTTGACATTGATCAATAGTCTTCAGCACATGCCTATAATACTCTTTTAGTTTTTCGGTGACTTAAGTGGATATAAATCTACTGGTCTCCATTAGCGAAAAATATTCTATGATTACCTTTTACACACATTCGATACAATGACTTTTCTCGTACTCCCACCATAGCCAGATGACCTTTTACTTTATGTTTCTCTATACAAATTGCCATGGCCAACTCGAAAATCACAGTCAATAGGAGAGACCTCTTGTGATGAAGAGGATAGACAAAACTGGCAAAAAAGACGAGATATGGGGGCTTCAGGACCCTCCAATTAATGCCGTTTATGTGGTGTCATTTGGAAGAAAGACTTTTGTGTAGTGTGGTGGGACAGGTTGGTATGATGTGTATTCAGGTGTGAGAGTGGTATGGAATAAGGTATGATGTGTTGTGTGGTGTGGTGTTGTGTGGCGTGATGTGGTATTGTCCAGTGTGGTTTGGTGTGGTAAAAGATGTGTTGTGGTAAGGTGTGTTGTGGTATGGTGAGGTAAGATGTGTTGTGGTAAGGCGTGTTGTGGTATGGTGTAATGTGGTGTGGCGTGGTGTGTTGTGCTCCAAAGTCGCTGAAATCAACGAAAATAAGACAATTTGCGTCCTAAAATCGTTTTTAGGGACAGATGAACCCAACCGCTCCCAGAGATGCGCTCGTATCTAAATATGCCCAATTAGCACTATAGAACGTTAAGTATTGAAAGTCACCAACATATTTTTATCTATCATACCTCTTGGTAATATTGTACGATTTTGTTCACCACGGGAGAGCGCCGCAGTATTGACAAGGTTGATGAAGGCTGCATCTTACCTCTCCAGTTGTAAGCGAGTAAGTGCTGAATCAGTTCAAAGTGTTGTGGTAGTTTGCTCTTGCATGTATTCTGAGGGACATGAATGTGAAAGGTGTGTGTGTGTGTGTGTGTGTGTGTGTGTGTGTGTGTGTGTGTGTGTGTGTGTGTGTGTGTGTGTGTGTGTGTGTGTGTGTGTGTGTGTGTGTGTGTGTGTGTGTGTGTGAGGACTGTAAAATATCTTAATACATAATAACCAGCACTATACATAATATAGTCTAGAGGTTAGGTCAATGTCAAACCTAGGGGCCAAAGGAAGTGACGTTAGCACCTCTCCAGAATGTCTCACACCAGCACAATAGCCCACAAACAGCGCCTCATGACCATACACACACATACACATATACACACACACAGGCTTCTAGAACATTTCCACAACAGTATAGAATGACACTACCCTTGCTAAACGAGAGTATAGGAAGCAGAGCTCAGAAGGGGGCCAGCCATAGAACCGGCAGGTAGTGGAGAGATCAAATAAGAGGAGGGGTCCGACAAGACTTAGTAAATTAAGTCCCTGTGTAATACATACGCTGCTCAACTTAGACTTTCTTTGAAGATGATAAATCAAGATCAACTCCCTGTATTCATCTTTAACTCCTCCTGCTCTTCGATTAACAAAATAATTTTAACCAAAACTCAAGACTTACATAATACAAGACTAAAGCGTTACATGTGTGTGTGTGTGTGTGTGTGTGTGTGTGTGTGTGTGTGTGTGTGTGTGTGTGTGTGTGTGTGTGTGTGTGTGTGTGTGTGTGTGTGT
The DNA here is from genome assembly GCF_032717465.1 of Coenobita brevimanus. Taxonomy (NCBI): domain Eukaryota; kingdom Metazoa; phylum Arthropoda; class Malacostraca; order Decapoda; family Coenobitidae; genus Coenobita; species Coenobita brevimanus. The sequence goes on from NC_136999.1 coordinate 19,355,190, forward strand.
GTGTGTGTGTCATTGGCCATTGGCCAAGTGCATGTATGTTCGTGATGGCATGTGTGAGCTTGGTATTCAGGTATTTATATGTATGAACCTACGCGTGTGTATGTATTATAAGTGCATGAAGTCTTGTTCACAATTTAGAGGTATGCAGAGGAAGGTGTATACGACCTGGATAAATTATATGCAGCTATGTCTAAGAGAAGCATACGAAGACATGCGTGTATGTCATGTATGCATGGATGCCAGTCTGTACATACACCCACAACACACACTGGAATTCACACGCCTCTAGCTACACTTTCCACTGTTCAATTTTTTATTTTGTCATTTAATTTCTTACATAATTTTTCCATTAGTTCTGCTGAAGGCTTTTCTGTACATTTTTTTTTATTGTTGGTGGTATTTTAAGCTGGTTCTGGTTTTATGTCTTCAAAACTTTTTTGTACCAACTCTGTCATGTTCCTGACTCCTTATTTTTTATCTTGTCAGTTTTGTGCCCCCTCTTTTCCCATGAATTTGAATTGGTTGTTGCATTTTTCTTTTAACCATAAACACTATTATTTTTCTTCGTGTGTGTTGTAAGGGCTTTTCATATAATCAACTTTACTGTTCTTTATGCTTTCTTTCAGTCTAAATTTTCCCCTTTCTTCCTGACTTATGCATCCATCAGAGGGAACTTACCAGATAAAAGTGTATCTGTGCCTTCCTGTCCTTCATTTTTTTCCCCTGTTGGCCAGCTCTATCCTGTCCTTATAGTTAGTCGCGTTTTCTTTCTTTCTTTCTTGTAATCTTATCTTCTTTTGGCCATTTCCATGCTTCCCTTATTCTTAGTCGTGTTTTCTTTTTTTCTTTCTTGTATGCTTGTATTATTTTTCTTTAATTGTGGCAGGCACTTCTACCCTTCATTATTAACCGATTCGTACCAAACGTGGACACAATGACCAGCCAATGACCTAGTTGTGTCTGTAAGGTTTTGGTTGATGGGCAACTACTCGCTGGCTAGCAACGGCCGACATCCAACTTTTTTTTCGCCCTTTTCACGTTTTGAGCTGTAGAAGCATTACAAATGGGCGTAGAGAGCTCTGACTCCTTTAGGCGTAATCTTGAGGTCATTCCCTATCGAAAGTTTGCCATTAATTTTTTCCCCCTCTCTCCTCAAGTTTTCGAGTGACAACACTGCGAAGATTGGTCTATGATTCCCAAGCAACCAATACCTGTTATCAAAAACGCACCCCTAGTTCTCCAGTGTCTCAATGGATTTGAATGAAAGGTTGAATTATTATAGACACTGACTAGTACTGCAACTTTCTAATGTACCCCTATTTGCTACATTGTCCAAATCAGGATTCAAAGTTCATCAAATTCGAAAACCGTGAAAACAGCTAAAATCACGACTATACTCGCAAAAAATGCTAAGGCTCCATATGTTATTAAGCCAGGGCCATGATTCTTGGAAGGATTGTTGGACTGGAGTACCTCCACACAGAAATGACGTTTAGTGTCGAAACTCACTTTCAGTCGCTAGCAGCGCCGCCTAGAAGTTGTACCTCTGGTTGGCCATTCCGCAAATTTCAAGTTCCCTAACTTTCAGTGGTTGGATGAACTCGAATGAAGTTTTGCATGCTTATAGACGTTAATGAGTACTACAAGTGTGTTTCGTACTTGCATGACCTAAACCCGACAGGCAGTGGTGATTATGTCAGGACCATGATTCTTGGGTGGAATGTTGCGCTGGAGTACCTCTATATAACAATGACTTTTGGTGTCGAAATTCACTTCCGGTCACCGAGAAAGCTTTGTCCGCATTGTGCAGGCCATCGTCACCTACTGGATTGTTCTTTCGTTTTAGTATGTTTTGTTTTATTATTTTTGTGCTGTTTTTTAATGCGATCAAAGGCTTTTCCTTCAAGTGTCTTTATTTTGTTTTGTTTTTTAAGGTCCGTACTATAACTGCAAGACTCATGCTCACTGGATGGTTTATCCTACATTTATCATACTTTTTCTTTCCCCCCAAATTTTTCATACTATTCGCCTTTTATTCCATGTAACATGACGACTATATTTGCGATGTGAGAAGTATAACATTTTCTCCATGTATTTCTTTCTAACATTTCTTCTTCGGTTCAGTGCCTATACTCTTTGTTTTTTTTTTGTTTTTTTTTGTTTTAACTATTTACTTGATTTTTAACCAAGATTTTTTCTGTCACACTTCCGTGGACACCTAAACACTTAAATTTGCATAACCATAAGGTATTATGCATTCCAAACATGTTACGGGCGAATTCTTGTTGTTGTTTTTTTACCTCTATTTTTTTAAGTGAATGTTCAAGCATGAATTTCCTTTTGCATATAATTTCTATGGTTATCCACCAGTTTTCAACTGATAGCACGAAGAAACATCTTGTGTTTTCGTCTTGTAATTATTGTAATTCTTAATGTGTCTATGTACCTGCTGTGTTCTGACAATGTTAATTACTTAGATTACCGTTAATCCTCTTGCGAAGATACATGGCACTTTAAATTTCAAGTCTGAGGGAAATTACATGTATTTCCGTCATATTTCGTATCGTCTCCTTTTTTTCATAAATTGTCTGTTATGACTCATGTAGTTGTAAGGTTTTACAAGATGTGTATTTACATATGATCTGTCATACGATGTAAGTATAAGTAGCGTGTTTTCTAAATAAGAGTCGTTATTCAACATGGTCATAAATTCCTGATTGATTTTTTTTTTTTTTCTCATTGTATTATTACTGATACCTGACAATTAGGCCTATTTCACGAAACGTACAAAATATATACTCTATTGAACATTCTCTACGTATATTATACCTAGCACTGCTGTAAATCTTTACTTACATTCCTCCTTGTGTGTGTGTGTGTGTGTGTGTGTGTGTGTGTGTGTGTGTGTGTGTGTGTGTGTGTGTGTGTGTGTGCGTGCGTGCGTGTGTGTGTGTGTGTGTGTGTGTGTGTGTGTGTGTGTCTGTGTGTGTGTGTGTGCGCGCGCGCGCGCGCTTATCTTCTTTCCACTTGAATATCTATAATTTACTGGCGATTTATTGGTGTAAAAATTCGACATATGTAATTTACAACAAACTATTTCAAGTTATCCCCCATATTTCCTACCAAGCACTGTAATAAATTTCGATTTTTTGGCACCTATGTCTTTCAACAGGCATTTCGCAGATGTTTAGCTCATTTCAAGACTGATTTTTAGTTACGTTGTGTGGAAACGAAAAGTTTACCAAACAATTAATTAAAATATATAGTCCTTTTGTATACTGCTGCAAATATAAAATGCACCAAAAAAGTTTGCTTCCTAGTTGCCTACTATTGTTTTCTACAAATGTCAGTTGCATTAATTTACAGTGCATTTGCGTCATTACACAAAACTTAAAATTTACTACACGAGAAAGATGACACGTATTCTTGCCATAAATCGTATTAGGCATTGTAATTATTTTTTCCCCCCAAAGGTGTCCCCTTCCCACTAAAATACTTAAATGTCTATCCATTCTATCCATTAATTTTGTTCTTGCGTTGTTACGAGCACCTCACACTTACAATTTGCAGCACGAGATATACATTTTGTTTCTTTCATATTTCTTAGCAAACTATTTTTTTCTTTTCTAGAGCGATATGTGTAATTTTGTAGGAATATAAATTAGAGAAATTTATATTTGAATTCCCGTCTACTTTTGTCACTCATAATTTTCAACTCAAAGTATATTGTAAATTCCCTTCATTTCGCAGCAGGCACACCATATTTTTCTCCGTCTTTAGTTGTCTATAAAATCCATTTCTATCTTATTATGAAAGTGAATAATTAGTGTATCGGGTAATCTTCATGGGTGTCTTCTATTTAATGATGATATTCTCTTAATAATTTTGTTTAGGGAAAAGTGATTCAATAATTTGGCCCAGAGGCTTATCGTACGGTTGTAGTTATGCTCTTTTTAGTGTAACTTGCCCTCAAATTGTCATACCTCGATCTTGAATGCTGAGTCTTAGCAATCAAACACTAGATATTATCTTAGTCACAAAGAGGTGCTATGGAGAGGGCGCTCAGAAGTAGCATAAACGTTTGCTGCCACTGGGTACATGATTAATACTACAAAATGGCGAAAATCAGGGCCAAGTAGAGGAAAAGGTTTATACTAGTACAGTGCAAAACATGTTAGGTGTTTCTCATATATCACTGATATTAACCTCTCTCTCTCTCTCTCTCTCTCTCTCTCTCTCTCTCTCTCTCTCTCTTTCTCTCTCTCTCAGTTTAAGCAACGTAAGCTAGATATTTATCTTTCAGTAGTATAACTAGTAGGATACTGAGGAGTAACTGTGCCATATTTCACATTATATAATTTTCTGCTGTAATCTTCCTCCATGTATGCGACCCAGTATAATTCTAAAATTTATATTCTCTCTCTCTCTCTCTCTCTCTCTCTCTCTCTCTCTCTCTCTCTCTCTCTCTCTCTCTCACACACACACACACACACACACACACACACACACACACACACACACACACACACACACACACACACACACACACACACACACACGCACACATACTAGAAAATAACATAAACACTCCTACCCTTCATCACCTGTGTACAAAGACCATCATCATCATCATCACCATCATCATCATCATCATCATCATCATGCTATACACACAACAAATGGGCTGGGTGTGACCTATAAATAAGAGAATTAAATGTCAAAATACAGGGTTTTTACGAACGGGGTATGCAAAGAAATGACCTGCATATTCATTCCCTCACTGCTTAAACCGTCTAAATTTTCGGCTCCACTCTATTTATCTATTGCCAGATGCCTTAATCCCGTAAGGGGTGGCCACAATCAAATCGCCTCCATGTCGCCCCCGCTATTTCATTGCTCTGCTCTCAGCTCACATCCCCCTCTCTCATATACATCTCCACTCCATCCCTCCATTTCATCCTTGGCCTCACCCTCCCACTCGACAGGCTAAAATTTAAAAATCCCTCACCACAGCTTCCCACCGTCATTGTAACATTGGAGACTGGCTTAACTGCTAAAATCTCTTCACCACATCTAGTCAAACTAATCTATCCACACATAACTTTACTTGATTTTAATAATCTTTTCTATCCTATCCTAACATAGCTGGTGAGGTAAAGGTAGGGTAAGGTAAGCTGGGATTTAGTTAGATGTGATTCTATAAATATTTGGGTTACGTTTAGCTAGGAAGTTTTCTTCTTTGCTTTACTTAAACCGTTCACAGCGCACTGGGCAACTTTTCAGTTGTAAAACCAATATAAATAAAATGATGGTCGAGTGTGAAAACATTTTCTGACAATGAACGATCGATCAGTTATTGTGCAATATCTATGGTTCTATTTTTCATCATCCAACTTAGGGTAAAGAGTCGGCAGCCCAGAAACCCTCCCAGTCTCCAAGAGGACATCACATACCCTCGCGTATAACTTCTCGGGCATTAATAGGCTATTGTATCTCTACTTCTATAGTGAGGCATGTTCATTCTGGATTTGTGTGGTGTTACTGGTACTTTTATGGCACATCGGTGAGTCCTGAGTAATCAGAATGACGAGTGGAGCAGACTTCTTTTAGTACAATGACTTCATAATTATTCTTTTCTTGTTACTCTCGCAGAATGTTAATCCATTTAAAAGGCGCCCTTTAGACTGAGAGAGAGAGAGAGAGAGAGAGAGAGAGAGAGAGGGGGGGGGGCAAACCCTGATTTCATGCAGTTGTGTTGTAATATTTAGGACAATGACTTATCTACAAAAGATAGACAGGGAAAAAAAAGACGTGTGGTTGATTTTGCTGGGTATTGTGCTGAGAGCTCCCTACGCCTTACCTCTTTTTGGATTTATGCGTTCAGGTTTTTGCCAACTTTGTCTACACCAAGGGAAGCTAAACTTGATGATGATGATGATGGTAGTGGGAGCGGCGGCGGTGATAGAAATGGTGGTACTGTTGGAAATAATGATCTATCCATCCATCCATCATCCAATCCTACGTTGCCCCATGAGGAGCGTAGGAGCACGGGGCTAGGCAAGTTGGTCCTGACATTTTAGATGGGAGTGACCAGCCTTACTCATCCCTGAGTGGCATTACCTCACCAATTAACCCCAACTACACCTCGGACATAAACGTGCACCGACTCAATCCGATTGAAGCGCCTTAATTGCTCACTATGCCACCAGTCGCCATAATTTGGTAATACGGTTAACTCCCAGCGTTGTAAATGGTTTCCTGGTGTACAGGAAACCATTTGGCTTGTCACTCATTGTATAATGATGATGACGATTAATTTGACACTGCTAACGATGATTGTGACAATTCCACCTTAAATATAAAACGGTTGGTTCTTAGAGATGACATATTCCAAGCCATTTCACAATCAGGAATTGCTGTCGAAAACCAGGTTACGACTGCTTTGCATGATCATGAAATTTAAAAGTCTCATTTACAAATTACAAATCGCTTAAAAACGAAAGTTTTCTTTATATTCCATGTCTCTTGTTCCGTGACAAGTTTTATTAACCCATTCACATCGAGACGTCTTTTTTCTTGGCCGAATAAAATGGTGTGTTGGCAGCAAGGAAAATAACAAGATGGCATCACCACAAAGTACACACACACACACACACACACACACATATATATATATATATATATATATATATATATATATATATATATATAAAATCATCTCATCAGTCGATTGAGCGTCCACTGCAGGACTGCCTTAGCCCGACCGAAGTGGGGACGATACAGCCGATGTATCTCTACCAAGTGGCTTAGGCTGTCTGGTAGAGATTGTATGTAGGGTGAGAAGTGCTTGCAAGTGTAATTGTTGTGTTGGAGTGGCTTTGGATGTGTGTGTAGTCTGTGAACCAAGTATAATCGGCCCGCGCAAGCCAACTGGGTGCAAGCATACTTTATAGTATGCGACACGGTTTCAACCACAGCACCCCTGATATCCGCCAATGCAGTACGTGGCCAGAAGAACTCTCCCAAAGTTTATTACCTTGGCGGGGCGAGAACCCTCGTTCTTAAATGTACAAAAACGCACACGTTACCACTGTACCACAGAGGCTCCATATATATATCTATATATATATATATATATATATATATATATATATATATATATATATATATATATATATATATATATATATAAATATATATATTTATATGTATATACTAACAAGGCATTGGACCTGATGGAGTCCCTCCTGTTATCCTCAAGAACTGTGCTTCCGTGCTTACACCCTACCTAGGTAAACTATTTCGCCTTTGTCTTTCAACTTGTACTTTTCCTTCTTGCTGGAAGTTTGCTCTCATTCAGCCAGTCCCAATGGAGGGTGACCATTCCCAACCTTCTAACTATCGTCCAATTCCTTTAACATCCTGTGTCTCAAAAGTTTTCTAGTCTATTCTTAACAGAATAATTTTAAAGCATCTTTCCTATCACAACAATCTTTCTGATCGTCAGTATGGGTTCCGTCAGGGATGCTCCACTGACGATCTTCTCACCTAGCTTGCAAACGCCTGGTCATCCTCCTTTCGGGACTTTGGCGATAGCTTTGCCATTGCACTTGACATCTCAAAGGCTTTCAATCGAGTCTGGCATAAATCTTTAATTTCCAAACTGCCCTCTTACGGTTTCTACCTTCTCTCTGTGCCTTCATCTACAGCTTCCTTTCTGGTTATTTTATAGCCGCTGTTGTAGACGGCCATTGTTCCTCTCCCAGATCTAACAACAGTGGTGTTCCTCAGGGCTATGTCCTATCACCAACTCTCTTCCTTTTATTCATCAATGATCTAAGCTGTACTTCTAACCCTATACACTCGTACGCTGATGATTCCACCCTTCACTTTTCCATTCTGTTTCCGCAACGCCCATCTCAGCAATTACTTCAACAAGGGATGAGGCTATGGTACACCTAATGTTTGACTTGGCTGTATCTCTGACTGGGGTAAAAATAATCTTGTTGTTTTTAATGCATCAAAGACTCAGTTCTTAGACCTATCATCCCGACAAAATCTTCCACAGGAGTACTCTCTAATGTTTAACAATAATCCAGCTCAATCCTGCATCATCCTTGAACATGCCTGGGGTTTCATTCACTCGGGACTTATCTTGGAAAGATCATAATACATTTCTTGTAAAATCTGCTTCCAAGAGATTAGGTGTTCTAAGCCGACTCCGTACCATCTTTACCCCTGCACAGTTGTTGACTTTATGCACGGGTTTTATTCGCCCCTGCGTAGAGTACAACTCTCATGTGTAGAAGGCTCCCCACATACAGCTCTCCTCAATAGAGTGGAGTCAAAGGCTTTTCGTCTCATTAACACTCCTCCTCTTACTGCCTCCCTTCAACCTCTATCTCATAGCCGCCCTGTTGTATCTTTATCTCTTTTCTAGCGCTGCTTTCATGGTCACTGCTCCTCTGAACTGTCTGCTTGCATCCCTCCACCTCTACGATGGGTGTGTAGCTCCCGTTTAGCAAAAACTCTCATCCCTTTTCTGTCCAACTCTCTAATGCAAGAGTTAACCATTACTCCCACTCGTTCATTCATGCAACAGGTGAACTCTGGAACAGTCTCCCTCTGTATTTCCTACTTCCTATGACCTTCAGTCTTTCAAACGCAGTGTGTCCAGGCATCTCGAAATGAACAGATCTTGAATTTGACTGTCTTTTGTATTGTTACTGTTTTTTTTTTTCTTGGAAGGAAGTGTTATGCGGGCCCCTAGCCTTTGGTTCCTTCTTCCTTCCATGAATATACAGTATATATATATATATATATATATATATAGATAGATAGATAGATAGATAGACAGATAGATATTGATATAGATAGATAGACAGATATAGATATAGATAAATAGATAGTCAGATAGATACGTAGATAGATAAGCTGAATAAAAGAGCATTACATTAAACAATAATAAATTTCATAGAAAATCACCATATTGAAGGGCTAATGGCAAATGGTTCGTACCTCTTTAGTTACGACAGGTCTTTCTTTAGTCGAAAAAAATTTTGTGACAAACAAGAGTGCAAGAGCATTCAGTGAGTGTATACTGCCGTAATGACAGCATCACCTTATCTTTGACCTTTGACCTTGTTCGGCCAAAATTTATTTTCTCGACTGTAATGGCTGTCAGTCATTTGCCCAAGACTGGTGCAATTATATCTTTTTCTTTTTCTTTTTTTTTTTTTGTAATGTTGGTTACCAGGCGGACAGAAAGGCAACCCGAGCCAAAAACATATCCTTGTCAGAGATGAAAATTAATTAAGATGTCTTTGACCTGAAGGGCTTAATGAAAATTGAGCTTGACCAGCAATTATTATAAATCTCTCTGTTATAAATCATAATGCTAAGAGTGGAATAATATTTATAAACCAGAAGACTAGGATCTTACTTCACATAATAATGTCATGTTCGCAGGACCTTAGGGTACTTAAGTCCCTCTGGGGAAAAAATTAATTTCTCTGGAATTACAAACACACTGAATAAAAAGTTGTCAGAATTTAAGGTGAAAGGTTGGCCCTGTGCCTCGTTACCTGCTGTTTAGAGGTGTTTCATCTCTTTCTTATGAGGGTCATTCCTAACCTAAAACACATCGTGTGACGACACCAAGATGAAAATGTTAAAGACGTAGTCGTATAAAAGGTATTTAGAAAGATATGGCATATACAGTATTCCTTTGAGATGAAAAAAAAATGAATTTATTTATGCTGAATGATTCCCATCTTTCCTGTCACTTCTTATTGCTTTTCTTTCCTTTACAGGTGGCTTTACATTGAGTGACAAGCCTAATGGTTTCCTGAAAGCCAAGAAACCTTTTACAACGCTGGATGGTAACCATATAACCAAACCATACGTGCTCCCTACTTGTCAACAAGTGGGTTGGTGGAGGGTTAGTGCCCCTCCCCGTAAAACACCTAACTCAAAGTCAAATGGCCACCCCTTACAGGATTATGGCGTCTGGCAATAGATAGATAGATAGAAACCGGAGATCATAATAAACTCTTTGGATGCGAAAGCAATTTCCTGAAAGTAAAGAGATTCTATGGCGTCAGCAGAAATTTACCAGAAAGTTCGTAATTTACAGGTAAAGAGTTAATGGCGAAATGTCGACTCCAGGAAACTAAAATTACAGGGCATCGTGAAGGTGCGGTGTTGAGGCAATTAAGACCAGAAGTAATGAAGGTAATCAACGTAAGATATAAAGGTCAGCACTCAGCATTAAGGAGGGTCGTTTCCAACGATACTGTGTTACAAAACCGATTTAAATCGTTTGGTGATAGGCAACACATTAAATAAATCTTTACGAATAAAAATGATTATCCAAGAGAATAAAATCACTCTTTGAATGCGAAGGGATTTCCAGCTCCGAAAGAAGCTATGATAAAATAAGAAAACGGTGTTCTTGAGGCGTGAGTAAATAATTCAGTGCAGGTGATGATCTGTAACTTGACAATATTACTTTTGTCGGTCGTTCTGGCGGTATTGTAACTGCAAAAGTGAGGCAGCCTTGGCATGTATTCAACATAAGTGTTGGATTTTAGTCCCGAAGTGGTGGTATGTGAGAGTGTATAGTACAAAAAGTAATACCGGGACTTGGGAACGGGTTGTAAAGCCTATAACCAGAACGGGAGCATAAATAAAAGAGGTGGTTAGTAAAGTGGTCTATGACTGGAAACTACAGGAGATCGATCACAGGGTGAGGCAGAAGATAGTTTGGGTATTTAATTTTCGCTTAAAAAAAAAAAAAAAATCGTAACAAATTTAGAAAACTGACCGACATGACACAAAAAGCCTTCTACCATCCCACTAGTTCTGAAAGAGACACATCGAGCAAGGACGGTGGGTATTAGTGCCGACGTGGTAACAGGTGACGGCAAGTGGTACGCAGAAAGTGTGCTATGCCTCGGGGAACATACTGTCCAGTGTCGGCATAGAATCAAAGAAAACAAAAAAATTGGCCGACTTATGATATCAGTGGCTTTACATGCTGAGGAATCTGCTGCTCGATTCTTGAGGACTAGAACAAAACAACGCACGACCTTCATCCGCCAGGTGTGTCAGACCATAAAACTCTGCCTGCAATCTCCATCATTGCTTCTAATGACCAACTCAAACCTCAGCGTTACCAGGAAATATTAACCTAAATGTCTGCGTGTCAGTACTTACATTGTCCCTCAGTATGGTCATGAGTAGTTGCAATATCCATTAGTACTTACGTCTATACCTGCAAAATTAACCAACACTCCCACAAACAACTACTTACATCTCCATTAACACATGCTATATTCATCAGATCTTGTAATCTCCCTCAGTAACTCAAATGTCCACAGAAGAAAGATTGTTTCCTTATTTTTTCTCAGCATAGTCTCCCTTAGGTTCAATTAACTTGGTACAGTGAAGTTTAGACAATGCTATCCCATCGCAGAAGAAGGGAGCATCTTGAACCTCCAAATTTACATCAACAGCATGTGTGATTTCAACATCACTCCAAAAATAGCGACAACGCAGGCGGGATTTCAGTTTAGGAAAAGGGTAGAATTCAATTGGAACCAGGTCAGGTGAGTAAGGAACATGAGGGAACAGTTCAAGGCCACACTGGCTGCATCAGCCACTGCCACCATTGCCAAGTGGATAGGGACATTGTCCTGCAGCAACAGCACACCCCATCACAGCTTTCCTCTCTGTTTCTCTTTGTTAACCATTTGAAAATGTCACTGGTTTGATTCGTAGTAGGCCTCATTAATGGTTTAAATCTTCTGCACGCAGTGAATCATGCTCTGTCAGTGTCCCAAAACACTCAGACCATCACCTTGCCGACAGATGCCACTTGCTTGACTTTTGAGGGAAGGTGGAGAACCGTGGGGTTTCCAATACTTTCTTTAATTCTTTGATTCTGGTTCAAAGTGGTGAACCCATGTCTCGTCCTGGGTCAGAAACCTCCCGAGAAAAATGGCTGGATCAGCCTCGAAACAAGCCAAAAGTGTCCTTTAAGTTTTCAGTCTAGTCAGTTTCTGGTGGGCTGTCAACATTTTGGGCACCCACCTTGCAGAGAACTTGCTCATACCCAAGAAGTCAGTCAAAATAGTGTGCACTGAGAAAGCACTGATGCACATGGTGTCGGCTAACTGTTGCACAGGCAAACGTCTACCATTCAAGACCATGCTGTTAATGGGCTCCACTTGATCATCTGTGGTTGATGATTTTGGGCGTCCCGACCATGGGTCATCTTCAGTACTCTCCCTGTCCTGCTTAAAATCAGCAGCCCACTTCTTTATGCTGAAATAGTACGAACAGTCCCCACCAAGTGTGGTGATCATTTCTTCTTGGTATTCTTTGATGTCACACCCATCCCCACCCCATCCCCTTTTTTTTTCTTTGCAGATACTTGATTACAGCATGGGCTTTCTTTTTGCCCCTTTTTGATTTTGTTCTTATCTACAGATTTTCAAAGGGCATCACCCGCAAACAAACAAAAAATGAAGATTTGAGTTCTTGTGTATAGTCATATGAGGCTTTATGTCATAGCCATACCCAAAGGTTGTGGTTCCTTCCCTTGTTTCTCAGCGAAGCTGAGAAATTTTTCGAAGTAACCACGTACTTTTCTGTTAAATACTTTTGAAGGATGACGATAAAGACAAAATCTAATTACGGTACTCCTCTAGTTGTTTAGTAAATAACTGTACTACGTATCTAGAAAGCTTCTGAAAATCTAACAAGAATTTTTCAGCAATTCTTTTATTCAATTCATAATTTGGGCTTGCATAGCTGAATGAAATGGAGTGGTATTAATCACGAGAGGGCAAATTCAATCATTCCCTGTCACGGTGAAGGCACAGTATGTAAAATCTGGGAATATAAATTCCATTAGTTTTCCTTTTTATTTAATCTTCTTTATCTTGAGAGAGAGAGAGAGAGAGAGAGAGAGAGAGAGAGAGAGAGAGAGAGAGAGAGAATCAAAACTTTTAAGACAACCCAACAAAGGCAAAAATGTCCTGCCCGGGCTTATGTAAACATTATCACTGCAGGTGATAAGAGGGTGGGGGACAAAATATTCTTGCGTATATCCTCCTTCACTGAATTTTTTCTTATTGTTTTCTTTTATAACCTTTGATTGCGACTCGAAAATGAATAGGAAAAAGGGATAGAAGTAAAAGACACACACACACACACACACAGACACACACACACACACACACACACACACACACACACACACACACACACACACACACACACACACACACACACACAGGGGTGAACAAAGCAATTCTCGTGGCCACCAGGTAACAAGGAAAATCGTCTGCCCGAGCTCAGGTAAACATCTTCTCAGAAAGTGATAAGAAGGCAAGGGACGTGATTTTGTTTTGTATTTCCACCTTATTGAATCTTCCCATATTACTTTCTTTTCTAAATTTTCCATATGACTCGAAAATGAATATGAAAGAGGGATAGAATTAAGAGAAGGAGAAGAGGGAAGAAAAAGAAAAAATGTAGGAAATGTTGGAGAAAAATGGAGAGGGGGAGATAAGAGATGCTGATCAAATTGTAGTTAGTTAATGTTAACTTTTATAGTGTGAAAACATTTCCCTACGTATACATGATTGGTTTGCACGATATCCTGAGTTTGCGAAACGAGTGCATAAGCTTTGGGTGGGGGCTAGAATGCATCTTCAGTGTTACTTTAAAAATAAAGGGAAATAGCTTGGAAATGAGGAAAAAAATGGTATCGGATTGCTGTTACAGTTATGCATACCAGTCGGATATGCATACCTTTGAACTGTTGTAGTGACTGTCAATGTGTGCAGAAGTGTGTTTTTGAGTATGAAGGCTATCCGTCAATAAACAAGGAAAATACACAAGCGATGGGTTAAATTAGGATTTTGGGTTAAGTTTTGAATATTTAAGTTTTCATAAATCAACACTGATAAAGGTAAATTTGTGCCCAAAATGGCGTTCTAATATGGAGTCTGTTTGTCTTTTCGCACCACAAAATGGCTTCCATCAGTCGTCGCTGCCGTTGGGAATTATTAACGAAGACAGCTTTTTAAACGCTATTCATCACTTATAAAAGCTTTAAAAAAATATCCATACATGAAGACACATTCCAAAAATATTCAAAGAACCCCATGAACGGCTTTGACACAGAAAAAAAAAAAATGAAAATTGCAGCTTACCTAGAATGCTCTATGCTCAGGACAGTTATACTGTACTGAAGGTACTATATGCACCATGTCAGTCTATCTATCTATAGCCCGACGCCCTAATCCCGCAAAGGGTGGCCGCAGACAAAACGCCTCCAAGTCGCTCTGTCACCCATCATTTGACTGCCCTCCTCCAACTCACTCCCCCCTCCCTCATATACCTTTCAACTTCATCCGTCCACCTCATCCTTGATCTCCCCTCCCTCCCCCTCCCTCCAGATCATAGTCAGTCGTCATTCCCCAGTCTCTCCACAAGTCCAAACCACCTCATTGTATATCTCCTAATTTTCTCAGTCACATCCACATCCACCTTACAGCATTCTTTCACTTCTTCATTCGTCAGCCTGTCCCTCCATGTCACTCCACATGCTCCTCTCAGGTAACTCATTTCCATTGCTCTCACTCTTGACTTGTTCCCCTCTAGCAAGGTCCATGCTGCGCTTCCATACGTCAGGGTAGGGATCACAATGCTATCATGCAGTGACTTCTTAACTTCCATACTCACCTCCCTATTTCTCATCACTGCTTTCAGTGAACCAACAACCTTCCTTCCCTGCTGTACCCTTTCAAGCACTTCATCCCCAAAACTTCCATTCTTACTCATCACACTCCCCAAGTACTTGAATGCACTCACATTCTCCATATCTTCACCATATCTCGCTGTGCATTGTGTGACTTCATTCCTTTCAAACACCATAACTTTACTCTTGTTTACATTAACTTTCTGATTCATCTTTTTACACACTGTCCAAAATTCATTCATCAAACCTTGCAACGTCCATTCATCTTCACTCAAAAATATTGTATCATCAGCAAACACAGCAACACTGGAATTTTCCACACATAACCCTCACTCATTAGAGCCACCCTCACCTCCACTGCAACACCTTGCACCTCCTTTACAACCTGACCCCATTCATGAATGGATTAAACAGCCATGGAGACATCACACATCCCTGTTCCAGTCCCACATTTAGATCAAAGAACTCACTCAGCTCACCATCCACTCGCACCTTAGCCCTTCCTCCCTCGTACATGCTCTTCATAGCACTCAGCAATTTCCCATCCACTCCATATATTCTTAATACCTTCCACATAACTGGACTATCTACTCTGTCACTTTCTTTCCCTTCTCTAGATACTTCTCCACTAAACATTTTAGAACAAATATCTGATCTACATACCCTTGTTCCTTCTTAAATCTCCCTTGTTCTTCTCCAACTAGCTCCTCTGTTATATGCCTATCCCTATCAAAAAGTATTCTACCATATATTTTTCCAGTCACACTAAGAAGGCAAATAACCCTATGGTTACCACATACTTCTCTCTCCCTTTTTCCTTTGTATAAAGGAACAATAATTATACCTGATTTCCAGTCCTCTGGAACTCTTCCCTCTTCCCAAGCCAATCTACACAACTTCCATATCCACTCCATAGCAATCTCACCCCCATACTTCAGCATTTCGCCACACTCTTCATCAATTACTGGGGCCTTTCCCATCTTGCTCTTCATTGATTCAACTACTTTCACCCTACTGATCTCTTCCTCCCTCCTCTCATCTCTTTCTTCCAATCATTCCCCAACCACTTATACTCGCACTGCTCTCACTCTCTACATTCAGCAAATCCTCAAAGTGGTCCTTCCATCTCCTCATTTTCTCTCTCTTTTCCACCAACAATCTATTATTTCCATCTTTCAATCCCTTACTATTTCCCCTTTCACACTGTCTTACTTTCTTTACCTCCGTCCTAAATAATTTCTTACTCTCCCTCCATTTCATACTCAGATTCCTCCCAAACTCTTCATCCACTCTCATCTTACTGTCCTTCACCAGTCTCTTCACCTCCTTTCTCCTGCTCACATACTCCTCTCTCTTCTCTCATGTTCTCCCCTATCTACTGTATACTCGCTAACCAGTCACTACGAATATATACGTTCTTCTTTTGTTCCACAGCTCGTTTCACCTAATCATTTGTACAGTACAATATAGGTTTTTGAGGGAGCTATATCCTCCCCTACAAGGGCGGAGAAGGGGTAGTGTGCCATCACTTGAAAATCGACAACATCGAACGTGGCTATCACTGAATAATGATGGTTAATCTGAATATATATATACATATGTGTGTGTGTGTGTGTGTGTGTGTGTGTGTGTGTGTGTGTGTGAAGTGGCTGAAAAATGGGAAAGCAGCTGGAGTTGATGAGGTGTATGCAGAAATGAGTAAGTGTAGTGGAGAGAGCGGAATGAAGTGCTCGTTGGAGATGTGTAAGAAGGAATGGATGAGTGAAACTGTGCAAGCAGAGCGGAAAAAGGCTGTGATTGTACTCCTGTACAAAAATAAAGATGAGTGAAGTGAGTCAAAGAATTATCGTGGCATAAGTCTATTGAGTGTTGTAGGGAAGGTGTATGGCAAAATTATTATAGAGAAAGCAAGAGAGATATTAGAAGCCCTAGTGAGTGATAAACAAGTAAGCTTTAGGAATGGCAGAGGATGTGTGGATGAAATATCTGCAGTGAGACAGATAGTGGAGAAAGTTTGTGAGGAGGGCTATATATAAGGTGTTTATGGCATTTATGGACCTGAAAAAGGGCATACGACAAAGTAGACAGAGAAGGACTGCGGAAAGTATTGCGCATGGACGGTGTAGATGGTAATTTACTAGGTGCCCTCGAGAGGTTTTATGATGGTAGAGAGGCATGTGTAAGGGTACATGGACATCTAAGCGAATGGTTCACGATCAATGTGTGCGTGCGACAAGGTTGTGTGATGTCCCCATGGTTGTTCAATATAATATGGGTGAGGTGATGAAAGAAGTAAAAACACGAGTAATGGAGAGAGGGATGGAGTTGGTGATGCGTAGTGTTAGATGGAATATCTGATATTTGTTGTATGCTGATGATGCAGGGCTACTTGCAAATACTACACAAGAATTTGGTAGACTAGTGCTGAGTTTTGCTTATGTCTGTGAGCGTCGTGCCTTGAGAGTAAATGTAGAGAAGAGTAAAAGTGATCGTAATCGAGAAAGAAGGTGACTCCCAGTGTGATGGTACAGTGAATGGAGAGAGACTGGAATTGATGAGAGAGTTCAAATACTTGGTTACAGCGACAAAGAAGAGAAGACAATGTGCATAAGAAGTGGAAAGTAGAGTGACACAGGGAAGAAAAGTAGCTGGTGCTATGAAGGCCTTGATAAGACACAGAGGCTTGAATGCTGCAGCTACACGAGGCTTACATAAAGGAGCTTTAGTGCCAGCTTTAACAAATGGATGTGTGACTATGGTGTGGCACGAATATGACAAGTCAAGAGTGAGAGCAGTGGAGAAGGGACTGCTGAGGAATGTATGTGGAGTACAGATAATGGTTTGGATACGAAATTATGTGATTCGTGAAAGATGGCGGAGTCAGAAAGTCTGTGGACACCAGAATCGAAGAGTGCACTGAGATGGTAAGGTCATGTGGAGAGAATGGATAACAGTAGGGTGGTGAAAAGGGTACGGTATATCTGAGTGAATCTGAAGGAGGGAGGAGGCGAGGTAGGCCAAGGAGAGGGTGGAGGGATATGGTGGATGACTGGGTGTGGAAGAGAGATATGGACGTCGGTGAGACTAAGGAACTGATATGAGATCAAGCTGTCTGGATGAATGTAGTGAGAAGTGCATGAACAGGGATTTGGCACCACTTTTAAAGTGACAACGTTCGAATAGACTCAATCAGATACTTTTATGAGAAACTACAGAATGTGCTGAAAGTTTTTGACGTCTCAGATACAGCCATTACGGGGGCTTGAATGATGAGTGAATGGAAGCATGGCCCATTGGACTGGGCAGACTTGGGCTGTCTGCAAGCGGATACTCCTCACCTTGCCATAGGATGGGAAAGAAGGTCCGAATGATGATGATGATCATTAATATATTATATATATATATGTGTGTGTGTGTGTGTGTGTGTGTGTGTGTGTAGGCTATATAAATCATCATTATAATGAGCCGATTGAGTATCCACTACAGGACCGGCCTATCCCGACCGAAGTAGGGACGATACAGCCAATGTATCTCTACCAAGTGGCTTAGGTTGTCTGGTAGAGATTGTATGTAGGGTGAGAAGTGCTTGTAAGTGTGACTGTAGTGTTGCAGTGGCTTTGGATGCGTGTGTAGTCTGTGAACTAAGTGTAATATATATATATATATATATATATATATATATATATATATATATTGTTACATAGCCTATGATTTCATCATCCTTTGTGTAATTTTAACGCACAGTATGCTGCATGTTTGATCACAAGCGTGTTCTGCCTCAGTCCCCCCTTCTACCGTTATAGTAGAGTAAGTCGTCCTTTCTGTTGTTCAGAGCAGGATTTTCAGCTCTTTGTCCCCTATGGCTTCATTTGCACGTCCTTCTTACAAGTTGTATCAAGCTCTGCTGGCCCCTATATAATGAGCTCAGTCTCTGCATTATTGCCACTTAGATCTACTCCTCATTTTGTTCACATCTCTGTCCTCCCCTGTACAGTTATTATTGTGAGTGCTCAGGAAGTCTCCAGCCATCTAGCAGCTGTGTAG
Organism: Coenobita brevimanus; assembly: GCF_032717465.1. NCBI lineage: Eukaryota > Metazoa > Arthropoda > Malacostraca > Decapoda > Coenobitidae > Coenobita > Coenobita brevimanus. The sequence continues at coordinate 19,374,007 of NC_136999.1, forward strand.
TTTGAGTATAACTGTTACTGCATTTTTTCTTGTACTGTGTAGCATAAGGTGTTAATTCTTAGGCCTAGTAGGGTTGTTGTGATTAATGTAAAGTTTGGATGTCAGTCATTATTAATAATATTTTGTATCTGTAATAATATATCTTGCATTCACTGAGTATTATCTGGTATTTTCATTTTATCAGGGCTGACTTAGATAAATTTACTCTTGCTAATTTCGTGTTAATAGAGGCTTTTGCAGTTAACCATATGTTTAACCTGTTTTTTGCCATTACATTATCCTTATGAGTCCTGAATGTTTTGTTGTTAGTTTGAGCATTAAACTTTAACTTGTAATTTTACCTAACTCTTTGTTTTGAACCTGGAACTTTGCGGGACAGTTTTCTCTGTTCCGTAACATAAATTTGGCGACCCTGCCAGGATATTCAGGATATTATCATAAGGATATTGCTTGATATTTTGTGACTGTGATTTATTCATGATGTCTACTATTTCTACACTTGATGAAGCCAAAGATTTTTTGTCAAATGTGCAAACAGTGTGTGATGTAGAAAACAGAACAAAGAATGAACTTAAGCTTGTTGCTCAACAATTGGGAATTGCTGTTCGCTCTCATCATTCTAAAGATCAAATTGTTGGCATGATTAATAAAAGCTTGTTTAATGTAACTCCTCCAAATGAGCAAACGCAGATTGAATTAGCTAAGTTACAGCTAGCCCTGCAGGAGGCTCGTGTTAAGGAGGCTGAATTTCAAGCACGTGCTAAAGAGGCTGAGTCTCAGGCTAAGGAGGCGGAGTCTCAGGATAAGGAGGCGGAGTCTCAGGCTCGTATTCAGGAGGCTGAATTTCAGGCAAATGCTCGTATTCAAGAGGCACAGGTACAGGCTCAGGCACAAATTGAACTTGCCAGGATTCAGGCAGACCATGAGTATCGCATGAAACAAGGTGGAACTGGATCAACTAGCTCTGATGATTTTGATGTGGCTAAAAATGTTAAACTTGTCCCTCCTTTTAATGAATCTGATTTAAGAAAGTATTTTCAGTTGTTTGAGAGGGTAGCTACAGGTTTTAATTGGCCCAAAAATTATTGGCCAGTACTCCTTCAAACTGTTCTCACCGGTAAAGCTCAAGTAACTTATGCATCTTTGCCTCAGGATCAATCTGATAATTATGATGTAGTTAAGAGCTTGATTCTTAAGGCCTATGAGCTTGTTCCTGAAACCTATAGAGTAAAATTTAGGACAACTTACAAGTAAGATAAGCAATCCCATGTTGAGTATGCAAAAATCAAAGAAGATCTGTTAGAGCAGTGGTTAAATTCTAAGAATCTGGATTCTGATTTTGACAAATTTAAGCAGATGATTTTGCTGGAGGACTTCAAAAGGTGTATTAGTAAAGATGTAAGCCTATATCTTGATGAGAAAAGAATAGATAATTTGTCTGATGCTGCAGTTTTAGCTGATGAATATGTTCTCACTCACAAGAGATATTCTAGAGAAAAAGGGAAAGCTGAGAGTAAGTACGTTGCCTCTACTCAGAGTACAGGTAACAGGAAAGAGAATAAAGATGATGTTTCTCAGGAAGTAAATACCAGCTTCACCTCTAGATTTCAGAAAAGTAAATGTACTTATTGTAGTAAGCTTGGTCATACTACGGAGAAATGTTTCAGGAGACAGCGTGATGTGAACAAAAAGGAGTCTTTAAATATTCAGTCAATTGGTCTAGTGTCCACTCTTGAGAGTTCCCAGAATGCTTTAACTGAGTTAACTGAACCTGCTTTGAGGGGTAACTTAAATTCTCATGATGGAGCTCCTCTTTTGAGCAGTAACGTGGGTGACACTCTCAAGAGTTCATGTGCTAATTTCCTGTCTGATGGTTTTGTCAGTCCTCTGGACAGTAATGACAGGAAATCAGTTAAAATATATCGTGATACAGGTGCTTGCCAATCCCTTATGCTGACCAGTGTTCTAGGCTCTAATGTTAATTCCTCTGATGAAACTGTAATCTTACAAGGTGTAGGGAATAATTACTTCTCTGTCCCTCTGTGCAGAGTGAATTTAGAGTCTGGTTTTGTTAATGGTTCCGTTGTGGTTGGGTTGGTTGAGACACTCCCAATGTCAGGTGTAACTTTCTTACTTGGAAATGATATTGGTGGAAGTCAAGTGTGTCCAGCTCCTCAATTGTCTAGTGATCCAGTGGCTGCAGCCCAGGATTGTGATGTCCCTGATGTGTTCCTTGCATGTGCTGTCACTAGGGCTAAGTCTAAAGTTACTGGTGACTTAGAGGATAATGATGGTGATGATGTTATCCTAGCTGACACTTTTCTTACTAATTTGGACCACTCACCAGATGAGGCAGTACCCCGTAGTGTTGATAATTTGTCTCGTCAAGAGTTGGTTGAGTTGCAGGTTGCTGACCCTGAGTTGAAAGGTCTAGCTAACTCTGCTTGCAGTGAGGAAGAGTCAGCCGGTGCTTCTACTTGTTATTATATAAAGTCAGGAGTACTTATGAGGAAGTGGAGACCCCCAACAGCATCAGCCGACTGTGAATGGGAGGTTGTACATCAAGTTGTCATCCCTCGTGTTTGTAGGCAGGATATCATTAGAGTGGCTCATGATTCCAGTTTGGCAGGACACCTTGGAGTGAGGAAGACTGTGGCACGCATTTTGAAACACTTCTACTGGCCAGGTATCTTCAGGGATGTTTCCTGGTATTGTAAGTCTTGTCACACCTGTCAAGTTGTGGGGAAGTGTAATCAGACCGAAAAGGTTGCACCTCTAGTTCCCATTCCTCCTTTTGAGGTGCCTTTCACCCGTGTGTTGGTGGATATTGTGGGCCCTCTTCCTAAGACTTCTTCAGGATTTTCTTATGTGTTGACCCTGATTGATATGGCTACTCGTTATCCTGAAGCCATTCCACTTAGAAATATCTCAGCAAAGAACGTGGTTAAGGAAATGCTGGGGTTCTTCACAAAGTTTGGTCTGCCCAAGGAGGTACAGTCAGACCGGGGAAGTAATTTCATGTCAAATGTTTTCAATCAGTCTCTGAAAGAGTTGGGCCTCACCCAGATCACGTCTTCAGCTTACCATCCCCAGACTCAAGGAGCGTTGGAGAGATATCATCAAACTCTCAAATCGATGCTCAAGAAATACTGTTTGGAACATCAGAAAGACTGGGATAAAGGTCTTCCATTCGTTGTGTTTGCCGCAAGAGAATCTCCAAATGAATCACTGGGCTTCTCACCCTTTGAACTACTGTTTGGCCAAGAAGTAAGAGGACCCCTTAAGCTACTCAAGGAATGCTGGCTGTTGGAGGAAGATGACGTCAACCTGCTGGAGTATGTGATGAAGTTCAAAGAACGGCTGTCTACTGCTTTACAGCTGGCGAGAGAGAATTTAGGAGCTGCTCAGGAGAAGATGAAGACTTGGTATGATAAGAAGTCCAGGTTACGCCACTTTCAGCCAGGAGATCAGGTTTTGATTCTGCTACCGGTTCATGGGCAACCTCTTCAAGCCAAGTTTAGTGGTCCTTATTTCGTGGAGAAGAAACTCAGTGATGTCAACTGTGTCATCGCCACACCAGATCGTAGAAAGAACAAGCAACTATGTCACATCAACATGCTAAAGTTATATCACAGGCGGGACGAAAATAATCCAGTCTGCACATGTAGCTGTTCCACCCGAGTCTGCAAGTGAAGTTCTCCCATGCAGCATGAGCCTGAGTGATAGTTTGGGGAAGAATCCTGATATCATGAATGATCTCCAGACTAAGCTTTCTCATCTACCTCCCGAGGAAAGGCAGGAGTTTTCGGCATTACTGCAGGAGTACCCGCAAGTGTTCCGTGCCACTCCAGGAAGAACCACTGTGTTGATGCATGATGTCGATGTTGGAGACGCAAAGCCAATTAAATTGCCTCCTTACCGTGTGAACCCAGTGAAAGTTCCTCTCATCCAGAAGGAGCTTGGCTACCTGTTGGACCACAAGATGATTGAGCCCTGTCAGAGCGAGTGGAGTTCTCCTGTCACTCTGGTCCCTAAGCCAGGTGGGTCACAGCGGCTTTGCATCGACTACAGACGTGTTAATCAGATAACCAAAACAGACACTTACCCTCTCCCTCGCGTGGAAGATTGCATAGACAAGATCAGAAAGGCTAGGTACATAAGTAAGTTTGATTTGTTAAAGGGATACTGGCAAGTACCTATGACTGAACGTGCTAGGGAGATCTCATGTTTTGTAACACTAGGAAAGACTTCTGCATGTTCTGTAATGCCATATGGTATGAAGAATGCACCAGCCACATTTCAGATGCTCATGAATGTTGTAACAGAGGGTTTGGCAGGGTGTGTTGTTTATATTGATGATGTATTAATCTTCAGTGACAACTGGAAAGATCACCTATGCCATGTCAGTAAATTTCTTGAGCGTTTGGTTCAGGCTAATCTTGTAGCTAATTTATCAAAGTGTGAGTTTGGTCAAGCTAAAGTTCAGTACCTTGGGTATGTAATTGGTGATGGACATGTTGCACCACCAGGAGCTAAGGCTCAGGTTATAAGTGATCTTCCCAGACCTAAAAGTAGGAAAGAGCTACAAAGATTTTTAGGAATGGTAGGTTATTACAGGAAATTTGTTCTTAACTTTTCTATTCTTGTATCACCACTTATAGACCTAATGAAAAAGGGAGTTAAATTTGTTTGGACCGATAACTGTGAATCCTCTTTCAGCAAACTTAAAGCTATCGTATTAAGTCAGCCAGTTCTCGCTACTCCAAATTTTGCTAAGCCTTTTAAGATGTCTGTTGATGCAAGTGATACAGGAGCTGGGGCTGTTTTGCTGCAAGAGGATGATCAGGGTATTGAACACCCTGTATCTTATTACAGTAAGAAGTTCACTCCACCTCAAAAGAACTACTCAACTATTGAGAAAGAGCTTTTGGCCTTGATTTTGGGTTTACAGCATTTTTCATTTTATTTGTGTTTTGGTTTTGACCCCATAGTCATTTATACCGATCATAACCCACTGAAATTCCTTAGTAAGTTTAAAGATAAAAATCAGAGATTGACAAGATGGAGTCTACTTCTTCAGGAGTATTCATTAGACATACAACATGTCAAGAGGAAAGAAAATGTTATTGAAGATTGCTTATCTAGACTTTAGACAGATTGTTTTAGAGTAATAAGAAATTTCCTTTGTAAATTTCTTTTTCTTTGTGGGGAGGTGTTACATAGCCTATGATTTCATCATCATTTGTGTAATTTTAATGCACAGTATGCTGCATGTTTGATCACGAGCGTGTTCTGCCTCAGTCCCCCCTTCTACCGTTATAGTAGAGTAAGTCGTCCTTTCTGTTGTTCAGAGCAGGATTTTCAGCTCTTTGTCCCCTGTGGCTTCATTTGCGCGTCCTTCTTACAAGTTGTATCAAGCTCTGCTGGCCCCTATATAATGAGCTCAGTCTCTGCATTATTGCCACTTAGATCTACTCCTCATTTTGTTCACATTTCTGTCCTCCCCTGTACAGTTATTATTGTGAGTGCTCAGGAAGTCTCCAGCCATCTAGCAGCTGTGTAATTTGAGTATAACTGTTACTGCATTTTTTCTTGTACTGTGTACCATAAGGTGTTAATTCTTAGGCCTAGTAGGGTTGTTGTGATTAATGTAAAGTTTGGATGTCAGTCATTATTAATAATATTTTGTATCTGTAATAATATATCTTGCATTCACTGAGTATTATCTGGTATTTTCATTTTATCAGGGCTGACTTAGATAAATTTACTCTTGCTAATTTCGTGTTAATAGAGGCTTTTGCAGTTAACCATATGTTTAACCTGTTTTTTGCCATTACATTATCCTTATGAGTCCTGAATGTTTTGTTGTTAGTTTGAGCATTAAACTTTAACTTGTAATTTTACCTAACTCTTTGTTTTGAACCTGGAACTTTGCGGGACAGTTTTCTCTGTTCCGTAACAATATATATATATATATATATATATATATATATATATATATATATATATATATATATATATATATATATATAAAATAATCCTGTGTGTGTGTGTGTGTGTGTGTGTGTGTGTGTGTGTGGCACAGTCAAAACTAGAAAAAAGATTTTGATGAAATTAAGCAGAATGGTTGGATTTAGGTCGCAGATGAGTCAGTCTGATGTCGATTGATGGTTTCTGAAGGGGTGTTTTGGACCCTAATCATTGTCCCCTTTGGTGCGATAATACATGCATGTGGAAGAAGAGGTGGGGCTTTTCGATCCAGCTTCATACATCTTTCAAGATGGAGAGGGGGAGAGAGGGGGGTGTAAATCGAGAGTCCGATGTCAATTTACATGAGGTTATAGGCAAATGATTTATTCAGCAGAAAGTCATGGTAGCAGTAGTAGTGGCAGTGGTGATGATGGTAATTGTGATAATGGCAGTGGTCATATCTGTGGTGGTGGTGGTGGTAGTTGTGGTTGCTATTATCCTGGTGATGGTAGTGGTGGTAGGGTTGTGGTAGCTGTTATAATGATGGTGGTGGTGAGAGTGTTAGGTGTGGAGATGATGATGATGATGATGATGATGATGTTAGCTCTGATGCTTGTGGTGGTGATGGTGGTGGTAGTGGTGGTAGCTATGACAATGATGACAGTCGTGGTGTTGTAGCAGTGATGCTAGTGGTAGCTATGATGATCCTGATGGTGTTAACTGTGGTGGTGGTGTTGGCTGTAGCTGTGATGATGGTGGTGGTGGCTTTAGCTGTGGTGGTGGTGGTGGTGGTGATGTTATCTGTTCAGAAATGGCTCTCATATGGCCAAGTGCTTTGTGGCCCCATTGGACTTCGCTTTGTAGCAATTGCTCCAAAGAGAGGCATGCTTCATAGACGGCTCTAACTTGGACAAGTGCTGAATGACCCCACAGGGCCGAGATGCTCTTTTGTGTGTGTGTGTGTGTGTGTGTGTGTGTGTGTGTGTGTGTCTTTATGCACGAGAGAAGTATACAAATAAAGGTGAACAGGAGCGGACTGAAATTTATGCGTTTGTCTCAAAAAGAAATATACAGAAATGTGAATGCATGTATGCATACTCGTATATGCATGTAAGCCATTTTGAACATCAAGCCACAATGCGCAAACTAGAGTTCGCAAGCCTGGACCTACGTGTTCCACTTCGTTTTCGTTATTATTTCGCAAGACGGAGTCCGCGAAGTACGAGTATTGTTTTTCGTCGAATTTGTTTGGGTGTTTGTTTCTTTCTTTGTTAGCAGCATTACGGAAAAACAGATGAATGAATTTACATGAAACTTTCAGAATATGTGGGCACTGGTTCCCAAAAGAAAGTGATTAAATTATGGAGGAAATCGAGTGACGCTGAAAGGTCAAAATCAAGGTCACGGATTTTCAGAGGACTATAACTTGAAAACGGTTGAAGACAGAGGTATTTACTACTAGCAACAAACAGGATCTCGTAATATGAGCTTTCATTTGGCACCAAGACCTTAGACCTTGAAAGGTCAAACTCAAGGTCACGGATATTCACGGGGCTGTGATTCGAAACTAGTTGAAGATAGAGATATTTACTATTATCAATTTATAAGGAATCCTGTATGTGTTTTAATTGGTACCTTGACCTTTGACAGCAAGTGACCTTCAAAGGTCAAAATCAAGATAACAATTATTCAAGGGGGCTATAACACCAAATTTGTTGAAGATAGAGATATTTACCATTACCAAGATAAAGGAAGTCTCATATGGGCTTTCATTTGGCACCATGACCTATGACCTTCAGTGACCCTGAAACGTCAATCCGATCACGGATTTTCAGAGGATGTAACTTGAAAACATTTGTGCCATTACCTTAGACTTTAACCCATTAACTCCCAGGGTTCCTGTGTGAGGGATTTTGCTGGAAGGGTACTAAGTGTACTGCCTTCCGCCTATCGACTCACTGTCGCGAAGCTCATAGGTCCCTATCCCAGGGTTCCAGTCTTTAATAACCTTTGAAAATGCCCAGTTCAATCCTATAATCAGGGCACTAGGTGCAAATGGGTTATATGTGCACTGACACTAAATGGCAGAAACAAGACAGTATTTAACAGCAATAAAACAGCTGGTGTCGGAGGAGGTTTATTGTGCCTGGCACCACTTGTTTAGTTTTTGAAATATTTTTTCCACTAGTTATTCAAATTCTTGCCTGCACATTTTCTCTAGTTGATGGTATTTTAACTTCAAGCAGTTTTTGGTATTATTTATGCATGCCTTGCTCATGCCAACTATTTCCTCTTCCCGATTTACTGTCTTTTTGTTATTATCATTGTTTTGCCCTTTCATTTCCCATGTATTTTAATTTTTTGCTGTACTATTCTTCTAGCCGTATACACAGTTATTTATCTTAATGTCTGTTGTAAGGGTTGTTCATATCATCAGTGTTATTGTTCATTATGCGTTCTTTCCTTCTAATCTTTCCCTTTCTTTTGTAACTTATTATGGATCCTTCTAAGTCTAACGGTGTGTCCATGCCTCCTTGCCCTTCATTATTTTCTTGTTCTTTCATTTGTCATGTTCTGTTTTAAGACTTTCCAACTGTCTGTTATATGATTAAGAACTTTTCCTCTAAGTGTTTTTGTTTATTTATTTATTTATTTATTTTTAACATCCGTAATATTATTTCAAGGGCCATTTTGAACAGCTGATTTATCCTAAATTTATCATACTTTTTCTTTCCCCCCCCCCACAGATTTTCTCTTTCTAATAATCTCTTATTCATTTTGATCTGACGAAAGAAATTTTTAGTATGCGAAGTACAGCATGTATTCTCGTTGTATTTCTTTGTGACATTTTTTTCTTCTCTCTGATGCTCATACTTTTTGTATTGTTATATTAATTTACTTGATTTTTAACAAAGTTTTCTTTCTGCATTTCTGTAACACCTAAACACTTAAATTTGCTTGACGAAAAGTATATACCATATTCCATTCATATTTTGGGCTAAACACTGTATTCTTTATATCCCCTTCTGTTAGAAGTGAATATTTCAACAAGATTTTTTTTTTTCCATGGAATTTCTGCGTATCCAATAGTTATATAAAACTGAACGCGCTTTCGACTTAAAATTATTGTTTTCTCTTTCTAATCATCTCTTATTCATTTTGATCTGACGAATGAAATTTTTAATACGCGAAGTAAAGCATGTATTCTCGTTGTATTTCTTTGTAACATTTTCTTCTTCTCTCTGATGCTCATTCTATTTGCATTGTTATATTATTTTACTTGATTTTTAAAGATTTCTTTCTGCATTTCTGTGACACCTAAACACTTAAATTTGCATGACGAAATGCACCATATTCCATTCATATTTTGGGCTAAACACTGTATTCTTTATTTCAACTTCTGTGTTAGAAGTGAACATTTCAGCATGATTTTTTTTTACATGGAATTTCTGCATTTCCAATAGTTATATATAAAACTGAATGCGCTTTCGATTTATAATTATTGTTATTTGTAATGTGTGTATGCTCCTGCTATATTTTGAGAATGTTACTTTATAAAATAACCCTGAATATCATTCTGAAGATAAAAGATACTTTTAACTCCAAGTTAGACAATAAAATATGCATCTCTCTCTCTCTCTCTCTCTCTCTCTCTCTCTCTCTCTCTCTAAATATTTCGGTCATATTTCGAACAAGCCCTTTGTTTTCCTTAGTTGTATATTGTTATTATATTAATCTGTAAATTTTTACAAGATGGTGCTTAAACATGATCTCTGTCACATGTAATGGAGGATAGTGTATTATGGGAAGAAGGTTATTCTTCAATAAGGACAGTAAAGACTAGGCTACTATACAGTATCTTCTTTTGGCACTGCATTTCCACTGATCTGATACCTGACAATTAGGCCTATTACACGAGGGGCAATAAATATATTGAATATTCCCACATATGTCATATCGAACACTGCTATAATGTTTTTTTTACGTTCCTCTCTTTGTGTGTGTGTGTGTGTGTGTGTGTGTGTGTGTGTGTGTGTGTGTGTGTGTGTGTGTTCCTTAGCAAGTGAATATCTATGCACGATTTTTTGCCGATGCCTCTCTGTGGAAATTAGGCATTCATATTTTATGACACAAACTATATAATGAGTTCTCCTATGTTTCTAATTAAACACTCTTGTATACTCTGCTTTGTTGTGTATATGTCCTTGTGCAGAAATTTCTGACGATTACATGACGTGAATGATTTTTAGTGAACTGCAGTGGAAACATAAAATTTACCATGCAGTATATTAAATATGTATTCCATTCCTATAGTGCCCTAAGTTCTCTTGGATTGTTCAAATGTTAGTCACTTTAATTTACTGTACAGCATATCTGTGTCAACGCACGAAACAAAATTTCTTGCACGAAAAACATGGTATGTATTCCTGCCATAAATTGAACCAGGCACTGTAATTATTTTTCCCTCAAGACGACTCCAGTGGCCATTAAAATAATTTAAGATTTATACATTCATTTCGTCCGTGCGTTGTTGTGAGCACTTGACACTTAAAGTTTACAACACTAGATATATCATATTTTATTACTGCCATAATTCTTACCGAACTCTTCAGTTATTTCTTTCATTAAAGCTATTTGGAATTTGGTAGGAATGCAAGATAGAAAGAATTAGACTGCAACTTTCATCGACATTTTTTACATAACTTTCGACTCAAAGATATAATACAGTTCCCTTCCATTTCGCACGAAGCTGTACATTTTTATTCTTCTTTTATAGGTCTGTATAAAATTCATTGCAATTTTAGTAGGCATGTGAAATACGAGTGCAGTTGGTAATCATTATGGGTGTCTTCTATTTCATTATGATCTCTTTATAACTATCTTTAGGTCAGGTGAGTCAGTCATTTGGCACAGGACCTTATGGACCGGTTGGCAAAATTATCTTCATTTCACTCTAGCCTGGCCTAAAATTGCTATCTCTCCATCTTTAATACTGAATGGTAACAGGAGATTAACACTAGATTATACTGTTAGTCCCAGAGAGGTCCTATGAAGAGAGTACAGACCTATAGCATTAACATTTTCTTCTGCTGAATAACATAAATGAAACTGAAAAATGGAGAAAATCTAGGCCAAGTTGGAGTAAAGAATTATAGCAGCACTTGGAACTGTTACTGTGTGGGTTTGTCAAGAATATAGCACTGATGTTTAACTCACAATGACTCTCTCTCTCTCTCTCTCTCTCTCTCTCTCTCTCTCTCTCTCACGCACTGCTGAATGATGCGGCTTAGATCCTTATGTCATTATCTCACCCCTCTCTCTACTTCTTTACTACAGGTGAGCGATGTGACTTAGAGCCTTACCTTGCACTTAGTATAAATAGTAGGATACAATGGAGTTACTGTGCTATTTTTCATAGAATTTCATATCGTGCTGGTATCTTTTTACCTCCGCCAACAAAGCTGGTCGTAGGCTATGAGATCACCAGTGTCTCTCTGTTTGTCATTCCAAGAAATCTCAAAAAGTTACCGTCGAATTTCAATGAATATTTCTGGAGGGGTTTGCCCATTGCCCAAGGAAAAGTTGATCAGATTATGGGGCGGATCCATATCCAGATGATGGATGCAGGATTTTTTTTTATAAATTTCTTTTTTAAACAACAGAAGGAAAAAACAAATGAAAAATATATACAGTATATTATCCATACACAAGATTGTATGTGTCCTCCATTAATAGAAAATCTGAAACAGCTGGACTTGAAAAGCCGTAGGTATATGGGGGGAAAACACTCTGAGGAAGCGAGTTCCAGAGAGATGCAGTTTCGGGAATAAAGGAATTCTGATAAGCAGAAGTTGTGGAATCTGGCTGTGTGGCATTCCAGTAATGAGCACTAACAGATGCCCGTGTGGTGCAAGAGAAGGCATGGAGAGGTGACACAATGGATGCAACTTCGTCTGAGGATTTGCCACAAAAGTAGCTGTAAAATGATGCAAGGGAGGCAACATTCCTTCTTACTTGTAGGGGAGATAGTTCAGCGTTATTCATAATTCTAAAAGCTTTATGCTGAATTTTGTCATGTTTTTTTTTAGTGCAACCACTGCACAAAATTCCACAAGAGTTAGCAATATTCCAGGTGAGAGTGCACATGACACTTGTAAATTTAGCTAACTGTTCGTCAGCGATGAAGCTACGGACTCTGTACAACAATCCAAGTTTCTTTTGAACTGGTTTTAGCAAGTGATCTAACGTGAGAGGTCCAGCTGAGGGCATTGTTCATTGAAACACCGAGAGTTTCAAAACTTTTAGGGATAGTAATATTAGTAGCACTGAAGGTAATGTAGTAATCAAGGAATAACTGTCTGTTAATAAATTCTGTATATTTGGTTTTCCCAGCATTGAATAAGACAATGTTATTTTGTCCCCATTCAGTGATTTTTGATATCTTGATTTGTGGAGACTGCTGTACTGAGTTGTGAGTTAGAATATTAAAGTTTTGTGAATGGGTATTTATGTGTGTATGAACTGTGAAGCGCTTAGTCATTTGCATATGAATGGATGGGATTATGGGCGACAAATAATATTGGAGTTCATTAATATGAATTAGGAAAAGGGTTGGAGCCAGAACGGATCCTTGTGGCATGCCACCATTACCTGAGTGGAAATTGGAATATACTGTACATCATCTACTTTTACTCTTATATTTCTGTCACTAAGATATGAGGAAATCATCGGAACAAAGGATAATAGGCCATAGCAAGGAAATTTGGATGGCAGAGAACGGTACCATACTGTCAAAAGCTTTAGAAATATCAAGGGCTACTTCATGTATTACTCCATTTTGGTCAGTTGACTGATGGACAGTATGAGTCAGAAGACTCAGTATACCAACAGCGGATTTTTCGTGGCGAAAAAATACTGTCAATCACTAATTATGTTATAGGATTCAAGTTGTTTAACTATGTGCTTCTTAATCAAAGTCTCATTTACTTTTCCAGGGGAATATGTGATAGCAGTTTGTCTGTAATCAGAGGGGTCAGAAGAACTTCCTTTTATCGGAATTGGGTGAATATTGGCTTCCTATTAAGAATTAGAGAAAGAAGAAATACATGTGGATAGTCTGAATTTTTTAGCTAGAGCAGGAGCAAGGTGTGGGGAACACTTTTTCAAAACAACAGGAGGAATTGCATCTAGATCTGGAGCTTTGTTGATTGGTAAGTTGTCTAGCTTGGATTTTATGTACATAGTCAGTATCTTAAGTGGAACAATTTCGGGAGAGCCAAGTTCTAGTAAAGGGACGTTCTAGCTTACTTCCTCTAAGGTAGAATTTCTGGCAAATGTACTGACAAGGATGTTTGCTTTACCACAAAGGTCATTTATAGTGTTACCATCTGAAAATTTTAGTGGAGATTTGAGAGATGACTTAAAGCGATAACTGAAAGAACTGAGAGTTGACAAGAATATCCGATTGCCATTAAGACTGTTTAGTTTTTTCGATGCTTGGTTGTGAAGAAAGTTTTATTTATCGATATTTATTTATGTTTTTGCATGATTTCTAGAAATTTTACATTGGCTAAGGGATTCAAATGTTTTTATTTACCGTATTTTATGTTACAGTTATATGCTAAAGACTTTTGGGTTGTTGTTCTGGCACAATTGCTGTCTAACCATATTGAGATGTTTGATCTAATGAATTGTTACTGGGTATGAACAATTCCATACAAGCTTCTATTAACCCTTACACCGCGGGTATGTTTACCAATGTTTTGCGTGTCCGGCGGGGTTATTCGGGCTCCGACAGACTCTCAAAAAATATTTGCCAAAAATCAAGTATTAGTCCTAGAATATTAAAATTACATATGCTTATGGCACATTCTCCTTGGATGTTTGTTGAGTCTTCGTCGATTACCGTAGGATTTGTGGAGACCTCTGAAGTTGGGTAACGAAGTCTCCACTTTACACTTCCCGACAACCCGTAATATGATTACCACAGCCTGATATTAACACTATAAACACTACTCTATGATTATCAAGTAGTTTGGGATCCATACTCAAAAAAAAAAAACACTGTGAAAGCAATGAAAATTACGAGTGCGTATGACCTTCCCACTTGTGCTAGTTCGCTCTTGGTACTCTGTCATTTATTATTCATAAAACCCCTCACACTTTATATTTCTATTGCTATATAACACTTATATATATCTGGAGTCTTTATCCATAAGTTTCCTTCAGTAGTATTTGTTTATTGTCACTAAAGTCATTCAATTTTTCATTCAGTAAAATACGTATAGAGCCACGGATTCACTTTCACTGTTATAACATCAAGTATTTGCACTCATATTGTTATATTACTAATTACTTACATTACTATTTACATTTTCTATTGTATTTTCAATATTTACCCTTCTATTTTACTTACACTATGTTCTTCACTGTCACTTTCAGTAAGATATACAATACACTGTTCAATCATATGTACTGAACATCCATTGCTTTCACTTGCTATTTACACATTATTTACAAATTATTTTCACATTACTTTCCTTTCCCACTTGCACTTTTAGAACTGCTTCTGGCTGTGGTAATCAAAGAAGCAGGTAACACAAAGGGGAACCTGGCACTCAGCACACTCCCAAGGGGTGCGTTTGTGCTCAGGTGTGCGTCGGGTGGTATGTGCACACACCTGGCACCTGTGGATCGCAGCCTTCCTCTTGCCTGTGGCAGGCATTTGCACCAGTCTGTGCCGATCCATGTACGCCCTCTGCTCAAGTCTGTCGGGAAGTGTTACTGGATGGCGCCTTGGAGTTGCTCCTGTCACCCTACCATATCTTTCCAGCAGCTGCTGAACACAAGTCCTGGCGAACAACCTCAGGGAGAAGGACTTGGGTGGCTTGACCTTCATCTTGTACAGGATGAAGGCGTTCAGCATCGTCATGTCTATGAGATGCAGAAAAACTTTCCTGTACCACCTAGTATTCTTCCTGAGGCAGTCGATCTCACCAATCATCATGTCGGACTTGTCCACCAGCAGCATGTTGATATTGTAGTCTAACACAGCATCAAATTTCATCACGGGTTCGCCTGTCCTACGGTCGACCTTCCCACTGTCTGTCATTTCCCCCTTATGTACGGTGGTGAGCATGTGCACGACCCTCTTGTCATGCCACTGTATTGCCAGCATCTTCTCAGACTTGCGTAGGTGCACGTCTCCTCGCTGCGAGGTTCCTGCCCCTGGGAATTTAGGGAAGTGGGCACGATTACTTTTGACAGTGCTGCAGGAGCCAATGCCGTGCTCTGAAAGGTATTTGGCAAGTTTCGGTGCTGTATAATATTTGTCTGTATACAGCACATGATTCCCACCAAAATACTTTTCAAGGAGCACTCTCAATACACAGCCTGAGAAGCCAAGGGGGTGTGTTTTATCCAGATCAACAGTGCTGGCTGAATAAATGAAGAAGTCAAGGATGTACCCAGTCTTACAGTCGCACAGTACAAAGAACTTGATTCCAAAGCGATGGCATTTGCTTGGAATGTACTGCACAAACCGAAGACGTCCTCTGAACAAAACCAAGGATTCATCAATGACAGCCTTCTGAAAGGGGTGGAAGAATGACATAAATTTATCCTTCATTCTGCTCAGAATCTCCCGGATCTTCCAGAGTGGGTCGGTTTGGGAAGGTACATCGTTGTCGGCAAAGTGCAGGTTTCCCATGATGTTCCGAAAGCGATCTCTGGCCATGTAATTACTGAAGGTGGGTGAGGGTAGTAAGGGGTCCATGGACCAGTATTCTTTCAACTCATGCTTCTTTGAGTGTGGCATGAGAAGCATGAGGGCAAATAACACATACAGCTCCTGCACTCCCAGCATGGACCACTGTTGCATCTTGGCTGCACCTGTACCACTTGCAGCACGTTGTGATTCATGCCTGTTGGTCTCATCACATATGTGCTGCATGACTTCGTCATCTAGGAAGGCCAAAAGGAAGTCCACATACTCAGCATCATCGTCAAGAGTGAAGGCAGGCTGTACTCCTGAGGAACACTCATCAAAATCTAAATGTTCTGGGACAAAATTGGACCCTTCCGTCCACGCAAAGGCGTCCAGGATTCCCTGTCGTGGTGGTTTAGGGTGGGTGACGGTGGTGGGTGGCTGTGAGGGAGATTTACCATGTTCAAGGTCACTCGCACTGACCCTGGGTTGCCGTACAGCACTAGCAGCCCTTACTCTAGTAGCAACTCTACTTTTACGGGTCAGCGATTTACCTCTTCCTCTACGGCCTGCCTTCACTGTTGATGCTGGTGGTGACTCCGACGACGAAGACTCCGGAGATAATTCAGCAGAAGAAGAGGAAGAAATGAGTGAAGTGGGGCTTGGGGAACGGGGAGGTGAATCAACTCGGGACTCATGGCGGGCTGGGTCACGCGGGGCCATTGTTCTGGGGCTAACACGCTGCCTTTTCACACCCTTCCCAAATTCCTTCCCTTGCTGCACTAACGGCTCCTTTCCCTTGGAGCTAGGGATAACTTTGGACACTGAAGCACTCATACTAGTACTTTCTGGCACGATTTCCTCACCCCGGCTCATCACATGAATCCCCCGAAGGGTCAAAATCACTATCCATCATCACCATTGACAATTCCGCTAGTTCACGTTTCACTGCAGAGTCACTTAGTCCTTTCCTGCTTCCCTCACGAGTTTTTCTGGGTGTAGAGGTCACGGGGCCCTTTGCAATCGGCGCAGAAGCGGCAGAAATGGCGGGGCGCGAGTGCAACAAGTTTTGACCACAGCGGAGGACAAGGAACTAAATGCTGCGGCTTATCTGAGAAGGCAAGGGTTGACAGTGACAATGAGGATGACAGCTGCTAACTTACATGCTAATAAATTATTGGTAGAAAATCTCGACAATACATAAAGAAATAGGTAGTTCCAGGTGAATGTAAATGTCACTAAGGCTTCTCCCTTCCTTTCTGATATTTATTTTTATTACAGAAATAGATTACAAGGCATAATTCAAAGGGGAAATTACCGTGGTAATGTAGCGAATGAATGCATGTGAGGTGTTGTCAGGTGATAATTAGCCAATTCCTGATGTATACCACTATCACTTACCTTATTTTTTTTTGGTATATATTATTTTGTATAAGTATAGGGCATAGGGCTTATTTCAATGGATGAAATCTGTGGAAAAATCCGGGGGAGATTTGCTTAGCGCAGCGCGGCCGGGGAGGTGAGAGGACAGGGTAATGAAAGGGAGGTAGGGAGGGGAGTCAGGAAGAGGGGACAATCGCTAAAATGTCAACAATGGATGGGAGTACAGATGAGATTTGGAGTGCTGACTAGTGTTGGATATTGGCAGTACTGATAGATGATACAAGCCACCACTTGAGAGCCCGGGATAATTCAAAATAACACAGAATCACAAAAGTGACGCCCCACGGTATGATCCATTGCGCCCGAGCGTCACGAAAGTGACGCCCCGCGGTTAAGGGGTTAAGTCAGTTATGTGGGACTGGGTAGTACTGATGTCACTGGAGAAGAAAGACTGCCATGGAAATAGTGCAAAAATCTGATAGTCATACATTTTGTAATCGTATAGCCTGAAAATACACCCTGATTTTTTAAGTTTTGGTGACAGTGGTGTTGGCGGAGATATGCACTCCCTGAGGGCTTTCTAGTGCTATGTGTGCGACTGAGTGTAATATTTAATTTCATGTTCTCTCTCTCTCTCTCTCTCTCTCACGCAAAAGAAGACACCACAAAACCCCATCCTCATCACCACATGTGCACTAACATCATCATCATCATCATCATCATCATCACTTGCATGTTATATCCCCCGACCAATGACCTGTATGCACCAGGTAAACTCTGGAACTGTCTTCCTCTGTCTGTATTTCCCACTGCCTATCACCACCAGTCCTTTACAAGCAGTGTGTCTGGGCATCTTGAAATGAACGAATCTTGAATTAGGCTCTCAATTACCTTTTTTTTTTTTTCTTGGAGATGATAATTTGCGAGTTTCTCGTCTTTGGTTCCTTTTTCCTTCCATTGAAAAAAAAAAATTATGAAACAGTACGGCTCGTATTCTCATCGGTTAACGAAGCTCCCTAACACCTCATCCTAAGCGATTCATTTCTGATTATGGCTGGCTAACATTCTTTTGTAAGTTATTTATGCAGACTACGTCGATATTGGAAGTATTCATATAACATAGATGAGGACAGTAACTTGTAATAAAGAAAATAAATCACTTTGGAGAAGGCATTAAGGAGCTTCCTCAACCAACGAAACAGGCATAAGTGTAGGGGAATTATGCGGAGAGTGTGCAGAGAAATGAGCAACACACGTAAATTTCCTCAGCTCCTTAGGGCTTTTAAATTTTCAACTCTACCTCACTGGCTAAAATTCATATAATCCTCGCCACAACTGCCCACCGTTAATATGACATTCGGGACTGCCTTGGTTACCGATACTATACTCTCATGACTAACTCGGGAACAATTTGCCATAACCTATTTTGAATGCTGATATGCAGAAAGTGATTAAAATTATTGCCAGTCACAAAGAGTTCTTTGAAAAGGATGTAAAACCGTACAGTAGTATTGCCCTAATCTGCCATGTACTGTATTTCCGGGAAATAAACCATAAAGAAGAGGAAAATCTCCACCAAAATGAGGGAAATTAATTATTGTAAGGTGGTCTGTAAAGTCTGCATTTAGGATCTTGTGAAAAAGCAATGAAATTTTTGCTGCTGAACTGCAATGCCTTAAAATGTTCCACGCTAAAAGCTAGACATGAGACCGTAGGTCAGTCCTCGTTAGCTCAGACCAAAAACTTAAAAACATTGCAGTTTCCCAATAAATGAATAAACGAAAATTGAAATTACTTGTTAGCTTAAACTTGTACCTGCCAGAATTTCTTTCAGCTAAACTATTTGATGTTCACCTGAGTCAAGTCCCAAAGCGACAACAGCTGCGAGAGAGTAATTATGAAACCTACTGCCAGGAGTCAGACACAGAATTAATAATACCACAATACATGGTGTGAAATTACGCAGTCAATTTGTATTGTTCAGTTACAGATTAAAAATGTCTATCAGCAAGTTTTATCGCACTGTGCATTGTGGGGATGAGGTTAAGCCCTTCAGCTCCAGGACAAATTCTGAATCTTATTGACACTAAATCCACAAACCCACTTGATTCTGCTTTATATATATATATATATATATATATATATATATATATATATATATATATATATATATATATATATGTGTGTGTGTGTGTATATATATATATATATATATATATATATATATATATATATATATATATATATATATATGTGTGTGTGTGTGTATATATATATATATATATATATATATATATATATATTGCCAGACGCCTCAATCCCGTTTGGGGTGGCCACAAACAAATCGCCTCCAAGTCGCCCTGTCCCCCGCCATTTCACTGCCCTGCTCCCAACTCACACACCCCTCTCTCATATACCTCTCCACCCCATCCCTCCATCTCATCCTCGGCCTCCCCCTCCCTCTTCCCCCCTCCACCTCACTCACATACACTCCCTTCGTCAGTCTTTCACCCTCCATCCTCTCCACATGGCCAAACCACCTCAGTGTGTTCCTCATAACGCTTCCTATCACATCCACATCCACACCACAACGCTCCTTTATATCCTTATATATATATATATATATATATATATATATATATATATATATATATATATATATATATATATATATATATATATACATATATATATATACATATATATATATATATATATATATATATATATATATATATATGTATATGTATATATATATATATATATATATATATATATATATATATATATATATATATATATATATATAAGAAGGGACTAGGAGAGAATTGAAGTAGAGCTTAAATAAGATGTTGGGATGATGGCGACTTGTTGGCATACCAACAAGTAACACCAAAGGCAGCTCAATTTACCATATCTCAAAATTCTAAGAGATTAACCATGTCATCACACTCTGTCTCAGTCTGCCTTCTCTGCTATTTTGCCCATCTCGTTGGGGTCTGTTGGCGTCAGAATAACATTATTAAGAAACTTATGACAAAGTGACTGGGCGGGGAAGGTAATGACTTTTAAAACTTGGGTGAAATTTTTTGCGCGTACTTTACATAAGAGAAAGGAGAAAAGGAACGAGGGAATGGGGGGTGGGAGAAAACAGAAGGGAGGAGGGGGGAGAAATAAAAGAGAAAGGGGGAGGAGAGAAAGAAAAGGATGGGAGAGGAAGACGGAGGGAGGGAGGGAAAGGAGAGAGATACAGGTGTGGGGGAAGATTTGAAAAGGGAGCGTTATACAAGAGGAAAGGGGAGGAGGAGCAAGACAGTGGGAGTACGATAGAGAGAGAGAGAGAGAGAGAGAGAGAGAGAGAGAGAGAGAGAGAGAGAGAGAGAGAGGCGAGGTGAGAGATAATTACAGAGGAGGAGATTGGGTGGGAGAGGGTGGTACAGAGAAGGGAGATGAGGAACGGGGAGGAAGGCAGGAGATAAACTGCGAAATATTTTGTTCTTCTACGGTAGTTACTTTTAATCCCGTCAAACAAATGACGTATTTTTCACTGTATTCTTGCTACTCCAAAAACTTTATTCAGCATCAGAATGATTTCTCGAACTGGAGGCTTGAAATATAGCCCTCGACTACCCTTTCACTTATAGACTGCTCCCGTGATCTAAATAATTTGTGTTAAGGTGGCGAGAATATACAAAACTATTACACCATGGAAGTGAGAGGGCTGACGTGGGGACGCAAGACAAGGTGAGAGGGATGCGTTAGTGAGGCATCATTAGAAGATGTTGATACCTTAACTTTCTTTAATATTATTATCAGACTCCTAATCTGATGAACTCAGAAACAATGCGTGCTTGCATGCGCGCGTGCGCGCGTGCGTGCGTCTGTGTGTGTGTGTGTGTGTGTGTGTGTGTGTGTGTGTGTGTGTAATTAATTCACCGGGTCGGTTAGGATCACTTGATGGTCGTGATCGGCAGCTTTTACCCTCCCGGAAGGGAGCTGAGAGCTCATATAGTCCGATCTAAGAGCAAGGCTGTGACCTTCACACACGCACACACCCGTCCCCTTGCTCCAGGGGGACAGAAACCACCCACTTCGTCAGTGAAACTTTTCGCAACCTGAGAGAGGCGCGAACTCCCGTCCACCAGTTGGCAAGCGAGAACGTTACCACTGCACCAGCGAGCGGTGTGTGTGTGTGTGTGTGTGTGTGTGTGTGTGTGTGTGTGTAATTAATTCACCGGGTCGGTTAGGATCACTTGATGGTCGTGATCGTCAGCTTTTACCCTCCCGGAAGGGAGCTGAGAGCTCATATAGTCCGATCTAAGAGCAAGGCTGTGACCTTCACACACGCACACACCCGTCCCCTTGCTCCAGGGGGACAGTAACCACCCACTTCGTCAGTGAAACTTTTCGCAACCTAAGAGAGGCGCGAACTCCCGTCCACCAGTTGGCAAGCGAGAACGTTACCACTGCACCAGCGAGCGGTGTGTGTGTGTGTGTGTGTGTGTGTGTGTGTGTGTGTGTGTGTGTGTGTGTGTAATTAATTCACCGGGTCGGTTAGGATCACTTGATGGTCGTGATCGTCAGCTTTTACCCTCCCGGAAGGGAGCTGAGAGCTCATATAGTCCGATCTAAGAGCAAGGCTGTGACCTTCACACACGCACACACCCGTCCCCTTGCTCCAGGGGGACAGTAACCACCCACTTCGTCAGTGAAACTTTTCGCAACCTAAGAGAGGCGCGAACTCCCGTCCACCAGTTGGCAAGCGAGAACGTTACCACTGCACCAGCGAGCGGTGTGTGTGTGTGTGTGTGTGTGTGTGTGTGTGTGTGTGTGTGTGTGTGTACATAAAAATTTATATTTACCGGAAGAAAATGAACTGCTTAAATTTGGTTTCCCCTTGGCGATGGGAGGAGTTAAGATTGCTCTCTCTTTCTCTCTCTCTCTCTCTCTCTCTGTAACATGCTCTTCTCTTTCTGTGCCTCTCGTCCTCCAATAAGTTTTATCCCTGTAACTCTTGTCTTTCTCCTTGTCCAGGTGTCTTTACGTTCCTTTATACAACTGACAACTCCTCCTGCATCTCTTTGTCCTCCTTTTGCTCACATTTCTCCTAACCTTCAACTGCTTTTAATCCTCAATATCCTTCTCCTATTTTTCCATTGCCTCCCCCTCCTCCTCCTCCTCCTCCTCCTCTTTCTTCTTCTTCTTCTTCGTCTTCTTCTTCTTCTTCTCCTCCTTCTCCTCCTCCTCTTCCTCAGCCTGACCGTTGCGCATCTCAGTCCCGGATCAGCCAAACTGAATAAATAAAATTATTGATATTTCACTCCAACAGACTCTCTCTCTCTCTCTCTCTCTCTCTCCTTCCATTTTTTCTTCTACACATTAACTCTTAACTGGCTGTCTTCCTTCACTTCTTTCCAATTTTTACCTCAGCACTCTCTTTCATTTCCCTTACCTTTTCATTCTTTCACTGTATCTGCAACTCCCCTTCTCTCTCTCTTTCCTTCCCATTAGTTTTCTCTTCTTCCTCTTTTCGTGTTTCTCTTTTCGTCATGGTACCTTCTCTCCCCTTCAATATTCTCTCCCTTGCTCAACCCACCTCTCCTGTCTTTTTCTTCCCTTTGTTTTCCCGACCCTTTCTCCAATGAACTTTTTCTTCCTCCCTACCTTCCATCCTCTTCTTTTCTCTTTTTCCCTCCTTTTGTCGTCTTCCCTCCCCTTTTCCTTTCTTTTCTTCATTTCTTTTCCTATCTCTTTCCCTGGTTTATGTGTCTCCCTCCCTTTTCTTGTTTCTTCCCTTCTCATCCATCTTTCATCTCTTACCTTCCCTCTTCCTAATTTCTCGTTTCCTCTTCCTTAAAAAAAAAAAAAAAATCCCCCTCCCATTATCTTATTCCCTCCCTGCCACCCCTCTCTCTCCTCTCCCTACCCCTCTACCCTTCCCTTTCTACTTCATATACTTTTTACCCTACCTTCTCTCTCTCTCTCTCTCTCTCTCTCTCTCTCTCTCTCTCTCTCTCTCTCCACGAGTTAATGCTGCGTACAGAAATAAATATGTAGAATAGCAGCAATGAGCGCTGTGTTAAGGTAAATAAAATGCAGCATGTCTAATACCAATACACCAGTCCTGTTTGAGACAGCCCTAGCATGTATTCAATATGGACGGTGGGTGTTAACGCCGAAGTGGTGACATGTAGAGGTGTATGGTATGTAGGAGGACTGCTGGGTCTTGATAGCAGGCTGTGAAGCCTATGCCCGGAGTCGGACACACACACACACACACACACACACACACACACACACACACACACACACACAAATCTCGACACAAGAACTGAGCACGACTACATCTAGGAAGAGACTCTGAAAAATCAAATATGTAGAGAAAACGAAGCTTCCAAAGACTGTAAGCCTAATAAAAGATGGCCATTCCAGACAAAACAAAAAATATAATGATTGCCTAAACCAAATTCTATTAATTTTGAGATGCCTAGACATGCTGCATTTTAATGGCTGGGCATTGACAGAGGGGCATACAGACTGGAGAAGACCGTTCCAGAATAAAACCAGATGCACATTTGATGGACGGGGAGTTCCAGTTAACAGAAATTTGGACAGAAAATGGGAGTGTGTACCTAAGCGGGTTCTGTGTGCCATCCGTAAGGGGAGAGAGAGGCACGCACACACAGGTTAGAAGAGTAGTGGTCACTAGTAAATGAAGTAAAAATAGTTCAGCTCTGTGCTACCATTAATTGTTCTTAAAGTCTTCTTTGCACGTGATACCCCTTACCCTGATCATAAATACCCGGGGTGGCAAGATTATAGTTAAAGCTGTTCTGATGCTGCAAAAGGTGTATGGTACACTGTTTATCTGTGTCATTGTCAGCTTGCACTTCTAACCTTCCTGTGAAAATAAATCTTTTAAATTGCATTGGGGATATCCAGTGCTGCCAATCTGAGTGATTTTGCCTTTCCATTCATCCCTCTGTTTATCATTTTCCCCTTCTCTTCTCTTTCTCTGCTTCTTCCTTTGACTCTCTGTTTGGCTTCCCTTTCTCCTATGCAGTATAAGAAAGAAGCACAGCTCCATCTATGTGTATTAGCAGTGAAACTCCACTTTTCAACATTCATCACTTGTCCCAGTCCTCTCTCCACAACTCTAGTTTGTTTGGTGGTCACCTCTCTCATAACTCGGTTCAGATGCTCTACTCGTGTACTGTGAACAATGAAGATGACAACACACACCCTCTTCACTCCAACACTGTCACTGAACCCTGTACACAAGCACACACCCACTCTTACTTAGGTTTCGCTACCATTTTAGAAACCCATTACAGCATAAAACAGTATCCTATTCTCTCCATCCACACATAAAACCTCCTTAATCCCTACCTGTTCATCTTGTTCAGATCCATTCTGGCCATAAATTCCTCTAAGAGATTATTAAAAAGGATAAAAACAGGAAAGCACCCAGTAAGGAACACCTGACAGAGGAAATAGTAATAAGGTAAGAAAAAATAGTTACTTCCTTAGCCTGCAAAGAAGGCAGTAACTCTCCACCTAAACTATGAAATTCAGCAATGTGAACAATATTATTAACATCTTCAATACAGTTACTTTCTATTAGATGCTTGCCGCCTCCAAACAATTATATTCACTTTACGAGAGACCTTACATAAGGGAGGTGCTGAATGTACAGGCTGGCCCATATATAACGCTCCACTTCCACTCCATCAGGCGAGTACTTATGTGCTGAGACGGCTCAGCGTTATCATCATCTATCCTGCAATATTTACTCATTTCCTACTCCAAATGCCACACCCACGCCCAAACCAGCAGACTGAGCTTTCCCTTCAATACGTAACATGCAGCAAAGTCAGTATCACTATTTACGCTCCATCTGTTTACACATAGCTTTCATTAACCCTTTAAGGTCCTCGGGGTGCTCTCCCGGTCAAACGTAAATTAATGCGTCTGGTAATAGGAAGAATACAACAATATTGACATCATCATAAAGAAAGGTTTGGGAGACTTTTTTTTTTTTCACAGTAAGAAATGATATGAAATTATAAGAAAGTACTGACCCCAGAGTAGCCAGACTGAAAATCAAACAAATAAAAAAAATCCTCTTCAATTAAAAAAATAATAGGTGCTGAAGTTTGATGAATACATGAATACAAAACGGCATTATCCCGTGGTCCACAGTTATTGCTATCTAAACCACTTTGTAAAAAAGCGAGAAAAAAGAAAAGCGATTAATAACCTCAGTATATAAAAATAATAGGAAACTAATGGGGTAACGAAACTCAGGTTAACACTCAATTCTCATTACACAACTTAGACTAAAATTAACGTTAATCTTGAATGGTGATTTTTTTAATAGGTTATAACTAGAATATGATGCTAGTTACAAACAAATGTTATGTAAGGACGTAGAGCCGTATTATTGTCTTTTTCTGCCACTGAGCTATACGAAACAAGCTTCAAAAGGACGGAGATCTGACCACTTTAATATTAAAGAAATATGGTCGATTTTACTCAACATAGGACGATATTTGGTAAAGGAAGGATTGATGAAGCAACAACTACCTCCTTCAGTTTGAAAAGTCTTCTCTACGCAAAGATTAAAATGTCTGAAGGCTGTAAAGACAAAACATTAATATTTGCTCTGGGTGAAGGGGATTTTTATTTCAAGCGTGGCACAGAATTAAGTTGACCAATCGTATAAAGCTGATTAAAAATTACGTGTATGTAACATTTCTTATTGGATCGTTTATTTTTTTTATTCATCTATTGATAAACACGTCGAGCTTAATCATGACTAAATATTACACACTGTTGATCTTATACTCTTCTTACGGTACTGCCTATCCTCTGGTCTTGTTTGGACGCATTAATTTATGTTACTCTGGCCACCACTAGACGTTTGTTTATTTGTTTCCTTTCTGTAGGTGAAGGAAGGACTAATAATAAACAGAATTAGTACTGTCTTCATTAATTTTTGAAACGCTCGAATTATCCTCCTTTCAATAAATTGTATAGATTAAGTCTGAATAAAGGACCCACGCACGTCCAAGGAAAAATAAAGGATTGTGACTCTAAATTTTGTGAATATATTTGAGTCACGAGTTTTCAGTATACATACATATAAGTATATTGGTTGTTGAATCAGAAGGTGATTCCCAGTGTGATGTGCTGGTAAAGGAAGGCACCTTTAACTGTATTCACAAAAGATAATACGAAAGGTAATAACTATCTTAAATAAGTATCCATAGAAATTTAACTTTCTTACCTTTGGCTGTATTCATAAAAGATCATAGCCAATAACTACCATAACAATTATCTATAAAAATTTAATTTTATCGTATCACACTTTTCTTTTTTCGAAACTAGTCACTTTTAATATTGGCTCTTATTTTACTGTGAAATACTAGTAGTGTCTGAGTGATGGCAAATGCATATGCAGGCCATCTTATGTGCATGTTAAGTTTAAGAGTACATATAACTATGACCCATGGATTGTTGGGTGAACTGTAGTCCTTCAAGCACATGACACATTCTTTTTCTTCTTCTTCTCCTTCTTTTTTTTTTTTTTTTGCTATCTTCAGACGATTTCTCCACCGCAGGATAGTTTCGAACGAGAGAAGTTAAATACAGTCTTAATTAACCGCCAAACTAGGACAGATCTTCCCTCATATGAGTAAAGTTGTTTCGAAGTGTCATGAATAAATTAAAATACTATGTGAGTTGCGTGTTAGATGCAGCGACAGAAAAGAGTAGTTGATGTGTAAAGGAAGCGAAGAGTTGAATGGCTGAAGGAAGGAAAACCTCAGTTAACTTCCTTTCTGTCGGACCTTCCCAGTGGTTGGCTTAGAATCTTCTTTATCACTGAGTTACAGAGATACCAATTTAATAATAGTCCTTTGAAGCCTATAGGGCAGCTACAGGGGCCTTCCTAGAATTTCCCTTGACGATGACCGGAGGTTTCATCGTTTTCAGTCCGTGTGACAGCCATTTTCTTTTACTTTCTTTTCTTGTTTTGTTCCTTTTTAACGACATTTGTATGGCTCGTTTTGGCCCAAGAGTATCATGATACTTGGCATGACTTTCCCACAGAGTTTTATCAACTTGTATTTCGTCGGATGTATTGCCTTTTTGGTTAATACAAGTGTAGGTTAGCTCTTTTCCCGAGGGTACGGCAGGGAACGGCAGGAATGTTCTAGTTACACCACCTCCCTTATTTTATTTCTTTTAACCGTCAGACAGTTGTATTCAGCTAAGGGGGAACCTGTCATGTAGGAATTAACTTTATTAAACCATTTTGCACAATGTGTTCATTATTATGTCTTATGCAGAATTACAATACCGTAGTCTTTGTTCCTTTCCCATTTTGTATCCATGTACTTCTTACTACCCATGATCGAATGCTTTTATCCTCTGGCTGACGGAGGTGCCATTGCCATCCATTCCATTCTTAATACATCATTTTTATTCTTCATATCGTGAAACCAAATGAATTCAAGTCCCATTATCTGGGGAGGTTACATCGACTTATTCCCATTCTACATTTATTAATTTTTGTTGCTGCTGTTGACAGAGAAGTGTATTTGTCTTCTGCTTCATCTTCCAGTTTCATATTCAATGCCTGATTATACTTAGATTAAGACTGACATAATTATAAGTAGGTGGTGGCGACCATCATCCACTCACTTGATGTAGTGCTGCCTACTTCTTCCTCAGCCTTTATCATTCTTTTTCTGTGCCTGCCCTCCTCTCTTCCTATTTCTCCCATCTTTCCAGTCACTTCTAATTGCTTTTCTTTCCTTTACAGGTGGCTTTACGTTGAGTGACAAGCCAAATGGTTTCCTGTAAGCCAGGAAACCATTTACAACGCTGGGTGGTAACCATATAACCAAACCATACGTGTTCCCTACGTGTCAACAAGTGGGTTGGTGGAGGGTTAGTGCCCCTCCCCGTAAAACAACTAACTCAAAGTCAAATGGCCATGGCGTCTGGCAATAGATAGATAGATAATTATAGGCTGCATTGTATATAAATCAAGGAAGAAGTTATTCGATATTGGCACCCACCCATCAAAGGCCTATGGTCATGGGTCGAAGTCAGAGAAACATTCCTGCGTTATCTCATGAATGCCTGATAAATATTAGATAAAAAATTGGCATATATAATGTGTTTAGGGTTAGGCAGTAGTGCATCAACTTTAGTACAGGTTGATGAAAAATCAAGGTCACTATACCATACTCTTTTCACCTCGACTTGATCCAGATGTTCGTCATTTTGCTGCTAATTTCACACTGTTCAGGGGCAGGAAAGGACAATGATAGTTTACATACTTTCCAAAGCACTTCTTCGTGAGCAGCATCATATTCCATTGTTGATCCACTGCCACAGCTCACCATTCAAGGTGGAAACATGGCAACTGTAGGCCAAGTTAGAGTAAGAAGAGTATATAACAAGTCAGTGTTTGGGCTGCCTGATCACCTTCATTAGTTTCATTCATGTTACCGACGGACGAATATGTATGTGTTCTAATTTCTTTGCCGTTATCTTTCTTCTTCCCTTCTCCCATTTGATGTTCATAGATTTTATTTCATTTTTATTTCCCATTTCATTGATCTCTCAGTTATGAAATCTTCCATGTTCCCTTGGTGGTAGGTGGGGATGACTGTAATCAGCTTACTTGATGTAGCGCTGCCTACTGATTCCTCACCTTTATCATTCTTTTTCTGTATCTTTCTTTCTCTGTTCCTTCTCCGTATCCACCATGTTTTCTTTTATTACTCTTTCTTCCTTTTCACTTGGTCGCACACTGAATGAGAATCCTAATGATTCCTGTACGATAGAGAGAGAGAGAGAGAGAGAGAGAGAGAGAGAGAGAGAGAGAGAGAGAGGCGAGGTGAGAGATAATTACAGAGGAGGAGATTGGGTGGGAGAGGGTGGTACAGAGAAGGGAGATGAGGAACGGGGAGGAAGGCAGGAGATAAACTGCGAAATATTTTGTTCTTCTACGGTAGTTACTTTTAATCCCGTCAAACAAATGACGTATTTTTCACTGTATTCTTGCTACTCCAAAAACTTTATTCAGCATCAGAATGATTTCTCGAACTGGAGGCTTGAAATATAGCCCTCGACTACCCTTTCACTTATAGACTGCTCCCGTGATCTAAATAATTTGTGTTAAGGTGGCGAGAATATACAAAACTATTACACCATGGAAGTGAGAGGGCTGACGTGGGGACGCAAGACAAGGTGAGAGGGATGCGTTAGTGAGGCATCATTAGAAGATGTTGATACCTTAACTTTCTTTAATATTATTGTCAGACTCCTAATCTGATGAACTCAGAAACAATGCGTGCTTGCATGCGCGCGTGCGCGCGTGCGTGCGTCTGTGTGTGTGTGTGTGTGTGTGTGTGTGTGTGTGTGTGTGTGTGTGTGTGTGTGTGTGTGTGTGTGTAATTAATTCACCGGGTCGGTTAGGATCACTTGATGGTCGTGATCGTCAGCTTTTACCCTCCCGGAAGGGAGCTGAGAGCTCATATAGTCCGATCTAAGAGCAAGGCTGTGACCCTCACACACGCACACACCCGTCCCCTTGCTCCAGGGGGACAGTAACCACCCACTTCGTCAGTGAAACTTTTCGCAACCTGAGAGAGGCGCGAACTCCCGTCCACCAGTTGGCAAGCGAGAACGTTACCACTGCACCAGCGAGCGGTGTGTGTGTGTGTGTGTGTGTGTGTGTGTGTGTGTGTGTGTGTGTGTGTAATTAATTCACCGGGTCGGTTAGGATCACTTGATGGTCGTGATCGTCAGCTTTTACCCTCCCGGAAGGGAGCTGAGAGCTCATATAGTCCGATCTAAGAGCAAGGCTGTGACCTTCACACACGCACACACCCGTCCCCTTGCTCCAGGGGGACAGTAACCACCCACTTCGTCAGTGAAACTTTTCGCAACCTAAGAGAGGCGCGAACTCCCGTCCACCAGTTGGCAAGCGAGAACGTTACCACTGCACCAGCGAGCGGTGTGTGTGTGTGTGTGTGTGTGTGTGTGTGTGTGTGTGTGTGTGTGTAATTAATTCACCGGGTCGGTTAGGATCACTTGATGGTCGTGATCGTCAGCTTTTACCCTCCCGGAAGGGAGCTGAGAGCTCATATAGTCCGATCTAAGAGCAAGGCTGTGACCTTCACACACGCACACACCCGTCCCCTTGCTCCAGGGGGACAGTAACCACCCACTTCGTCAGTGAAACTTTTCGCAACCTAAGAGAGGCGCGAACTCCCGTCCACCAGTTGGCAAGCGAGAACGTTACCACTGCACCAGCGAGCGGTGTGTGTGTGTGTGTGTGTGTGTGTGTGTGTGTGTGTGTGTGTGTGTGTGTGTGTACATAAAAATTTATATTTACCGGAAGAAAATGAACTGCTTAAATTTGGTTTCCCCTTGGCGATGGGAGGAGTTAAGATTGCTCTCTCTCTCTCTCTCTCTCTCTCTCTCTCTCTCTGTAACATGCTCTTCTCTTTCTGTGCCTCTCGTCCCCCAATAAGTTTTATGCCTGTAACTCTTGTCTTTCTCCTTGTCCAGGTGTCTTTACGTTCCTTTATACAACTGACAACTCATCCTGCATCTCTTTGTCCTCCTTTTGCTCACATTTCTCCTAACCTTCAACTGCTTTTAATCCTCAATATCCTTCTCCTATTTTTCCATTGCCTCCCCCTCCTCCTCCTCCTCCTCCTCCTCCTCCTCCTCTTTCTTCTTCTTCTTCTTCGTCTTCTTCTTCTTCTTCTCCTCCTTCTCCTCCTCCTCTTCCTCAGCCTGACCGTTGCGCATCTCAGTCCCGGATCAGCCAAACTGAATAAATAAAATTATTGATATTTCACTCCAACAGACTCTCTCTCTCTCTCTCTCTCTCTCTCCTTCCATTTTTTCTTCTACACATTAACTCTTAACTGGCTGTCTTCCTTCACTTCTTTCCAATTTTTACCTCAGCACTCTCTTTCATTTCCCTTACCTTTTCATTCTTTCACTGTATCTGCAACTCCCCTTCTCTCTCTCTTTCCTTCCCATTAGTTTTCTCTTCTTCCTCTTTTCGTGTTTCTCTTTTCGTCATGGTACCTTCTCTCCCCTTCAATATTCTCTCCCTTGCTCAACCCACCTCTCCTGTCTTTTTCTTCCCTTTGTTTTCCCGACCCTTTCTCCAATGAACTTTTTCTTCCTCCCTACCTTCCATCCTCTTCTTTTCTCTTTTTCCCTCCTTTTGTCGTCTTCCCTCCCCTTTTCCTTTCTTTTCTTCATTTCTTTTCCTATCTCTTTCCCTGGTTTATGTGTCTCCCTCCCTTTTCTTGTTTCTTCCCTTCTCATCCATCTTTCATCTCTTACCTTCCCTCTTCCTAATTTCTCGTTTCCTCTTCCTTAAAAAAAAAAAAAAAAATCCCCCTCCCATTATCTTATTCCCTCCCTGCCACCCCTCTCTCTCCTCTCCCTACCCCTCTACCCTTCCCTTTCTACTTCATATACTTTTTACCCTACCTTCTCTCTCTCTCTCTCTCTCTCTCTCTCTCTCTCTCTCTCTCTCTCTCCACGAGTTAATGCTGCGTACAGAAATAAATATGTAGAATAGCAGCAATGAGCGCTGTGTTAAGGTAAATAAAATGCAGCATGTCTAATACCAATACACCAGTCCTGTTTGAGACAGCCCTAGCATGTATTCAATATGGACGGTGGGTGTTAACGCCGAAGTGGTGACATGTAGAGGTGTATGGTATGTAGGAGGACTGCTGGGTCTTGATAGCAGGCTGTGAAGCCTATGCCCGGAGTCGGACACACACACACACACACACACACACACACACACACACACACACACACACACACACAAATCTCGACACAAGAACTGAGCACGACTACATCTAGGAAGAGACTCTGAAAAATCAAATATGTAGAGAAAACGAAGCTTCCAAAGACTGTAAGCCTAATAAAAGATGGCCATTCCAGACAAAACAAAAAATATAATGATTGCCTAAACCAAATTCTATTAATTTTGAGATGCCTAGACATGCTGCATTTTAATGGCTGGGCATTGACAGAGGGGCATACAGACTGGAGAAGACCGTTCCAGAATAAAACCAGATGCACATTTGATGGACGGGGAGTTCCAGTTAACAGAAATTTGGACAGAAAATGGGAGTGTGTACCTAAGCGGGTTCTGTGTGCCATCCGTAAGGGGAGAGAGAGGCACGCACACACAGGTTAGAAGAGTAGTGGTCACTAGTAAATGAAGTAAAAATAGTTCAGCTCTGTGCTACCATTAATTGTTCTTAAAGTCTTCTTTGCACGTGATACCCCTTACCCTGATCATAAATACCCGGGGTGGCAAGATTATAGTTAAAGCTGTTCTGATGCTGCAAAAGGTGTATGGTACACTGTTTATCTGTGTCATTGTCAGCATGCACTTCTAACCTTCCTGTGAAAATAAATCTTTTAAATTGCATTGGGGATATCCAGTGCTGCCAATCTGAGTGATTTTGCCTTTCCATTCATCCCTCTGTTTATCATTTTCCCCTTCTCTTCTCTTTCTCTGCTTCTTCCTTTGACTCTCTGTTTGGCTTCCCTTTCTCCTATGCAGTATAAGAAAGAAGCACAGCTCCATCTATGTGTATTAGCAGTGAAACTCCACTTTTCAACATTCATCACTTGTCCCAGTCCTCTCTCCACAACTCTAGTTTGTTTGGTGGTCACCTCTCTCATAACTCGGTTCAGATGCTCTACTCGTGTACTGTGAACAATGAAGATGACAACACACACCCTCTTCACTCCAACACTGTCACTGAACCCTGTACACAAGCACACACCCACTCTTACTTAGGTTTCGCTACCATTTTAGAAACCCATTACAGCATAAAACAGTATCCTATTCTCTCCATCCACACATAAAACCTCCTTAATCCCTACCTGTTCATCTTGTTCAGATCCATTCTGGCCATAAATTCCTCTAAGAGATTATTAAAAAGGATAAAAACAGGAAAGCACCCAGTAAGGAACACCTGACAGAGGAAATAGTAATAAGGTAAGAAAAAATAGTTACTTCCTTAGCCTGCAAAGAAGGCAGTAACTCTCCACCTAAACTATGAAAATCAGCAACGTGAACAATATTATTAACATTTCAATACAGTTACTTTCTATTAGATGCTTGCCGCCTCCAAACAATTATATTCACTTTACGAGAGACCTTACATAAGGGAGGTGCTGAATGTACAGGCTGGCCCATATATAACGCTCCACTTCCACTCCATCAGGCGAGTACTTATGTGCTGAGACGGCTCAGCGTTATCATCATCTATCCTGCAATATTTACTCATTTCCTACTCCAAATGCCACACCCACGCCCAAACCAGCAGACTGAGCTTTCCCTTCAATACGTAACATGCAGCAAAGTCAGTATCACTATTTACGCTCCATCTGTTTACACATAGCTTTCATTAACCCTTTAAGGTCCTCGGGGTGCTCTCCCGGTCAAACGTAAATTAATGCGTCTGGTAATAGGAAGAATACAACAATATTGACATCATCATAAAGAAAGGTTTGGGAGACTTTTTTTTTTTCACAGTAAGAAATGATATGAAATTATAAGAAAGTACTGACCCCAGAGTAGCCAGACTGAAAATCAAACAAATAAAAAAAATCCTCTTCAATTAAAAAAATAATAGGTGCTGAACTTTGATGAATACATGAATACAAAACGGCATTATCCCGTGGTCCACAGTTATTGCTATCTAAACCACTTTGTAAAAAAGCGAGAAAAAAGAAAAGCGAATAATAACCTCAGTATATAAAAATAATAGGAAACTAATGGGGTAACGAAACTCAGGTTAACACTCAATTCTCATTACACAACTTAGACTAAAATTAACGTTAATCTTGAATGGTGATTTTTTAATAGGTTATAACTAGAATATGATGCTAGTTACAAACAAATGTTATGTAAGGACGTAGAGCCGTATTATTGTCTTTTTCTGCCACTGAGCTATACGAAACAAGCTTCAAAAGGACGGAGATCTGACCACTTTAATATTAAAGAAATATGGTCGATTTTACTCAACATAGGACGATATTTGGTAAAGGAAGGATTGATGA
This sequence comes from Coenobita brevimanus, assembly GCF_032717465.1. NCBI lineage: Eukaryota > Metazoa > Arthropoda > Malacostraca > Decapoda > Coenobitidae > Coenobita > Coenobita brevimanus. Next base: position 19,408,208 of record NC_136999.1, read on the forward strand.
AGCAACAACTACCTCCTTCAGTTTGAAAAGTCTTCTCTACGCAAAGATTAAAATGTCTGAAGGCTGTAAAGACAAAACATTAATATTTGCTCTGGGTGAAGGGGATTTTTATTTCAAGCGTGGCACAGAATTAAGTTGACCAATCGTATAAAGCTGATTAAAAATTACGTGTATGTAACATTTCTTATTGGATCGTTTATTTTTTTTATTCATCTATTGATAAACACGTCGAGCTTAATCATGACTAAATATTACACACTGTTGATCTTATACTCTTCTTACGGTACTGCCTATCCTCTGGTCTTGTTTGGACGCATTAATTTATGTTACTCTGGCCACCACTAGACGTTTGTTTATTTGTTTCCTTTCTGTAGGTGAAGGAAGGACTAATAATAAACAGAATTAGTACTGTCTTCATTAATTTTTGAAACGCTCGAATTATCCTCCTTTCAATAAATTGTATAGATTAAGTCTGAATAAAGGACCCACGCACGTCCAAGGAAAAATAAAGGATTGTGACTCTAAATTTTGTGAATATATTTGAGTCACGAGTTTTCAGTATACATACATATAAGTATATTGGTTGTTGAATCAGAAGGTGATTCCCAGTGTGATGTGCTGGTAAAGGAAGGCACCTTTAACTGTATTCACAAAAGATAATACGAAAGGTAATAACTATCTTAAATAAGTATCCATAGAAATTTAACTTTCTTACCTTTGGCTGTATTCATAAAAGATCATAGCCAATAACTACCATAACAATTATCTATAAAAATTTAATTTTATCGTATCACACTTTTCTTTTTTCGAAACTAGTCACTTTTAATATTGGCTCTTATTTTACTGTGAAATACTAGTAGTGTCTGAGTGATGGCAAATGCATATGGAGGCCATCTTATGTGCATGTTAAGTTGAATAGTACATATAACTATGACCCATGGATTGTTGGGTGAACTGTAGTCCTTCAAGCACATGACACATTCTTTTTCTTCTTCTTCTTCTTCTTCTCTTTTTTTTTTTTTTTTTTTTTTTTTCTAACTTCAAACGATTTCTCCACCGCAGGATAGTTTCGAACGAGAGAAGTTAAATACAGTCTTAATTAACCGCCAAACTAGGACAGATCTTCCCTCATATGAGTAAAGTTGTTTCGAAGTGTCATGAATAAATTAAAATACTATGTGAGTTGCGTGTTAGATGCAGCGACAGAAAAGAGTAGTTGATGTGTAAAGGAAGCGAAGAGTTGAATGGCTGAAGGAAGGAAAACCTCAGTTAACTTCCTTTCTGTCGGACCTTCCCAGTGGTTGGCTTAGAATCTTCTTTATCACTGAGTTACAGAGATACCAATTTAATAATAGTCCTTTGAAGCCTATAGGGCAGCTACAGGGGCCTTCCTAGAATTTCCCTTGACGATGACCGGAGGTTTCATCGTTTTCAGTCCGTGTGACAGCCATTTTCTTTTACTTTCTTTTCTTGTTTTGTTCCTTTTTAACGACATTTGTATGGCTCGTTTTGGCCCAAGAGTATCATGATACTTGGCATGACTTTCCCACAGAGTTTTATCAACTTGTATTTCGTCGGATGTATTGCCTTTTTGGTTAATACAAGTGTAGGTTAGCTCTTTTCCCGAGGGTACGGCAGGGAACGGCAGGAATGTTCTAGTTACACCACCTCCCTTATTTTATTTCTTTTAACCGTCAGACAGTTGTATTCAGCTAAGGGGGAACCTGTCATGTAGGAATTAACTTTATTAAACCATTTTGCACAATGTGTTCATTATTATGTCTTATGCAGAATTACAATACCGTAGTCTTTGTTCCTTTCCCATTTTGTATCCATGTACTTCTTACTACCCATGATCGAATGCTTTTATCCTCTGGCTGACGGAGGTGCCATTGCCATCCATTCCATTCTTAATACATCATTTTTATTCTTTATATCGTGAAACCAAATGAATTCAAGTCCCATTATCTGGGGAGGTTACATCGACTTATTCCCATTCTACATTTATTAATTTTTGTTGCTGCTGTTGACAGAGAAGTGTATTTGTCTTCTGCTTCATCTTCCAGTTTCATATTCAATGCCTGATTATACTTAGATTAAGACTGACATAATTATAAGTAGGTGGTGGCGACCATCATCCACTCACTTGATGTAGTGCTGCCTACTTCTTCCTCAGCCTTTATCATTCTTTTTCTGTGCCTGCCCTCCTCTCTTCCTATTTCTCCCATCTTTCCAGTCACTTCTAATTGCTTTTCTTTCCTTTACAGGTGGCTTTACGTTGAGTGACAAGCCAAATGGTTTCCTGTAAGCCAGGAAACCATTTACAACGCTGGGTGGTAACCATATAACCAAACCATACGTGTTCCCTACGTGTCAACAAGTGGGTTGGTGGAGGGTTAGTGCCCCTCCCCGTAAAACAACTAACTCAAAGTCAAATGGCCATGGCGTCTGGCAATAGATAGATAGATAATTATAGGCTGCATTGTATATAAATCAAGGAAGAAGTTATTCGATATTGGCACCCACCCATCAAAGGCCTATGGTCATGGGTCGAAGTCAGAGAAACATTCCTGCGTTATCTCATGAATGCCTGATAAATATTAGATAAAAAATTGGCATATATAATGTGTTTAGGGTTAGGCAGTAGTGCATCAACTTTAGTACAGGTTGATGAAAAATCAAGGTCACTATACCATACTCTTTTCACCTCGACTTGATCCAGATGTTCGTCATTTTGCTGCTAATTTCACACTGTTCAGGGGCAGGAAAGGACAATGATAGTTTACATACTTTCCAAAGCACTTCTTCGTGAGCAGCATCATATTCCATTGTTGATCCACTGCCACAGCTCACCATTCAAGGTGGAAACATGGCAACTGTAGGCCAAGTTAGAGTAAGAAGAGTATATAACAAGTCAGTGTTTGGGCTGCCTGATCACCTTCATTAGTTTCATTCATGTTACCGACGGACGAATATGTATGTGTTCTAATTTCTTTGCCGTTATCTTTCTTCTTCCCTTCTCCCATTTGATGTTCATAGATTTTATTTCATTTTTATTTCCCATTTCATTGATCTCTCAGTTATGAAATCTTCCATGTTCCCTTGGTGGTAGGTGGGGATGACTGTAATCAGCTTACTTGATGTAGCGCTGCCTACTGATTCCTCACCTTTATCATTCTTTTTCTGTATCTTTCTTTCTCTGTTCCTTCTCCGTATCCACCATGTTTTCTTTTATTACTCTTTCTTCCTTTTCACTTGGTCGCACACTGAATGAGAATCCTAATGATTCCTGTACGATAGAGAGAGAGAGAGAGAGAGAGAGAGAGAGAGAGAGAGAGAGAGAGAGAGAGAGAGAGGCGAGGTGAGAGATAATTACAGAGGAGGAGATTGGGTGGGAGAGGGTGGTACAGAGAAGGGAGATGAGGAACGGGGAGGAAGGCAGGAGATAAACTGCGAAATATTTTGTTCTTCTACGGTAGTTACTTTTAATCCCGTCAAACAAATGACGTATTTTTCACTGTATTCTTGCTACTCCAAAAACTTTATTCAGCATCAGAATGATTTCTCGAACTGGAGGCTTGAAATATAGCCCTCGACTACCCTTTCACTTATAGACTGCTCCCGTGATCTAAATAATTTGTGTTAAGGTGGCGAGAATATACAAAACTATTACACCATGGAAGTGAGAGGGCTGACGTGGGGACGCAAGACAAGGTGAGAGGGATGCGTTAGTGAGGCATCATTAGAAGATGTTGATACCTTAACTTTCTTTAATATTATTGTCAGACTCCTAATCTGATGAACTCAGAAACAATGCGTGCTTGCATGCGCGCGTGCGCGCGTGCGTGCGTCTGTGTGTGTGTGTGTGTGTGTGTGTGTGTGTGTGTGTGTGTGTGTGTGTGTGTGTAATTAATTCACCGGGTCGGTTAGGATCACTTGATGGTCGTGATCGTCAGCTTTTACCCTCCCGGAAGGGAGCTGAGAGCTCATATAGTCCGATCTAAGAGCAAGGCTGTGACCCTCACACACGCACACACCCGTCCCCTTGCTCCAGGGGGACAGTAACCACCCACTTCGTCAGTGAAACTTTTCGCAACCTGAGAGAGGCGCGAACTCCCGTCCACCAGTTGGCAAGCGAGAACGTTACCACTGCACCAGCGAGCGGTGTGTGTGTGTGTGTGTGTGTGTGTGTGTGTGTGTGTGTGTGTGTGTGTGTGTAATTAATTCACCGGGTCGGTTAGGATCACTTGATGGTCGTGATCGTCAGCTTTTACCCTCCCGGAAGGGAGCTGAGAGCTCATATAGTCCGATCTAAGAGCAAGGCTGTGACCTTCACACACGCACACACCCGTCCCCTTGCTCCAGGGGGACAGTAACCACCCACTTCGTCAGTGAAACTTTTCGCAACCTAAGAGAGGCGCGAACTCCCGTCCACCAGTTGGCAAGCGAGAACGTTACCACTGCACCAGCGAGCGGTGTGTGTGTGTGTGTGTGTGTGTGTGTGTGTGTGTGTGTGTGTAATTAATTCACCGGGTCGGTTAGGATCACTTGATGGTCGTGATCGTCAGCTTTTACCCTCCCGGAAGGGAGCTGAGAGCTCATATAGTCCGATCTAAGAGCAAGGCTGTGACCTTCACACACGCACACACCCGTCCCCTTGCTCCAGGGGGACAGTAACCACCCACTTCGTCAGTGAAACTTTTCGCAACCTAAGAGAGGCGCGAACTCCCGTCCACCAGTTGGCAAGCGAGAACGTTACCACTGCACCAGCGAGCGGTGTGTGTGTGTGTGTGTGTGTGTGTGTGTACATAAAAATTTATATTTACCGGAAGAAAATGAACTGCTTAAATTTGGTTTCCCCTTGGCGATGGGAGGAGTTAAGATTGCTCTCTCTCTCTCTCTCTCTCTCTCTCTCTCTCTCTCTCTCTCTGTAACATGCTCTTCTCTTTCTGTGCCTCTCGTCCCCCAATAAGTTTTATGCCTGTAACTCTTGTCTTTCTCCTTGTCCAGGTGTCTTTACGTTCCTTTATACAACTGACAACTCCTCCTGCATCTCTTTGTCCTCCTTTTGCTCACATTTCTCCTAACCTTCAACTGCTTTTAATCCTCAATATCCTTCTCCTATTTTTCCATTGCCTCCCCCTCCTCCTCCTCCTCCTCCTCCTCCTCCTCCTCTTTCTTCTTCTTCTTCTTCGTCTTCTTCTTCTTCTTCTCCTCCTTCTCCTCCTCCTCTTCCTCAGCCTGACCGTTGCGCATCTCAGTCCCGGATCAGCCAAACTGAATAAATAAAATTATTGATATTTCACTCCAACAGACTCTCTCTCTCTCTCTCTCTCTCTCTCTCTCTCCTTCCATTTTTTCTTCTACACATTAACTCTTAACTGGCTGTCTTCCTTCACTTCTTTCCAATTTTTACCTCAGCACTCTCTTTCATTTCCCTTACCTCTTCATTCTTTCACTGTATCTGCAACTCCCCTTCTCTCTCTTTCCTTCCCATTAGTTTTCTCTTCTTCCTCTTTTCGTGTTTCTCTTTTCGTCATGGTACCTTCTCTCCCCTTCAATATTCTCTCCCTTGCTCAACCCACCTCTCCTGTCTCTCTCTTCCCTTTGTTTTCCCGACCCTTTCTCCAATGAACTTTTTCTTCCTCCCTACCTTCCATCCTCTTCTTTTCTCTTTTTCCCTCCTTTTGTCGTCTTCCCTCCCCTTTTCCTTTCTTTTCTTCCTTTCTTTTCCTATCTCTTTCCCTGGTTTATGTGTCTCCCTCCCTTTTCTTGTTTCTTCCCTTCTCATCCATCTTTCATCTCTTACCTCCCCTCTTCCTAATTTCTCATTTCCTCTTCCTTAAAAAAAAAAAAAAAAAACTCCCCCTGCCATTATCTATTCCCCTCCCTGCCACCCCTCTCTCTCCTCTCCCTACCCCTCTACCCTTCCCTCTCTGCTTCATATACTTTTTACCCTACCTTCTCTGCATACTCTCTCTCTCTCTCTCTCTCTCTCTCTCTCTCTCTCTCTCTCTCTCTCTCTCTCCACGAGTTAATACTGCGTGCAGAAATAAATATGTAGAATAGCAGCAATGAGCGCTGTGTTAAGGTACAGTAAATAAATGTATATAATTTCTCGACACAAGTACTGAACACGAATACATCTAGGAAGAGACTCTGAAAAATCAAATATGTAAAGAAAACGAAGCTTCCAAAGATTGTAAGCCTAATAAAAGAGGACCATTCAAAAAAAAAATATAATGATTGCCTAAACCAAATTCTATTAATTTTGAGATGCCTAGACATGCTGCATTTTAATGGCCGGTCATTGACAGAGGGGCATACAGACTGGAGAAGACCGTTCCAGAATAAAACCAGATGCACATTTGATGGACGGGGAGTTCCAGTTAACAGAAATTTGGACAGAAAATGGGAGTGTGTACCTAAGCGGGTTCTGTGTGTCATCCGTAAGGGGAGAGAGAGGCACGCACACACAGGTTAGAAGAGTAGTGGTCACTAGTAAATGAAGTAAAAATACTTCAGCTCTGTGCTACCATTAATTGTTCCTAAAGTCTTCTTTGCACGTGATACCCCTTACCCTGATCATAAATACCCGGGGTGGCAAGATTATAGTTAGAGCTGTTCTGATGCTGCAAAAGGTGTATGGTACACTGTTTATCTGTGTCATTGTCAGCTTACACTTCTAACCTTCCTGTGAAAATAAATCTTTTATATTGCATTGGGGATATCCAGTGCTGCCAATTTGAGTGTTTTTGCCTCTCCATTCATTCCTCTGTTTATCATTTTTCCCTTCTCTTCTCTTTCTCTGCTTCTTCCTTTGACTCTCTGTTTGGCTTCCCTTTCTCCTATGCAGTATAAGAAAGAAGCACAGCTCCATCTATGTGTATTAGCAGTGAAACTCCACTTTTCAACATTCATCACCTGTCTCAGCCCTCTCTCCACAACTCTAGTTTGTTTGGTGGTCACCTCTCTCATAACTCGGTTCAGATGCTCTACTAGTGTACTGTGAACAGTGAAGATGACAACACACCTTCTTCACTCCAACACTGTCACTGAACCCTGTACACAAGCACACCTAGTCTTACGTAGGTTTCGCTACCATTTTAGAAACCCATTACAGCCTAAAACAGTATCCCATTCTCTCCATCCACACATAAAACCTCCTTAATCCCTACCTGTTCATCTTGTTCAGATCCATTCTGGCCATAAATTCCTCTAAGAGATTATTAAAAAGGATAAAAACAGGAAAGCACCCAGTAAGGAACACCTGACAGAGGAAATAGTAAAAAGGTAAGAAAAAATAGTTACTTCCTTAGCCTGCAAAGAAGGCAGTAACTCTCCACCTAAACTATGAAAATCAGCAACGTGAACAATATTATTAACATTTCAATTCAGTTACTTTCTATTAGATGCTTGCCGCCTCCAAACAATTATATTCACTTTACGAGAGACCTTACATAAGGGAGGTGCTCAATGTACAGGCTGGCCCATATATAACGCTCCACTTCCACTCTATCAGGCGATTACTTATGTGCTGAGAGGGCTCAGCGTTATCATCATCTATCCTGCAATATTTACTCATTTCCTACTCCAAATGCCACACCCACGCCTAAACCAGCAGACTGAGCTTTCCCTTCAATACGTAACATGCAGCAAAGTCAGTATCACTATTTACACTCCATCTGTTTACACATAGCTTTCATTAACCCTTTAAGGTCCTCGGAGTGCTCTCCCGGTCAAACGTAAATTAATGCGTCTGGTAATAGGAAGAATACAACAATATTGACATCATAAAGAAAGGTTTGGGAGACTTTTTTTTTTTTTCACAGCAAGAAATGATATGAAATTATAAGAAAGTACTGACCCCACACTAGCCAGACTGAAAATCAAACAAATAAAAAAAATCCTCTTCAATTAAAAAAATAATAGGTGCTGAACTTTGATGAATACATGAATACAAAACGGCATTATCCCGTGGTCCACAGTTATTGCTATCTAAACCACTTTGTAAAAAAACAAGAAAAAAGAAAAGCGAATAATAACCTCAGTATATAAAAATAATAGGAAACTAATGGGGTAACGAAACTCAGGTTAACACTCAATTCTCATTACACAACTTAGACTAACATTAACGTAAATCTTGAATGGTGATTTTTTAATAGGTTATAACTAGAATATGATGCTAGTTACAAAGAAATGTTATGTAAGGACGTAGAGCCGTATTAGTGTCTTTTTCTGCCACTGAGCTATAAGAAATAAGCTTCAAAAGGACGGAGATCTGACCATTTTAAGTTTAAAGAAATATGGTCGATTTTACTCAACATAGGGACGATATTTGGTAAAGGAAGGATTGATGAAGCAACAACTACCTCCTTCAGTTTGAAAAGTCTTCTTTACGCAAAGATTAAAATGTCTGAAGGCTCTAAAGACAAAACATTAATATTTGCTCTGGGTGAAGGAGACTTTTGTTTCAAGCGTGGCACAGAATTAAGTTGACCAATCGTATAAAGCTGATTAAAAATTAAATGTATGTAACATTTCTTATTGGATCGTTTGTTTTTTTCTTCATCTATTGATAAACACGTCGAGATTAATCATGAACAAATATTACACACTGTTGATCTTACACTCTTCTTACGGTACTGCCTATCCTCTGGTCTTGTTTGGACGCATTAATTTATGTTACTCTGGCCACCACTAGACGTTTGTTTATTTGTTTGCTTTCTCTAGGTGAAGGAAGGACTAATAATAAACAGAATTAGTACTGTCTTCATTAATTTTTGAAACGCTCGAATTATCCTCCTTTCAATAAATTGTATAGATTAAGTCTGAATAAAGGACCCACGCACGTCCAAGGAAAAATAAAGGATTGTGACTCTAAATTTTGTGAATATATTTGAGTCACGAGTTTTCAGTATACATACATATAAGTATATTGGTTGTTGAATCAGAAGGTGATTCCCAGTGTGATGTGCTGGTAAAGGAAGGCACCTTTAACTGTATTCACAAAAGATAATACGAAAGGTAATAACTATCTTAAATAAGTATCCATAGAAATTTAACTTTCTTACCTTTGGCTGTATTCATAAAAGATCATAGCCAATAACAACCATAACAATTATCTATACAAATTTAATTTTATCCTATCACACTTTTCTTTTTTCGAAACTAGTCACTTTTAATATTGGCTCATATTTTACTGTGAAGTACTAGTAGGTGTCTGAGTGATGGCAAATGCATATGCAGGCCATCTTATGTGCATGTTAAGTTTAAGAGTACATATAACTATGACCCATGGATTGTTGGGTGAACTGTAGTCCTTCAAGCACATGACACATTCATTTTCTTCTGCGTCTTCTCTCTCTCTCTCTCTCTCTTTTTTTTTTTTTTTTTTTTTTTGCTATCTTCAGACGATTTCTCCACCGCAGGATAGTTTCGAACGAGAGAAGTTAAATACAGTCTTAATTAACCGCCAAACTAGGGCAGATCTTCCCTCATATGAGTAAAATTGTTTGGAAGTGTCATGAATAAATTAAAATACTATGTGAGTTGCGTGTTAGATGCAGCGACAGAAAAGAGTAGTTGATGTGTAAAGGAAGCGAAGAGTTGAATGGCTGAAGGAAGGAAAGCCTCAGTTAACTTCCTTTCTGTCGGACTTTCCCAGTGGTTGGCTTAGAATCTTCATTATATAACACTGAGTTACTGAGATACCAATTTAATAATAGTCCTTTGAAGCCTATAGGGCAGTTACAGGGGCCTTCCTAGAATTTCCCTTGACGATGACCGGAGGTTTCTTCGTTTTCAGTCCGTGTGACAGCCATTTTCTTTTACTTTCTTTTCTTGTTTTGTTCCTTTTTAACGACATTTGTATGGCTCGTTTTGGCCCAAGAGTATCATGATACTTGGCATGACTTTCCCACAGAGTTTTATCAACTTGTATTTCGTCGGATGTATTGCCTTTTTGGTTAATACAAGTGTAGGTTAGCTCTTTTCCCGAGGGTACGGCAGGGAACGGCAGGACTGTTCTAGTTACACCACCTCCCTTATTTTATTTCTTTTAACCGTCAGACAGTTGTATTCAGCTAAAGGGGAACCTGTCATGTAGGAATTAACTTTATTAAACCATTTTGCACAATGTGTTCATTATTATGTCTTATGCAGAATTACAATACCGTAGTCTTTGTTCCTTTCCCATTTTGTATCCATGTACTTCTTACTACCCGTGATCGAATGCTTTTATCCTCTGGCTGACGGAGGTGCCATTGCCATCCATTCCATTCTTAATACATCATTTTTATTCTTGATATCGTGAAACCAAATGAATTCAAGTCCCATTATCTGGGGAGGTTACATCGACTTATTCCCATTCTACATTTATTAATTTTTGTTGCTGCTGTTGACAGAGAAGTGTATTTGTCTTCTGCTTCTTCTTCCAGTTTCATATTCAGTGCCTGATTATACTTAGATTAAGACTGACATAATTATAGGCAGGTGGTGGCGACCATCATCCACTCACTTGATGTAGTGCTGCCTACTTCTTCCTTAGCCTTTATCATTCTTTTTCTGTGCCTGCCCTCCTCTCTTCCTATTTCTCCCATCTTTCCTGTCACTTCTAATTGCTTTCCTTTCCTTTACAGGTGGCTTTACGTTGAGTGACAAGCCAAATGGTTTCCTGTAAGCCAGGAAACCATTTACAACGCTGGGTGGTAACCATATAACCAAACCATACGTGCTCCCTACGTGTCAACAAGTGGGTTGGTGGAGGGTTAGTGTCCCTCCCCGTTAAACAACTAACTCAAAGTCAAATGGCCATGGTGTCTGGCAATAGATAGATCGATAATTGTAGGCTGCATTGTCTATAAATCAAGGAAGAAGTTATTCGATATTGGCACCCACCCATCAAAGGCCTATGGTCATGGGTCGAAGTCAGAGAAAGATTCCTGCGTTATCTCATGAATGCCTGATAAATATTAGAAAAAAATTGGCATATATATTGTGTTTAGGGTTAGGCAGTAGTGCACCAACATTTGTACAGGTTGATGAAAAATCAAGGTCACTATACCATACTCTTTTCACCTTGACTTGATCCAGATATTCGTCATTTGGCTGCTAATTTCACATTGTTCAGGGGCAGGAAAGGACAATGATAGTTTACATACTTTCCAAAGCACTTCTTCGTGAGCAGCATCATATTCCATTGTTGATCCACTGCCACAGCTCACCATTCAAGGTGGAAACATGGCAACTGTAGGCCAAGTTAGAGCAAGAAGAGTACATAACAAGTCAGTGTTTGGGCTGCCTGATCACCTTCATTAGTTTCATTCATGTTACCGACGGACGAATATGTATGTGTTCTAATTTCTGTGCCGTTATCTTTCTTCTTCCCTTCTCCCATTTGATGTTCATAGATTTTATTTCATTTTTATTTTCCATTTCACTGATCTCTCAGTTATGACATCTTCCATGTTCCCTTGGTGGTAGGTGGGGATGACATCATGTATTCTTTTATTACTCTTTCTTCCTTTTCAGTTGGTCGCACACTGAATGAGAATCCTAATGATTCCTGTAACCCAGGACACCATTCACAACGGTGGGTACTAACCATATAACTAAATAACGGGGTGATAAGGAGCCTGCTATGGTGCTCCTGCTAACTGGGTGGAGGGAGGCAAGTGAGGCCTCCACCCAGGAACTAAACCTTCACAGTTTCTCCTTGCTTCTTGTTGGCGATGTGCTGTCATCCACAAGGGAATACAGATTCACTGCACAGGACAACCCTGCAGGGGCGGTTGTTTGTCTCTGGTTGCTGGGTGTCCTCAGCCAGACAGACCGATGTTGATCAACAACAACAACCCGTGTTCCCTTCGTTCCTTTTCTCCTCCGATCCTTCCCTATGTGTCTCTCTTCCTTCCTTACTTTCTGGTGTCCTCTGTCACTATTTTGCATTCTCCCTTCCTTCATTCTTTCTGTCCTTGCTTCCTTCCTTTTTCCCTTTCTTCATTCAGCCAGTTATTTATTGATTGTTTCCTTCATTCATTTATTCATTTTCTTCCTTCCCTCCTGCTCCTCCTCTTTTGTTAGGGCGTTCTTTCTGTCCACGCTTTCTGTCTTCATTTAGTTAAGTGTTAAAGGACTCCCAGCTTCATTCATTTTTCCTCTCTTCTTTCCTTCCTTATTAGCTTCCCTCCTTTCCTTCCACCTGTTCGTTTTCTGTTCCTCCCCTCTAGTTTCATTTTTACCTGCACCATTTATTTTCTCGTTATCTCTACTCCGCATTTCCTCTCTGAATTATGCTTTCCTTCTTCTGAGTAATTTGGTTCCAGTCTGACTTCTTCCTATTTTTATCTCATACCTGGAATTTTTATTTGTTATTCAGTGTTTCAGTATTTCTGTCTGTTAGTATGTACATTCGTTTCTGTCTGCTTGCCTGTAGTTACGTCTATATTTGCCCGTCTGTCAGTCTGTACATACAGTATGTCTGTCTATCCATCTATTTAATTATCTGTCTATTTATCTATCTACCTACCTATCTATCTGTCTATCTATTTATCTATCTATCTATATCTTTATATATATATCTATATACATATTTATATCTATATCTATCTATCTATTTATCCATTTTTGTATCTATCTATCTATATCTATATCTATCTACCTATATCTATATCTATCTATCTATCTATATCTATCTATCTATAAGAGCCGCGTTGCTTGTTTCTTTGCTTGTTCGTTTGTTTGTCCTTCAATCACGCCAAAACCAAGGGCCAGAGGCCCCAAGACCCATATATAATCTGAATCAGGGTGACCCAAGGATGGTTGTAGGGGGGTCAAAATTCAGATCTGGGTCATATGTGATCACCGGTGGAGAATTCGCCTTTTTGGCCCGGGCAACGCCGGGTACCCTGGCAGCCAAATTTTTGGCATGGTGCCTCACATGACCTCCAGTTCGGACATAGGCTGTGTAAGGTTGACCTCTGAGGTCATTTGAGGTCACTGGTTGGATGTCATTTGAGGTCACCGATCATACTAAACAAGTGCCCACAAATACTGTGCGTTAGTCTGTGAAAGCTAAAATATAAAGTCCCTGGACGTCTTATAATCCCTCTTCAGAACCAAAAGAGATACATGGTCTTTCTCGAGTAGAGAGAAAGATTGGGCTAGAAAAAATACAATTAAAGTGTTCGCCTTTTTGGTCCGGGAAACGCCGGGTACCCCTGTTGGTGTATATATATATATATATCTATCTATCTATCTATATCTATATCTATCTATCTATCTATATATATATATATATATATATATATATATATATATATATATATATATATATATATTTACACACACACATAAGGTAGGGCAGTGGATGTTGGAGTGGCCGTAATGAGAGAGGACAGTGTTTGGAAACTCCCTGTACAGTTGTTTGCAGATGATACTGTGTTAAGTGTAGACGAAGGGGAGCTGCAAGGCTTGATGGATGAGTTTGCGAGAGTTTGTAAGAAACGGAATGTAAAGGTGAATGTATGGAAGAGAGCTGCAAGGCTTGATGGATGAGTCTACGAGTGTGTGTAAGAAACGGAATGTAAAGGTGAATGTATGGAAGGGTAAAGTTATGGTCTTCAAGAGAAGTGAAGTTAGTAAATAAACAGTGAGGCTGGATGAGGAGGAAATGGAAAAAGTAAATGCATTTAAGTATTTGGGTAGTGTGATGAGTAGTGTTGGAGGTTTGGAGGGTGACGTGCTTGAAAGGGTACAACAGGGAAGAAAGGTTGCTGGTTCCTTGAAAGCAGTGATAAGAAACAGGGAAGTGAGCATGGAAGTGAAAAAGTTACTACATGATAGTAATATGATACTAACACTAACGTATGGAAGTGAAACTTGGACCTTGTTGGAGGGACAGAAGTCAAGAGTGAGAGCAACGGAAATGAGTTATTTGAGAGGAGCCTGTGGAGTCACATGGAGAGACAGACTGACATATGAGCGTTGTGGTGTGGATGTGGATGTGATAGGAAGCGTTAGAAGAAACACATTAAGGTGGTTTGGCCATGTGGAGAGGATGGAGAGTGGGAGACTGACGAGGAGAGTGTATATGAGTGAGGTGGAAATGGAGAGAGGGAGGGGGAGGCCGGGGATGAGATGGAGGGATGGAGTGGAGAGGTATATGAGAGAGGGGTGTGTGAGCTGGGAGAAGGGCAGTGAAATGGCGGGGGACATTACGACGTGGAGGCGAATTGTCTGTGGCCACCCCATACGGGATTAAGGCATCAGGCAATATATATATATATATATATATATATATATATATGTATATGAGCCTCAGTGGTAGAGTGTGCGTTTCGTACACGGGTGAACCAGGGTCCGCGCCCCGCCAGGGTAATAAACTTTGGGAGTGTTCACCCGGCCACGTACGGCATTGGCGGACACAAGGGGTGCTGTGGTTGAACCAGTGTCGCTTACTTTAAGTATGCTTGAACCCAGTCGGCTTGCGCGGGCCGATTACACTTGGTTCACAGACTACATACACATCCAAAGCCACTCCAACACTACAATTACACTTACAAGCACTTCTCACCCTACATACAATCTCTACCAGACAGCCTAAGCCACTTGGTAGAGATACAGTGGCTGTGTCGTCCCGACTTCGGTCGGGATAGACCGGTCCTGCAGCGGATACTCAAACGGCTGCTGCTGCTGATGATATACAGTATATATATATATATATATATATATATATATATATATATATATATATATATATATATATATATATATATATATGTGTGTGTGTGTGTGTGTGTGTGTGTGTGAGTTTTAGTATGCTCATGTATGTATGTGTGAATAAATGATTGAATCCTTGTATATCTGTCAAACTTCAGGTATGTATGTCTGTCCATCTCTCTCTCTCTCTCTCTCTCTCTCTCTCTCTCCGTGCGTGTTATTGCTTAATTCCCTACCTTATCCTGCTCTCTACTCCCCACACATTACCCATTTTTTCTCCCTCTCCCTCTTCTCCTTTTGTCTTCCTTCCCTTTCATCTTCTTTCTCCTCCTCCTACTTTCCTCCCTCCTACTGTCTGCCACTCCTCCTTTACCTCCACTTTGCCTTACACTAATCCACTTATGCCCAGCAAGACGCATGCTGGTGGGGTTTAGAATTTTGTTGTCTCTCCTTTATGAGCTAGTTTCCTTAATCCACGTGTTCCCTTCTGTTGGATGACTCATTACACCCTCGCTCGCCAAGAAAGATCGGGTGTTTTGTTTTGAGCGGTGCGTGTGTGTGTGTGTGTGTGTGTGTGTGTGTGTGTGTGTGTGTGTGTGTGTGTGTGTGTGAGAGAGAGAGAGAGAACTCCTAGTTTTTGTCCTATTTCAAATAACCTTAGTAGAAGAACTGCGGGCCAACCAATGAGTTACCTATTGTTGTTGAGGGCATCAGTGAAATGGTCATTGTCACAGGCTTTATTCCAGTTTAGACTAAACTGAGTAAACTCTGAGGCAGGCTGAGGATAAGGGTAGAATAATAGGATTCGATTATAGAACAATAAGTCATAGATCGAGGTCATAAGGAAAGGTTAAAGGATAAAAACACATAGCAAGGTAGGCTAAAACAATTTTTATCTAATATGAACGCAACTTGGTGGAAGGGCTTAAGCTCAGGCCAAAACAAATGGATTTAATTTATAGAGCAATCAGAGATGATAATCACAAGAGAATATCCAAGTTCGTCTGATGTGTCTGTGTGTAAACAAAAGGGTTGAAATAGTTTTGATCTGACTTAAGTCAATCTTCTTAGAGGAGTTGAAGACCACCCGATAGGTGGTCGTTCTTTAGAATAATAAATCATAGGTCAAAGTCGCATGGCGAGACCACCAAGAATTTTTGTCCAATGTCGACAAACTTGTATGGAGAGATTCCAGTTAAGAGATGGATAAAGAGATTCTATCTTGAGAACACTCAGCAAAACGTCAAGATCACTACTCAAGCTCAACTCAGTTTGTGATACAGATTAGGCAAATTTGAAAAAAAAAATATTTCGAGGGTAATCAGTCGAATTTCGAAGTCACAGTGCAAAGTCAAGCATTTGGCCCAAAGATCACTTGGTGAGCGCAAGTGTGGCACTCTCTGAGTCCTGATTCTTGTTTCTTACTTTATTCTTACCACCAGATGATTTTGTCCAAATTTATAATGAAAGCTTAGAAACAGTTAATTCTCAGTTTGATCAATCTACTTTATATATATATATATATATATATATATATATATATATATATATATATATATATATATATATATAGTTACTCTTGCTTTCTTTATATATATATAGTTACTCTTGCTTTCTTTAAACGAACTCTTTAGCTGAGGAATATCATCCTCGTAGTGAAATGTTCTATCTGTCTATCTATATACCTAGGCTGCTTCCCCCAAGAAAAGGGAGGTAGCCGAGACAGGACGACTCACTCTCCATTTACTCATCCATTCAAACACATTCATTCGCATCTTAGCCCCAAAGGGGAGAACGGACAGATCCTCACCGCACCACACCGCACAAGGGTCAACTGGGCAATGCAATCAGTGACATCCGCAGCAGGGCCCGACAGCAGAACTGGTTTACCCCTGCCACATCATAACAGACCCATCCCCTTACCCGCACCTGACCTGACTAGCTGATCAGACCAAATGCGGGAGAATATCCCCTCAGGGCTGCGTCATCACTTATTCATTCACAATTTCTCTCCATTTATTTCTGTCACGCACAGCCACTCTTCCTTGCTCAACAGACATCCCTCTCGCATCCAGCGCTCTCTTCACACTGTCCATCCATCCTATTCGTGGTCTTCCTCTCAGCCTTACACCTCTCACATCAGATCTAGTTATCTTTTTCACCAATCGCTCATTTTCCATTCTCTCCATATGCCCAAACCATTGCAACACCCTCTGCTCAACTCTACCAGCCATCTCCCGAACAACTCCAGTTCTCCTTCGCACTTCATCATTTCGCACCCGATCCATACGCGTCACTCCACACATACTCCTCAGACATCTCATCTCATATCATTTTGGCGTAAACTTACTGTATATCTCCACCCCCCCTTTTTTGTAGAGTACACAATCGCTGGCGAAGCGAGAGTTTCTGTTTTGTTTTGTTTATAAGTGTGTGTGTGTGTGTGTGTGTGTGTGTGTGTGTGTGTGTGTGTATTAACAGTATAAATGAAACTGTTTAGATCATATTTAACCAAATTTGGTGGAAGATTTTAGGGACCCCTTTGAGTAAGTTTTTAAAACTATTATTAGGAATATAGTTCAAAGGGAAAGGTCATTTAAACAGTTTTTTACCCGATTTAGACCCGACTTTGTGGAAGGGTTGAGGATACGACAAGCAGTAAACGATTTGCCTTTGAGAATAAAATGTCAAGGTGACAAGGAAAGGAAAACTTCTTCTTGCGTGTCCTTGTACGAACAATATAATTTAAACAGTTTTGGTTTAAATCAAACTTAGTGGATGAGCTGAAGATCACCTACGAGGTCGAGCAATTAATTCTGAGAAGATTAGGTCAAAGACTAGATTCACAAGGAAAAATCAACTTAAACAGTTTTTATCCGATATAGACTGAACTGTATGGAAGGGTTCGGGATAAAAGGATAAAAAAGCTAGATTTTTGAGAAGTCAAAGGACAAGATCACAGGGAAAGGTCAAAGGTCACTTGACAGTGTTAACGCACTATTTATTTTAACTGAATCACAGTATATAGATGGGTCAAGAGTCCAGCAAAAATTACGTAATTCGATTTTCAGAGTAATCTGTCAAAGATGAATGGCATGCGGTAAAGTCAAATCTTACGCCCTAGACCCACAAACCAGTTGGTGGGCCCGGATGTTGCGCTCTGTTAGTGCGCCGTCCATTTTTCCTTTCTAAATGTTCTTTCGTTCATCTCCTTCCTCTCTCCTCTCCTCCTCCTCCTCCTCCTCCTCCTCCTCACGTCTCTTTGGAAGCTCCAAATGACTCCGACGCCCTCCTCAAGCCCATTCGTTTCCCCCTCTTCCATCTTACTCCTCCTCTTGCCAACTTTCTTCCTTTCCTTTCTTTTTTCCTCCCCTCCTCCTCTTCCTCCTCCCCTCCTCCTCTTTCTCCCCTCCTCCTCCCCTCCTCCTCTTTCTCCCCTCCTCCTCCTCCTCGTTCTCGTCCTCCTCCTCATTGTAATCACCCTCTACTCCTTCCTTACACCATTTTCCTTCCTTATCTTCCAAATTTCTTGTTCTCTTCCACTTCTCGTCTGTTTTTCATTTTCCCAATTTTCCATTTTCTTTTCTCCTTTTCTTCTGCTCCTCTTCCTCCCCCTCTAGAAATTAACAATGACAAACACACAGAAAATGAAGTTGAAATGGCAAACAATCTTAACGAATCCTTTGCATCTAATTTTGCAGTAGAAATCCCCACCAGAATCCCACTGCCACCCATAAACCAAGCAAACAGCATCGTCCTCAGTAACTATACTATCCACAATAGCGATATCTTTTCAGCCATAAACAGGACAAACATAAACAAAATCCCAGGCCCTGATATAATATCACCGAGAATTATCAGAGAAGCAAAACTGAGTCATTTATGGTACCCTCTGTCTTATTCAATAAATGGTTGAATGCTGGAATGTCCCATGCGAATGGAAACTAGCAAATGTAACACCAATTTTCAAAAAGGATATTAGTCGCTCCCAGGAAATTACAGACCAGCCAGCTTAACATCAGTAGGGTGCAAATTAATGGAAACAATCATATGAGATAAAACAGTTAATTATCTACAAGAATATAAGATAATCAAGAACTCACAGCATGGATTCAGACATCGACGTTCATGCTTAAATAACTTATTGGACTTCTTCAATGACGACTCAAGAGCAGTAGATATAATTTACCTCGACTTTCAGAAAGCATTGGACACTGTCTCTCATAAGCGTCTCGTAAGCAAAATAGAACCCACGGAAAATACACAGAAAAGGAAATACACAGAAATTGTTACAAGACTGGCCCTAAGGCCGAAAAGACCGAGTTGTGATAAACAGAAACGAATCCAAATGGCGTAATGTGATTAGTGGCGTTCCCCAGGTCTCTGTACTTGGACCGATGATTTTATTATCTACATAAACGATATAGATGAGGGTTCAAATTGTAAAAAAATCATATTTCTAGGCGAGACAAAAACAACCAATAAAGTAACTTCAGTGTTACAGTGGCAGCAGTTACAAAATGTCATTATTAGTTTGGCAAGCTAAGCAGAGAAATGGTCAATGATGTTCAGCATAGAAAACTGCAAAATACTTCTTATTGGAAATAACAACGTCCATGCGAATTACAAAATGAACAGTATCCAGTTATCAAGTACAGAAAATTAAAAGGGTCTTGGTATGATAACATCAAATGACCTTAAACCGAGTAAGGAGTGCACCAAGGTGGTTAAAACCTCAAGCAAGGTGATAGGTTTTATTGGAAAAAATTTCGAGTTTTAATCAGAAAAAATCGTACTTGCCTTGTACAACTCGCTAATGCGTCCCCGTCTCGAGTATTGTGTGCAGTTCTGGTCTCTGTAATAAAGAAACGATATAGAAAAAATAGAAAAAAAAAATACAGCAAAGAATCAGGAAAATGATACCACGACTGGGAAACAAACCATATTCAGCGCCTTGAAGAAATTAAATCATTTAGCCTAACGAAACAGAGCTTAAGAGGTGACAATGAAGTTTTCAAAATCATAAAGGGATATGACAACTTAGACATAAACCAATATTTTGAAATAGACTAGTCAAGTCAAACCAGGAGTAATGGCTGCAAAATTATGGGAAAGAGTTTCCATTCCCACGAAGCAAAATATTTCTTCAAAAGAGTCGTAAGTATGTGGAAAAGATTTCCCTCAGATACCGTGAACAGTATCCCGGTTAAGACATTTAAAAACAAAATAGACAAGTACTGGCACGAGAATCCTCAGCTGACTCTGTTTCTGTCCGAATAGCTTACTTTTACCAGTTATACGTAAGGTCACTCCCATCCCGTCTACAAGACACCCTGTAAAGGTGACGTATCCATACATTGCATCGCGTCGCGTCATTATATATTTATCAGTTTATTAAATGCAAATAAAGTAGTACAAGCACAGACTAGGATCCGCCCAGATAGCCCTGAATTAACGGTCACTACTCTTACTTTCGACCTGTGATGGGCTGTGGATCACTAAGGGTCCCTGTAAGTTAAGTGACCACAATCGAGATTCTTTTAATGTACCAGAAATCACTGCTTCAGGAGGTGGGAAAGTTCCTTGTCTCAGTGGAGTGAAAGAAGATTGGGCCTGATTAACTGCTGCTTACCTTAAATGCACCAGGCAAGGCTGCTGAACCACCCCTGAACATACATCCACACTGTGCATTTTCCACAATTTCTACAAACGTCCCGTTAACTCAACTTACCCGTACATAATGTCATGCCTTATTTATTTATTTATTTATTTGATTATTCATTTTACTTTAATACTTTCTCTTTCAGGTTATTCAAATTGGTAGCTTATAGGTAATGTATTATGGAATGTAACTTTTCAGTCTTTCCTATGAAATTTCCATGTCCGTTTTTCCATGCTGCATGGTGGTCCTTCTAATTTTTCCTGCCAGTTTTAATTGGAGAGTTTGGAGGCAGGGGGAGCTTTCTTGCTTTACTATCTTTATCCTTCAACATGTAGAATTAGATCTCGTAGTCATAGCCTACTCTGTAACATGCAGCCTCGAAAAGGACCATAAGGTCTGTTGTCGTTTGCTTTCCTTTGTATTCCTTTGTATTCCTCCTCCTCTTTTCTTCTTCTTCTTCTTCTCCTCCTTCTCCTCCTCCTCCTCCTCCTCCTCCTCCTCCTCCTTCTCCATACACTGGCTACTCAAGCCCTCAACACACCCATTTCCTTCGTTCCACATAACTTCCTTTTTCTCTCGTAACCTTTCCCCTATTCCTCTTTTATTCCTCTCAGTTTTCACTGCTCCTCATCCTTTCCATTCCTCTTTGTTCTTCATCCTACTCTCCTCATCTCGCCTTCTCTTCCTTTCCTATTAGTCTCTTCCTCTTCCCTTATCTCTATTCCTTTCATATCTCCTCCTCCTCCTCCTCCTTATCATCATCATCATCATCATCATTTTGTTGTTGTTGTTGTTCTACTTCTTCTTCTACCTCTTCTTCTTCTTCTTCTTCTTCCTCCTCCTCCTCCTCCTCCTCTTCCTCAGTCTCCTCCTCCTCCTCCTCCTCCTCCTCTTCCTCAGTCTCCTCCTCCTCCTCCTCCTCCTTTTCCTTCTCATTTTCTTGTTGTTGTTGTTGGTGGTGGTAGTGGTGTTTTTCTTCTTCTTCTTCTTCTTCTTCTTCTCCCCCTCCTCCTAAAACCTTTATTGCACCAATCTTGTTACTCTACTGCCTTTCTCAGTCGTTTCATCGGCTTTTCATTGTTTTTAGCCGTGATGTGTACTTTTCTTCAGTTGTTTTCATTTCTCTTCCGCCATTTCGCTCCCTCTTAACCTATAGCTCTATTATGAAGTAATCTTCATTTTTGCCATGGCCAGATGAATGAAGTCAGCCGATGTGTGGTTTTCCGTCCATTTACGCTTTACTTCCTCAATCGGGAGGGGTATTTTTTTCATATTTTTTTCGTGTTATTTACGTTTTTATTTCTTCGGGAGACCTTTTATGTTGAACGAAAGTGGATACTACTTCCAATCCCTTCCACTGGAGAAGAGTCCGCCGAATGTTCATAATATCGTCTGAAAGGATGCAAGGATGCAGTAAAAGGTCAGGAATATTGCTTTAAAACAATTCTGAGAGAAAGACGTGCTAATTTATATCACTGCTTCCTTCAGATGTTATTTGGTACACAGTAGATGTCGGCAAGAGTTCAGTCCCATGACTCTTAACATGTCTGATTTCCTGGATTCCTTAAATTTTTCCCATTCCATCACCCTTACCCAACCTTAAAATTTTTACTGTTTGATCATCACTGATTTGTATTGTTACACCAGAGCTCGCGAAGCTAGAGCGGTGTAATGTTTTACTCGCCGTGTGTGTGTGTGTGTGTGTGCGTGTGCGTGCGCGCGAACAAAATAAATTCATATCCATACATCTGTAGATGTATATAGATTTCTCTGTATCTAAATAATTTATCTATCTATCTACCTCTGTCCATCTATATTTCTATATCAACTCTCTCCCTCTCTCTCTCATATATATATATATATATATATATATATATATATATATATATATATATAGTTACGGAACAGAGAAAACTGTCCCGCAAAGTTCCAGGTTCAAAACAAAAGAGTTAGGTAAAATTACAAGTTAAAGTTTAATGCTCAAACTAACAACTAAACATTCAGGACTCATAAGGATAATGTAATGGAAAAAATAGGTTAAATATATGGTTAACTGCAATAGCCTCTATTAACACGGAATTAGCAAAAGTAAATTTATCTAAGTCAGCCCTGATAAAATGAGAAAACCGGATAATGCTCAGTGAATGCAAGATATATTATTACAGATACAAACTATTATCAATAATGGCTGACACCCAAAACACATGAATCACAAAAACCTTACTAGGCCTACGAATTAACATCTTATGCTATACAGTACAAGAAAAAATGTAATAACACTTATACTCAAATTACACAGCTGCTAGATGGTTGGAGACTTCCTGGGCACTCACAAAAATAATAACAACTGTACAGGGGAGGACAGAGATGTGAGCAAAAATCAGGAGTAGATCTAAGTGGCCATTAATGCAGAGACTGAGCTCATTATATAGGGGCCGGCAGAGCTTGATACAACTTGTAAGAAGGACGCGCAAATGAAGCCATAGGGGACAAAGAGTTGACAATCCTGCTCTGAACAACAGAAAGAACGACTTACTCTACTATAAGGGTAGAAGGGGGGAGTGAGGTAGAACACGCTCGTGATCAAACATGCAGCATACTGTACGTTAGAATTACACAAAGGATGATGAAAGCATAGGCTATGTAACTATATATATATATACAGTATATATATATATATATATATATATATATATATATATATATATATGCTGAACAAAGGCCTTCCTATCCTTTTCCGCGAATTCCTTTACTGTGCAAATCTCTGCAACGTTTTACCTGCAAAGTTCTCAATCTCTTCTTTTCAAATCATGTATAGCCTTTTCCTGCGACGCTTACATTTTTGGGTGTCCAGTCAGTCACCCTCTTGCTCCATCAATTATCCCTTATTCTTGCTACATGACCTTTCCCCCCCCCCCTCCATTTTCATTATTTTATAACTTCTATTATGTCTGTGACTATAGTCTGCTCTCTCACCCTAGTTGATCTTTTCATGTCTCATGAAGATATTCCCAACATTAACCTATCCATTTCTCTTTGCGATCGGAATAGTTCAATTTCCACCGATTTTTTCAGTTTCCCTGTCTCACAACCATATTTAATAGCTGTGATTATATGTTTATTACATAATTTTCGTTTCATACACATTGGCAAGCAACTTTTCATGATGTCTATGTTTACCAAAAGCTTTCCATCCAGTTGTACGAGTAATGCGTCTTTTTTCATTATCATGATCTTTCTTTAATTTTATTTGCCCCAGGTAATTGTATTCGTCGACATATTCAGGAATTTCTTCGCTAATGCTGATGATGCTATTTGATGTATTGCGACTAACCACTAGTTTTACTCCAGTTCATCTTTAGCCCTAATTTGAGATTTTCTCTATTTTGGTCATACAACATTTCTGAATGTCTCTGCTCTTTCTGAGATTAGGACAGTGTCATCTGCAAATCTTAGACAGTTCAGGTGTTCTCCGCCTAAGATTACTCTTTGTTCTCGCAGTCTAGCTTTCTGAAAATACTTTCTACGCATGCTGTAAATAATTTTAATTTTTTCAGTCTTTCTGTAATTCAACTGTAGCAGTTTCCTCTTTATGTATGTTTTCTAGCAGTTTTACAATGTTCTTATTTACTCCGTGTTCCCGTAGTGAATTTATAATTGCTATCTGCTCCACTGAGTCGAAAGCCATTCTGTAATCAACATACCTAAGCACAGTGTTTATTGTATTCTGTAGTTTTCTCACATAGCTGACTCATTGTGAGTAGACGATCAGCCATTGAATACCCGCCTCAGAGTCCATCCTGTTCACGAGTTTGGATTTCTTCCATATTTGTTGTTATTTTATTTACAAGGATTTTAGTGAAGTGTTTGTAAAGAACTGGTAATATGCTAATGGGTTGACAGTTACTATATTCTTTTGGTTCTCCTTTTTTGTAAAAGAAAATTACTGTATTACACCATGTTCAGGGGAATTTTTCTTCTTCATACACAGAGTAAATGAGTGGGCCATCCTGTTTTCTACTTCTACTCCTGCATCCGACAGCAAATTTGCTACTGTTCCATTTTCTCCATGAGTCTGCTTTTCCTTTTTAGAAACTTTTTAGTGAAATGTTTACTTCGGCTTATGTTACCTCAAGTACCGGGGTATCACATGTGTCAACTGAAAAGTTAGTTGTTGCTAGTCTTTCCTTTGATGCATACAATTCTTTTCAAATTTCTTCAGCTCTCTTTACCATCCTTTCTCTGCATTTAATGACTTCACCGTTTTTGTCTTTCAGTGATAGAATTTGTTGCTTTCCTAGTGCCATTTCACTTCGGACCTGTTTGAGATTTTTTTTCCTTTTTTGATGGTTTATATGAGCTGATTCATGTTTCTCTCTCTCTCTCTCTTTTTCTTCACTCTGTCTCCTGTTGGTAAGCTTATTTAATTCCGGTATTTCTGTTTCATCTTTATTATTTATATATTCATCCGCTTTCTTCTTTTCATGAGCTCGAGGTTTGTTTTTTAATTACTTGTTGGCTTTGGTTATATTAGCTTTCCCTGCTGCCTGTGCTGATTCTCTTAGCCCTTCAGTTAGTCTGTCATTCAACACATCATTGCCACACTCAAAATAACTTAAAGCCTGAAATCTGTTCGCTATTTCTATCTGAAAGGCTGCTCTGTTTTCGCATACTTTTAATGGGCATATCTTTTTATTTTCAATCCCCATCTTTCTTTCACTTCTGAAATTTAAACTGGCTGTGCAACCCTCCATTCCATCGTCACTTCCTATTTGTACTTTCTTGATAACTGTGACATGTATTTGCGTTATTCGTATCTGCTGTTATGAAGTAAATTTCATTCATTGTTTTTCTATTTGGACTTTTCCAAGTTCATTTTCTCCCTGTTCTTTTGTAAAAGAATGTGTTCATTATTCTCATATTATATATTTCAGCAGAATTTACAACAACTCCTAATTTTCCCATACATGCATCTCCAATTTTTGATTTGCCAACTTTTGTTGTGAAGTCTCCCATCAGTATAGTGTATGTGGTCTTTCACTGTCCATGATTTGGGAGATGTCGCTGTAGAATGTTTCGATATCTTTATCTTAGCTTTGAGAAATTAGTGCATACACTTGCATTACTTTCAGGGTGTATCTTGTACCTTGTTTAATTATAGTCCATGCTTCTCTGTAAGATACACTGCTGAATTTAACAATATCCTCTGCAAGAGTTCTGTTAATTAGAAATCCTACCACTATTAACTCTTTCATTTTACCTTCCTCTGCAGTAAAATAGGTGGTTCCTCTCTTGGAGGTGAATTATTTTTTTTTCTCCTTTATGGATCTCATTGAAACATACAATATCCCAACTAATGTTTTCTAATTCAGTCATTAAAGTATCAAATTTATAATCTGCAAGGCTTCTTACACTGCACATAAAGATCTTCGTGAATTTCAGTTTGTTTAATGTACCAATCTCTGATTTGCCGAGACAGTACCTACTCACGTTCAGTGCCACATAGCCCATAAGCACAGGAGGCAATGCAGTTGGACCTTTAATAGAAGATGATCATATAGGAACGCCCGAGAATTCATAACCGGTAGAATTCATGTCTGGTTGAAGGGATTGTGGCAAATAATCTTGCCTCACTGCCACATAAATTTCTGGTAAATTGTAATTGTATGCCGCCTTATTCAATGTATTCATTGGAGCCTTTGTTTATCTACTAGAAGGGATACCCGGCGTTGCCTGGGCCAAAAAAGTGAATACTCTAATCCTATTTGTTCTGGTTCAATCTTTTTTTCTACTCCAGAAATGCCATGTACCTCTTATGCTTCTGATGAGGGATTATAAGAGGTCCAGGAACTTTCTATTTCAGCTTTCGCATACTAATGCACAGTATTTGTGTGCACTTGTTTACGATTACTCGTGACCTCAAATAACCACTGACAGGTGACCTCAAGTGACCTCGAAAGCCAACCTCACATAGCCTATGTCCGAACTGGAGGTGAATTGAGTCTCCATGCCAAAAACTGGGCTGCTGAGTCCAGTTGTTCGAGTGTGTATTACAGGTGACCTCAAATTACCTCCAATTGGTGACCTCAAATGACCTCGGAGGTCAACCTCTCATAGCCTATGTCCGAACTGGAGGACATGTGAGTCTCCATGCCAAAAATTGATCTGTAGGGGTACTCGACATTGCCTGGGCCAAAAAGGCGAACACTGTACCAGTGACCTCCAATGATCCAGATCTAAGTTTGCCCCCCTATACCCATTCTTGGGTCGCCCTGATTCAGAATATTTGCGGGTATCTGGGTCTCTTGGCCTTCGTTTGTGTGGGATTGAAGGACAAACAAAAAATCACAGCTCTTTGATATACGAGTATATACAGTAGATAGGGGGTCCCATGGTCTACGCCATCTAAGATGGTACAGTACCTCACATATCTGCAAGGACTTCCCCTATTGGTGGTAGGTGCTGGCAACCATCATTCACTCACCTGATGTAGTGCTGCCTACATCTTCCTTAGCCTTTATCATTCTTTTTCTGTGCCTGCCCTTCTCTCTTCCTATAGCTCCCATCTTTCCTGTCACTTATTGCACTTCTTTCCTTTACACGTGGCTATACATTGAGTGACAAGCCAAAGGGTTTCTTGTAAGCCAAGAAACCACTTACAGCGCTGGGTGGTAACAGTATAACCAACCCATACGTGCTCCCTACGTGTCAACAAGTTGGTTGGTGGAGGGTTAGTGCCCCTCCCCGTAAAATCAATAACTCAAAAGTCAAACGCCCACCCCTTACGGGATTATGGTGTCTGGCAATAGATAGATAGATAGACTTCCCCTATCCGCCATCAGGGGACGCACTAGATAGCAGTGGGAGACTGCTCCTAGTATATATATATATATATATATATATATATATATATATATTGTTACCCCAGTAGTGAATGGGGGGTGAAATAAAAGATAAGATGATAATGAAAGAAGAAAGAAGCGAGCCGTTAAGAACATAAATTTTTTTTCTTATCAGTTTTACAGGCTGTGAGGGTAACCCTAGTCCCTACGTTTATTTACCCAGCAGTCAATTTTTGTCTACTCAACTGATCACACACCAGATGTTTTTGTCTCAAAATATGCAGAAAAGTTCCTCATGTCCTTGAACTGTGGGTGTGACATAATGTGGGAGGAGCAAAGTAGGGACGTTTGCCAATTAGAAGCCTAAATGGCGCTTTCGTCACGTTCTTGATGGCACGCAATTGGTTCTGTGTGAAGTGTGTGAGGCCCTCATTGGTAGCAGATGCCTCTACTGTTTCTGTATGGACAGAGATTATTTTTATGACAGCCTAGTGGTTAATTAGCTGACAAAGGCAGAGTAAGTCTCCTTTATAAGCTCCAGGAAAATGTGAAGAGACATTTTGTCTCTTTTTGTACACACATCCCTGTACACATTTTTGTCTAATTTTGTACACACATCCCTGTACATATTTTGTCATTTGTACACATTTGTACACATTTACTGTCACTTTACACTTTTGTCACACTGTGCTGCACTTTTCCCCAACACTACTCAATACGTGACTTTGATTACAAAACACACTATTTGTGTACCATTTCCCGTTTTTGGTTCACTCCTCCATTTACACTAGTGTGTGATTTATATCTGGATTTAACCTTCGAAGTCTCCACGTTTCCTCGAGCTTTGTGAGTACTTAGCTTCCACTGAGTGTATTCTGGTTAGGTAAGAAATAACTTGTTTTATATTTGTATCCTGAGGCCTATATGAATCCTCCCTTTTGTAAAACGAACCCTGGTTTCTTCTTCGGTTGAGTATGTTAAAGTGTACAGTAAAGTTAAGTTAGTTTTCTTGCAAATTTTATCTTATCCCTTTTGGTGCTTAATTAACGGGTAAGAGTGCACCGTAATATACACCCTCATAACAATTTGGCGACCTCCTGCCAGGATAGCTCTGTGACATAATATTGGCAACCTTGGCCACATACACAGTGCTTACTCTTACCTACTTAACTATAATAAGTAATCATGGCCCTAATGAGTGATAATTATGTGAAAGCATTTTTGGATTCTAAGCCTTCCCCAAACAGAGTGAAAACACTGACAAAACACGAGCTCATATTGCTTGCTCAGGCCTTACAGTTGAGATTTCCTGCCTCAGTCACTAAGACTAAGTTACTTGAGTTAATATTGGACACCATGTTTGAGCAAAGTGAGTCCTCTATAGATAGTTCTGAGCCATTTGATACTGTACAAGGTGTTGACCCTGAGCCTTTGGCATCGGAGATACCTGGCCCTAGTGATTTTTCTGCTCATGATACTGATGACAAAGTGCAACTTGAGTTGTCCAGAATTAAGTTGAGGGAACTTGAAGTGCAAATCAAAATGAAGGAAACAGAAATACAGGCTCAAATGAGACAAAAGGAAATGGATCACGGATTCAGACTGAAGCACCCTGATAGTTTACCTAGAGCTAATAGTTCATCTGCCAAGGAATCTTTTGATGTTGCTAGGAACATTAAGCTGGTACCTCCCTTTAATGAGCAAGATGTCACTAAGTATTTCCATATATTTGAGGAGGTGGCAGGTCGTCTCTCGTGGCCAAAAGACTCTTGGACAGTACTGCTGCAGAGTGTTTTGAAAGGAAAGGCTCAAGAGCCTTATATTTCTGTATCTGTTGATCAAAGTGCTAACTATGATTGTTTAAAAGATGCCATTCTCAAAGCATATGAACTCGTGCTAGAGGCATATAGGCTTAAATTTAGATCCACCTTTAAACGGAAAGATCAGACTCATGTGGAATATGCCAGAGTACTCACAGACTTATTTGATCAATGGTTGTATTCTAAGAAAGTTGGTGATTTCTATAAACTTAAAGAATTAATAATCTTGGAGAACTTCACTGGTAAGATAGATAGGGATGTGGCTACATACCTAGTGGAAAAAGATTTAGATACCCTAGCTGAGGCTGCTGTTGTAGCAGATAACTATAGTATAATTCATAAGCATGAACGTAAATCTCAGTTATTTGTTAAGGGTAGGAGAGTGAACCAACCAGTTTTTGTGAACCCTTCTTCTGGTAAAGGCAAGTTAATGTCAAGTGACACTAGTGGGAACACTGCAACCCCAGAGCATGTTGGTACTACGAAAGTGAGGACAGAGTTGCCAGAGGGTCAAGAAAAAGTGTCAGGTTTTGCCAGTATTGCCAGAAAACGGGGCACTTGGAGGATTGGTGCTGGAAAAAACGAGGGAAAAGTCCCTCTGTAAAACCTATTACTTTGGTAAACTCTTGGGGATCATTTGACACCAACAGAGAGCAACCACCCACAGATATTGTTAGCGGTAGTCAGACACAACCCCAGCAGCTGCATATTGTTGATAAGGCCAGAGTGGAGCCATCAGTGGTGGATAGACAGACTCCTGTAGAGCCAATGTTAGACACTAGTAAGACTGGAGCAGTGCAGCCGTGAGGTTCAGGTGAGAGTGGTAATAAGACTCCATCAGAGTGTCCTCCCCCAAGCAGTACTCAGAGTGACTCCTTCCCAGGTCTATTTCTAAGGGGTTAGTTTCAGTTGATGGAAAAGGTGGTAACGAAGTCACTATACTTAGAGACACAGGAGCTTCACAGTCACTGATGTTGAAGGGGATTGTTGATGTAGCTGACCCTAATGAATGTGTCTTGTTACAGGATATAGCTGAGTTTGTATCTGTTCCCCTAGTTGAGGTGAAGCTCCAGTGAGAGTTAGTTACTGGTTCAGTGCGTGTGGGTGTTGTTGACCAGCTTCCTGTACAAGGGGTCACTTTCCTTTTGGGTAATGACCTGGCAGGAGGACAGGTGAGTGCTGTTCCCTGCGTGTCAAAAACTCCCCTGAGTGAGGATAGGACTAAAGAGTTGGAAGATACATGCCCTAAATTGTTTCCCGCATGTGCTGTAACTAGAACTATGACGGCAAAAGCCAGCCATGAGAATGTTGACAGTAATGGCACTGGCAATGCCGATGATGATATTGGGCTTGGTGATACCTTTTTTGCCCAGTTAAATTGTCATAAAAAGACTTTGTAGTTACTTGTAGAGAAGTTATATATATATTAGATTTGTGGACAAGTGGTTGTTATACTTGAGTAGCTTTGTAAGTAGATAATCTTCTTTCTCATTTGTCATTCAATGACAAGGAGAGGTAAAGAATAGTATGGAACTATTTTTATTTGTCTTGGAAATATTAACAAGTCTCTCACACAGAGCGAAGTATAAAGTAGAGTCCCGGGAGCTATCTCCCTGTCTCGCTCTCTCTGTCTCTCTCTCTCTCAAGTTGCTAAGCCCTTCTCCCTACGACCTGTCTGTTCTATGGCTAGCTTCCTTCTGAGCTCTCTTTCCTAAATTCTGGTGAAACAGGAGTCGTATCACATGTGTTCCCTGTGACTGGAAAGTTCTAGAAGCCTGTGTGTGAGTATGTGTGTATGTGTGTGTATGGTCAACAAGGCTTTGTTCACCTGGTGAATTGCTGACAACTAACTGACTGGCTACTTCGTAATCTGTCGTCAGCTTTTCCTCAGTGTAACTTGCAAGATCATTTCCCATTCCCAGGCTTGCATAGAGCTGTCTATCTATCTATTTATCTATCTATCTATTATGATTTGTAATTATAATATGGAGTCCTAACATATGCTCGGTCACGCAAAAATGGCGTACCATCGACAGTTAATAGTCATAACATATTAATACATATTATATACACATTATTAAGAACTTATAAGCTAATTAAGTGAAATACATAATATTGTAAAAGTAACATAATTGTATGAATAGTGTATACATATACTATTCATAGTAAATAGTGATTATTCAGTAATATTACATTTTAAACAAGTTGTATACATTTTGTGAGATGTGTATGTATAACAGACATACGCATATAATTGTGCAATGGTAATACTGCTAGGTTATACATTACATATTGAGTTATCCCTTTAGTAATGTCTAATATTTCACCTAACTTGTATGATGATACTGGTAATACAGAATTGTGCTATAGTTGTATGACTTATAATATTGTACTAACATTGTGGTAATACATAATTGTAACATTTTATGAATTGTTACAAAATGGTAATGCATAATTGTGTTGGCCTTATAATTGTAGTTACATTTTGTTAATGCAACTGTTACATAAGTGTCTTGGCCTTATAATTGTAGTTGAAGTTACATAAAAGTTACATCTTGTTAATGCAACTGTTAATTGGCAAAGTGTAACATAATGCAATCGTTTGTCGTTACATAATTGTTACATATCGTTTGTAGTTACATAATTGTAGTTAAAGTTACATAAAAGTTACATCTTGTTAATGCAACTGTTACATAAATGGTACATATTGTTTGTAGTTACATAATTGTAGCAAGTGTAACATAATGCAATCGTTTGTCGTTACATAATTATTACATATCGTTTGTAGTTACATAATTGTAATAATTGCAATCCTAACATATGAATCTGGTCATGCTGCGGTCGATGATAGTGATGATGTGTCATGCCACTTGCTTGTGGAGACAACAATTTGCTTTTTTGTTTGTAGTTTATGTGGTATTTTGGCATACGTAGTAACACTTACACTTATTTTCATTTGTTTGTTATGTGATCTTACTCTATTTCTCTCTTTTTTCTTTCTTACTTTTTCTTTCTTTCTTTTTTTTTTTTTTGTATGTATTGATTTTCCATAGTTTGTTTTTCTTCACTTGTGTACGCTTTTTCTATGTTGTTCATGGTTGCATAATTACTGGCTAATTTCCTAGGGACCCTTTTTTAAGGTTTAGTTTATATTGCACAGATATTACTGAAAATGATATTATATAGTCCCATATTTTATTTTATATAAAAAAAAAATATATACACTATAGACAGTATTAACTATATACATTGATTTGTTGTTCACTTGTACCTATCGTGGGTAGTATGTGTGTCAGCACTGTGTGGAAATCATTGTCTTCACGACTGTGTTGAAGATGCTCACTCTTGCTAAAGTTATTTATGTTGGCCATTATTTTTCTCTAGTTTACCTTGTAACTTAATTTATCTGTTTCCACTAGGTAGCTTTAATTAATAAATGTTTAATACAGTTTTTTTAATCGCTCACTGAGTAACTGTGATAGTTTATTTTCTTTATTACTTTGTAGATGTAATAATGTATAGCTGTATGTATGAAACAAGAATTTTATATAGGTATAAATGGTAACACTCGTTGGTAGTAAATAAATGTTATAATAAATGAATGAATATATACAGTGTAGAATATTTATTGTTGGTGATTATTTAGTGTTTCAGTTATGCAGATAACTGAAGTAAGTATGTGTATTTAAGCTGTAACTATACAGCACGTTTTATATGTTTGTGCAGAAGCTTATTGTCTATCACTGTCTATTGTATAAATGAAGTAACTATGTAACTCACTAATTTTTACCGTGGTGGGAATGGTGTGAGTGGTGGTGCAGGTGGTGTGTTGACCGACGTGGTGTCTTTTCAGCAAGCACGCATGATGACGTCGATATCCCACACTGGTAGCTGTTGTGAGTAAATGAGTAGCGATAAGTAACTTGAGTGTAGACGAGTAAGATGAGTTGTGAATATGGACTTGGTATTTGCTTCGTCGTCTTGACCTCTTCACACCTGCGTAAGCGGTGGGGGTTGGGTGGATGTAGCAGAGAGAGGAGGGTGAGGTCTGGTGGTTGTGAGTTATGAGTCGTGTCTCATTCTTCGTTTGTTTGTTTTGTTTTTCTTTGTCGATGTTTTCTCGGTCCTTTTCTCTTGTGATTTACTCGTTGTGGGATGAAGACTGCCTCTACTTGTAGGTGCGTGTAGATTATACAGACGACTCGTAGAGTTGTTACTTGTAGTTGATTGTAGATGGGTGTAGTTCGTTGGTTCGTCGTAGAAATTTCAAGATTGTATCAATATATTGTTAAACTACTTGCAAGGCGTCCTGTGACCTCTTCACCTCTACTTCAGCTTGATGATCGGGGAGACGGAGGGGGCTGGTTGGAGAGAACTGTAAAGGAGCTGGTTGTAAGTTGTTGGTTGTGAGAGGTATTCTTGTTTTCAATCTTGATATTTTGTAGGAATTCACTGTTGATTCGTAGACGAGGTTCGTATACGTTCGCTGCTACCAAATGTCATAAAAAGACTTTGTAGTTACTTGTAGAGAAGTTATATATATATATATATTAGACTTGTGGACGAGCGGTTGTTATACTTGAGTAGCTTTGTAAGTAGATAATCTTCTTTCTCATTTGTCATTCAATGACAAGGAGAAGTAAAGAATAGTATGGAACTATTTTTATTTGTCTTGGAAATATTAACAAGTCTCTCACACAGAGAGAAGTATAAAGTAGAGTCCCGGGAGCTATCTCCCTGTCTCGCTCTCTCTGTCTCTCTCTCAAGTTGCTAAGCCCTTCTCCCTACGACCTGTCTGTTCTATGGCTAGCTTCCTTCTGAGCTCTCTTTCCTAAATTCTGGTGAAACAGGAGTCGTATCACGTGTGTTCCCTGTGATTGGAAAGTTCTAGAAGCCTGTGTGTGAGTATGTGTGTATATGGTCAACAAGGCTTTGTTCACCTGGTGAATTGCTGACAACTAACTGACTGGCTACTTCGTAATCTGTCGTCAGCTTTTCCTCAGTGTAACTTGCAAGATCATTTCCCATTCCCAGGCTTGCATAGAGCTGTCTATCTATCTATTTATCTATCTATCTATTATGATTTGTAATTATAATATGGAGTCCTAACAAAATGACTCAGAGGTTGATGATTCTCCCCAGACTGATGCAAGTGCAAAGTTAGCTGATATGCAAAGATCTGATCCAGAGATTGCCACTTTAACTGATTCAGCAGTTAGGGAAAATCAGTGTGAGTCTGAACTGACAGAGTGTTACTATTTAAGGCCAAATAATGCGTTAATGAGAAGATGGAGACCTCATAGTGTTGCTCATGATAACGAGTGGGAGACTGTACATAAGGTGGTGGTTCCAAGACCCTATAGGCAAAAAATTATGTCCATTGCTCATGACTCTTCTTTAGCAGGTCACTTAGGGGTGAGGAAGACTCTCTCCCGCATCTGGCAGCATTTTTACTGGCCTGGAATCCGTCGAGATGTCTCCCGGTTCTGTAGGTCATGTCACACCTGTCAGTTAATTGGTAAGAGCAATAAGCCCATCCCTGTGGCTCCTGTGATTCCTCTACCTGTGTTTGAGGCCCCATTCACTAGAGTCCTTGTGGACATTGTTGGCCCTTTGCCTAAGACCTCTTCAGGCCACCAGTACATCCTCACAATGTTAGACATGGCCACTAGATATCCTGAAGCCATTCCCTTGAGAAATATTTCAGCTAAATTGGTTGTAAAGGAGATGCTAACCTTCTTTACCCGTTTTAGTCTCCCTAAGGAGGTGCAGTCTGATCAAGGCAGTAATTTTAATTCCAAACTATTCAGACAAACCCTTAAGGAGTTAGGAATCTCACAGATCACCTCCTCAGCATATCATCCTCAGAGTCAAGGTGCATTAGAGAGGTATCACCAAACTTTGAAAAGTATGCTCAGAAAACTATGTGTTGATCAAAAGGAATGGGACAAGTGTTTGCCTTTCCTACTTTTTGCAACCAGACAGGCACCGAGCGAGTCCTTGGGCTACTCCCCATTTCAGTTAATCTTTGACCATGAAGTAAGAGGTCCCCTTAACCCCTAAACCGCGGGGTTGTTTTTGCTTGACTTGCGTGTCCTGCGGGGATATTTGCGCTCTGACAGACTCTCTAAAAAATTTTGCCAAAAATCAGTTACTAGTCCTAGAATATTAAAATTATATATGCATATGGCACATACCTTCAGCTTTCTCCTGGGATGTTTGTTGAGCCTTCGTCGAGTACCGTAGGAGTTGTGGAGACCTCTGAAGTTGGGTAACGAAGTCTCCAGTTTACACTTCCCAACAACCCGTGATAAGATTACCACAGCCTGATATTATCACTAGAAACTCTATTCTTTGATTTTCAAATAGTTTGGAATCCATACCTCCCCCAAAAAAACACTGTGAAAGCAATGAAAATTCCAAGCGCGTATGACCTTCCCATTTGCACTCGTTCGCCGCTGGTGTTCTGTCATTTATTATTCATAAAAACACTCACACTTTATATTTCTATTACTATATAACACTTATATATTTCTGCAGTCTTTATCCATAAGTTTCCTTATGGATAAAAAATAGTAGTTTATTGTCATTGTAGGTATTCAGTTTCTCTTTCAGTAAAATAAGTAGGATTCACTTTCTCATCCTGTATACTAGCGTTGAGAGCGAATCTGTCACTTTCACTTCCACTTTCATGACTCATAGTATTCATACATGTTAGAGTGAAACTTTCACTTTCATTACTCTTAGTATATATACTCGTATTCTTATATTACTACTCATTTACATTTCTATTTACATTCTCTATTTTATTTACATTACTTACATTTCTATTTTATTTACACTGTGTTATGCACTGTCACTTGCAGTAACTTATAAAACTATTTTCCACTGTTCACTTATATTTACATTCATTGCTTTCACTTGCTGTTTACACATTATTTACATTTCCACTTGCACTGTTTTACTCACCAGAAAGATCATAGTCACTGTCCATCATTTTCATTGATAAATTAGCCAGTTCACGTTCCACAGCAGTCACTTAGCCCTTTACCCCTTTTCACATGAGGTTTAGTAGGGGTAGAGGTCACAGGGCCCTTTGCATGGGGCTAAAAAGCGGCGGAATTGGACAGGCGCAAATCCGATTTGGTTTCACCTTGAAAGATGACAGTAAACTGAATGCTGTGGTGGCCTAGGGGAAGTGCTACACTGCCAATGTCAGCGTGGTGACAGCTGCTAATATATACACTATAAAATGATTGGCAGGAAATCCAGACAACACATAATAAATTAGGATTAGGCTTCTCCCTTCCTTTCTTATATATATTTTTATTACGAGAATAGATTATACGGCATATTTCAAGGGGAAATAAACAGCGAAAATTAGCGAACGAGTGCACGTGAGGTGTTGTCAGGTGATAATTAGCCAATTCCAGGTGTATGGCACTATCACTTACCTTATTTCTTTTTTGTATATATTATTTGGTATAAGAATAGGGCATAGGGCTTATTTCAATAGATGAAATCAGTGGAAAATTCCAGGGAAGATTTACTTAGCACAGCAAGGCTGGGCAGGTGAGAGGAGAGGGTAATGGAGGGGAGGTAGGGAGGGGAGTCAAGAACGGGGAGAAATGGCTAAAGTGTCAACAATGGATGGGAGTACAGATGGGATTAGGAGTGCTGACTAGTGTTGGACATTGGCAGTACTGATAGATGATACAAGCCACCACTTGAAAGCCTGGGGAAATTCAAAATAACACAGAATCACAAAAGTGACGCCCTGCAGTATGATCCCTTGCTCCTAAGCATCACGAAAGTGACCCCCCATGGTTAAGAGGATAAACTCAAAGAACAATGGGTCAAGGATGATGACCAAATTAACTTGCTAGACTATGTCAAAATTTAAAGAAAGACTGGCCTATAGTATGGAAGT
The DNA here is from genome assembly GCF_032717465.1 of Coenobita brevimanus. Classification (NCBI taxonomy): domain Eukaryota; kingdom Metazoa; phylum Arthropoda; class Malacostraca; order Decapoda; family Coenobitidae; genus Coenobita; species Coenobita brevimanus. The sequence goes on from NC_136999.1 coordinate 19,445,183, forward strand.
AGCCAGGGCACACTTGGAGTCCTCTCAGGAGAGGATGAAGAGGTGGTATGACCACTCTAAGAAAGTTAGGCACAGAGTGTTTCACCCAGGCGATCAAGTTCTTGTCTTGTTTCCCATTCATGGTCAGCCTCTGCAGGCAAGTTTTGCAGGCCCTTATCTACTGGAAAAGAGGGTAGGTGAAGTAAATTGTGTCATTTTAACCCCAGACCAGAGGAAGGAACAAAGATTGTGCCATATAAATATGTTGAAGGAGTACCACAGGTGAGATGTGGACCCCCCTAGTGCTGCATGTGTGGTGTCGGCTGTCGAGTTTGTGGACCCCCCTAGTGCTGCATGCGTGGTGTCGGCTGTCTAGTTGGCGGAGGATGAGGACTGCCCATTGACTTTGGACCAGATGACCAGTTGGAGAGAAAACCAGGAAGCTTGGAGTACACTGACTGATAAACTCTCCCACTTCACTGCAGAGCGGTGTGCTGAGCTTGTTGCCCTTCTCAGGAAGTTCCCTGATGTCTTCCAGGACACCCCAGGATGGACGGAAGTGGCCCACCACGATGTGGACGCTGGAGATGCCAGCCCTGTAAAGCAGTCCTCCTACCGGGCTAGTCCTCAGAAGCAGACCATCATTCGAGAGGAGCTGAACTACATGATGCAGCAAGGGTTAATCAAGTCCTGTCAAAGTGACTGGTGCTCCCCAGTCATAGTGGTTCCAAAACCCGATGGGTCACATCGCTTTTGTATTGATTATCGTAAAGTCAGCTCCCTTACCAAGACTGATACTTACCCACTTCCTAGAGTACATGATTGTGTGGACGCAATAGGCAGTGCTAAGTTTATCACGAAATTACATTTAATGAAGGGATATTGGCAAGTCCCACTCACAGAAAGGGCCCAAGAAATTTCCTGCTTTGTGGTTGGTGGCAGGACTTATAAATGTAAGGTCATGCCCTATGGTATGAAGAATGCTCCTGCCACCTTCCAAAGGCTAATGAATAATCTCACCAAGGATGTTGAGAACTGTGTTACTTTCCTTGACGATGTTGTTATTTTTAGCAACACCTGGGAACAACACTTGAGCCAACTAGATGCCTTGCTTCAGAGACTGTCCTCTGCTAATTTAGTGCTTAATTTAGCTAAATGTGAATTTGTGAGGGCTCGAGTGCAGTTATGTGGTCGGTTTAGGCCAAGTGAGTCCACCTGATGTTAAAGTTCAGGCCATAGTCAATTCCCCCCAACACAAAAATAAGAGAGTTGCAACGATTCTTGGGTATGGTAGGGTACTACAGACGTTTTGTCCTGAACTTCTCTGATATTGTAGCTCCCCTCACTGATTTGTTAATAAAAGGAGTCAAGTATGAGTGGAAGCCAGAATGTGAGGAAGCCTATTCTAAAGTCAAAGCCATTCTGTCAAGTCACCCAGTGCTTCAAGCTCCCAATTATGATAAACCCTTTAAATTAGCTGTTGATGCCAGTGGCCTAGGGGCCGGCACAGTTTTGCTTCAGGATAATGATGAAGGCTTTGAGATGCCTGTGTGCTATTTTAGCAAAAAGTTCAATAAGGCCGAGAGAAATTATTCAACTATTGAGAAAGAACTCCTTGCACTCATACTTACCCTTCAACACTTCTCTGTATATGTTGGTCTAGGGTCAGGTGATGTAGTGTACACTGATCACCACCCTCTGAAATTTTTGTCCTGATTTAAGGACAAAAATCTTAGATTGACCTGCTGGGCCATATTTTTGCAAGCATACTCCCTTGATGTAAGACATGTAAAAGGTGTTAGTACTGTTTTAGCAGATTACATGTCCAGAACTTGATTGTACAGTATCCAGAAATTTCCCCATGGGAAATTTCTTCTCTCAGGAAGGGAGGTGTCGCTGGCGTAGTTACCCCAGTAGTGAATGGGTGAAATAGAAGATAAGATGATAATGAAAGGAGAGAGAAGCGAGGTGTTAAGAACATAAATTTTTTTTCTTATCAGTTTTACAGGCAGTAAGGGTAACCCTAGTCCCCACGTTTATTTACCCAGCAGTCAATTTTTGCCTTCTCAACTGATAACACACCAGATGTTTTTGTCACAAAATATGCAGAAAAGTTCCTCATGTCCTTGAACTGTGGGTGTGACATAACGTGGGAGGAGCAAAGTAGGGACGTTTGCCAATTAGAAGCCTAAATGGCGCTTTCGTCACGTTCTTGATGGCACGCAATTGGTTCTGTGTGAAGTGTGTGAGGCCCTCATTGGTAGCAGATGCCTCTATTGTTTATGTATGGACAGAGATTATTTTTAAGACAGCCTAATGGTTAATTAGCTGACAAAGGCAGAGTAAGTCTCCTTTATAAGCTCCAGGAAAATGTGAAGAGACATTTTGTTTCTTTTTGTACACACATCCCTGTACAGATTTTTGTCTCATTTTGTACACACATCCCTGTACATATTTTGTCATTTGCACACATTTGTACACATTTACTGTCACTTTACACTTTTGTCACACTGTGCTGCACTTTTCCCCAACACTACTCAATACGTGACTTTGATTACAAAACACAATATTTGTGTACCATTTCCCGTTTTTGGTTCACTCCTCCATTTACACTAGTGTGTGATTTATATCTGGATTTAACCTTCGAAGTTTCCACGTTTCCTCGAGCTTTGTGAGTACAGTAATCACTCCAATATCCGGATCAATAGAGCCATCGGTAGGTTCGGATATTGGTTTTGTCCGGATATTGGGCCCCAGCTTATGGACTTGTACTTACGGACCCTAACACAGAGAAACACCTATACAACTCCCTCCGGACATGCATAGCACCTATTTAACACCCAAATCACACCAATAAGGCACATAAATGACTGAAATAAATGCAATAGACACATAAAATGTGGGTTTAGAAGTATGTTCATACATTAATAAACATTCTGGTACTTATGGACTCTAACCGAACCTAACCTAACCGAACCTAACCGAACTCTGAAAAACCCATTCCTACTGCACATGCATGAGGTAAGTTTAGTATGGAAAGAAGTACAGTATGACACTTTCTGGTAAGTATAGTATGGGAAAAAATACAATATGAAACATTCTGGTAAATATAGTATGGAAAATAGTACAACATGAAACATTTTGGCTACTTACAGCAAGTCCCTGGCCACCTCGATGAATAACCGCCTCCTCTCGGACTCTGACAGTAAGAACGATTTCCTGAAGCACTTGCACTACACTCTTCCTGAAGTCTTGCACTGAACTTAGTCACTAACACACAGAAGTCCGTTCTTTTCACAGTGTTCACTTTAGTCCAAATAATGTTCCATTAAATTTAAGTGTTGCACATTAACTTTTCCCAAGTTTTTTTAAGTTTCCAAAGCCAAAACAAAGAAGGTTAGTTACGTTAAATTTCTTTTCTACTTAGTCTTTTCTCCCAACTTGAAAACCTTAACACAACACACCGTTTTTTTCACTGCACAACACTCAAAATTCCCGTGTGGTCTAGTGGAGAAGTTCTTGCTGTTTATTCACTGTCAGAGCCCGAGAGTATCACTGGCAGGCGTCCAAGGGGTGCATCGGTGGGTAGTGGTGATGGCGTACCGACTACAGAAGACTCTGAAGACAGCCGCAAACTCACGTCGAGCGGTGACTCCACTGTAGCTGATGTGCTGGGCTGTGGCTCGGAGCATGAGGGCCTGTCTTGGGGAGGCAACGGAGTGGAACCAGGGCTTGGCACAGCGGGGGTCACGGGCCTGAAAAAACTGTCAATCGTTGACTGACGCAAGGACCGACGATTCTGGCGATTGATGATGCGCTGCCGGAAAGCACGCACTTCCTCCACGAGTCCCAAGGGCCCCATCTCCCTGTCGCAGTCCGGGTGTTCCAGGTAGTCTAGGACGAACTCTAGATGTTCCCGGAGTGCGCTCAGCTTGGGGATGGCTGGAGTAGTGTCCTGCTGGGCGGAGTCTGCATCATCATCGCCTTCGTCGTCGGAATCTTCAAGTTCGGGACTGACACCAGCAACCGAAGACGCGATCTCGATATCAGACAACGTCTGATACCCAGGATCGCCCTCGTCGTCGTCCAACCACTCATGAACATCGTCCACATCAACATCGTCGCCGTGCGTACGTAGCCGTGCATGGAAGTCATCCACGTCAAACCCTAGGAAATCGTACTCCACATCTGTTCCGAGAAGCAGACGAGACCAACCATTTTCAAGAGTTTTCACAGGGACTTCCTTCCATGCACTAGCCCAGTTGTACAGCGCAGACTTGATGTTGTAGCGGCGAAGGTTTTCCAAAGTCCGCTTGCCTCGAGTGTCACGTCCTTCCCTGCGCTCGTCCTCGTCCTCGAGAACCACCATCACCTCGTCCAGGAACTTCCGACGGTACAGGCGCTTTGTTGCCACGATCACTCCTTGGTCCATTGGTTGAATGAGAGCAGTCGTATTAGGTGGCAGAAACATGCACCTAATACGGCCATTCTCAGCAACCAAGTCCTTGTCGCACGGGTGGGCAGGTGCATTGTCGAGGAGAAGGAGAGCCTTTACCTGGTCGCGAGGAATTCCCAGTGTCTTCGTCTGGTAATGTATGACCTCCTTGACGAAGTGATGGTGAAACCAGTCTTTGAAAATCACAGCTGTGAACCATGCTTTCAAAGAATGGTACCATACGACAGGAAGGACATCCATCACCCCACGAAGGCACCGAGGCTGCTTTGCACGGCCAACAATAACGGGCTTAAGCCGGTGCATGCCGTTAGCATTGGCACAACACAAAGCAGATATCCGTTCCTTAGAAAGCTTGCGGCCAGGTACACGCTTCTCCGTCTCATCGGCGAGAGTGTTCGTTGGCACCGAGCGATAGAATAGGCCAGTTTCGTCAGCGTTATAGACTTGACCGAGAGTGAGGCCCTCCCTGTCGATCAAGCCTTTCACCTTGTGCCGAAACTCGTCCACTCCATCCTCGTTAGCGTCCAATGCTTCGCCATGTGCTTTACGGTTAGTAAGGCCATGTCGCAACTTGAACGCGAAGAGCCAACCCTCGGATGCCTTGAAGTCTAGGGCGTCGTGAAGCCTTGCAAACTTCTCAGCAGCAGCCTTCAGCTCCGTTCCACGTACCATCACACCAGCTGCACGTTGCTGTCGATACCAAATCAACGTGGAGCGGTCGATCTCTGCATACTTGGGAGTAAACATAACCTTCCTCTCCACGTTGCGTTTGCTTCTCGACGAGAAGTCAGCCGTGTACTGCATGAGCTTGTCTCGGGAACGCTTGATATCAAACAAAGTCGACCGGGCCAGGTTGAACTCGCGGAGAATGCGAGAGGAAGACCAACCCGCATCAACCTTCTCCAATATCTCCCGTTTCTTCTCCAGAGTCAACACCACTCTCTTCCTTTTCTCAGGAGGCGGGGCCATCATCACACACACTAAGAGTAGGGCAGAGAGCAGCAGGAGGCCTTGCAGCAAGTACGGCACCACCACAAAAGCGAGCACGTGGGCAGCCATGACGAACAGCGCAGGTCCAGTCGCGGTGAGAGACAGGCGGGAAGTGGGGATGATGCAGCGGCGCTCTATCGGACGTCGGAGGAATGACGAACCAAAACAATGCTCTCACGCGGCGCGCGCGGCAAGTTCAAATTACGGACGGCAAAAAATCGGTTTTTTTTCCAATTTTTTTGGATTTTCGGACCATTTTGGGAATGTTTGATCCCAGGACGATAAGGTTCGGTTAGTGGGGATGTTCGGTTATTGGGCGTCCGGATATTAGAGTGATTACTGTACTTAGCTTCCACCGAGTGTATTCTGGTTAGGTAAGAAATAACTTGTTTTATTTTTGTATCCTGGGGCCTATATGAATCCTCCCTTTTGTAAAACGAACCCTGGTTTCTTCTTTGGTTGTGTATGTTACAGTGTACAATAAAGTTAAGTTAGTTTTCTTGCAAACTTTATCTTATCCCGTTTGGTGCTTAATTAAGGGTTAAGAGTGCACCGTAATATACACCATAGCAACAGCCCAAAAGTCATTAGCATATAATTCTTACTTAATATCAAAAACATCTGAATCACTCTCCCAATTTAAAATTGCTAGAAATCATGCAAAAGCTGTATTAAATCTATCTAAATCAAACTTTCTTCAAAAGTAAGCATCAAAACTACTTAATAACCCTAATGACAATAGAATATTCTGGTCAACTCTTAATTCTTTCAATAATAACTTTAACAAGTCATCTTCCATTCCCCCACTAAAATCTTCAGATGGCAATATTACAAATGATCCACGTGGGAAAGCAGATATCTTTGCTAGTACCTTTGCCAGAAATTCTACCATAGATGATACCAGCCAGAATGTCTCAGTACTGGAACTTGATTCTCCCGAAATTGTCCCACTTAAAATACAGACAAGATACGTAAAATCCATCCTAGACAATTTACCTACCAACAAAGCTCCAGGCTCAGATGGAATTCCGCCAATTGTTTTGAAAAAGTGTTCCCCTGAACTTGCCTCTGTCCTAGCTAAATTATTCAGACTATGCATACGTACTTCTTTATTCCCAAATTCATGGAAAGAAACCAATATCCACCCAGTTCCGAAGAAAGGGAGTTCGTCTGACCCCTCCAATTACAGACCAATAGCTGTCACATCTTCTCTTGGTAAGGTATTTGAAACTTTAATTAATAAGCATATTGTTAAACATCTTGAATCCAACAACTTAATTAGTGATAGACAATACGGTTTTTGCCACGAAAGATCCACCATTTACATACTCAATCTCTTAACTCATACCATCCATCAATCAATTGATCTTTCTGGAGAAACTCATGCAGTAGCTCTTGATATCTCTAAAGCTTTCGACAGAGTATGGCACCGTTCCCTGCTGTCCAAACTCCCTTGCTATGGACTAACGTCTTTTGTTCCTTTGATTTCTTCTTATCTTAGTGACAGGAAAATAAGAGTAAAAGTAGATGATGTATATTCGAATTTCCACTCAATTAACGCCGGCGTGCCACAGGGATCAGTTCTGGTGCCAACCCTGTTTCTGGTTCATATTAATGATCTCTTATCTGTCACTCACAATCTCATTCACTCATATGCAGATGACTCAACACTACATAGTTCATTCACATTCAGACATCCATTTACAAAGTCTAATATCTCTACCTCTCAACTCAGTACAGCCATCTCCATAAATCAAGATCTATCTACAATCAGTGAATGGGGACAAAACAACCTTGTCTCTTTTAATGCTAGTAAAACTAAATATATACAGTTTACTAATAGACAGATATTGCCAGATTCGTACATTACCTTCAGTGCTACTAATATTCCCATCTCCAAAAGTATTGAAATTCTTGATGTCTCACTTAACAGTGCCCTCAGCTGGTCCTGTCATGTCAGATCACTTGCTAAAACCGCCTCAAAGAAACTTGGATTATTGTACAGAGTCCATAACTTCTTCGCTGATGAGCAGTTGGCTATAATTTATAAGAGTCATGTGCGCTCTCAGCTTGAATATTGCTCACCCTTGTGGAATGGTTGTGGAGAGGTTGCATTAAGACAACTAGACAAAATTCAGAATAAAGCTGTTAGAATCATTAACAACCCTGCCATTACATATAAACTACCTCCCCTGCAAGTAAGAAGGAATGTTGCCTCCCTTGCATTATTTTACAGATATTTTTTTGGCAAATGCTCAGACGAAGTTGCGTCCATGGTGCCACCTCTCCATGCCTTCCCTTGTGCTACACGGGCATCTGGTAGCGCTCATGACTGGAATGTCACTCAACCATATTGCAGAACCTCTGCCTATCAGAATTCTTTCATTCCCCGAACTGCATCTCTCTGGAACTCGCTTCCCCAGAGTTGTTTTCCTCCAAATTTCAACCCACAACTGTTCAAGTCTAACTGTTACAGATACTTTAGGACACCAGTTATCTGGTGTATGGATTATTTTTTTTTACCCATTTGTTTTTCCTTCCTCCGTTCTGTTATTTATTTAAAATATATATATATATATATATATATATATATATATATATATATATATATATATATATATATATATATATATATATATATATATATATATACATATATATATATATATATATATATATATATATATATATATATATATATATATATATATATATATATATATATATATATATATATATATATATATATATATATGCAGAAACTTCACTTCACCGCGATGATATACCACAGGAGAAATGAAAATATATATATGCAGAAACTTCACTTCAGATGATATACCACAGGAGAAATGAAATAAGCGACAGTGAGTACTTTTCCTTGAATTATAACTGATCGATACACAGAACAATAGGTACCTGACTTTATACCTTAGGGATGCACCTGACAAAAAGGGTAAATACTTCTTCTTAACTTATTCACATCTACAGCATGGAGTGGCATACAAAACAAAGGATGACCTGAATTAAAAATGAGCTATGCACAGAACAATGGGTACATGACTTTTCTCTAGGGGTGCACCGGACAAAAAGAAGTAAATACTGCCGCATAATTTAAGACCTAGAGGATTAATGCTTGGTGTGTCCCACACAGGTGTGACTGTATTGCCAGGAAACGACAAGGAACAATCAGTTGTTGGTCTGGGGGAATGCTTGAAAATAAAATTAGTTAAAACTTTATCACACTTAAAATGGCCATAGCTCAAGTTTACATTCTTATCATATGTGCCAGAACTTTGGCAAGATTCTATTGCATTTCGTTCATCAATGCTTTTTGATCTTGCTAGAGTCGTAGTCAATGTGGTGATCACTGGATGGTTTGTGCTGAAATAAACCACTGCTCTGTTGGACTGTCGTAACACTGTATTTATGTTGTGAGATCCTAGTTTCCAAATCTTTTCCAGATTGCCCTATGTAAAATCTGTTACGGTTTTTACACGGGATTTTGTAAACAACGCCTAAATTACTATATGGGCTGTTCTTAATGATTTTTTTTTTTTAATGGTGTCGTTATATCTGAATACTACTTATACATTATGTTTCCTCAGTATGTGAACATCAAGAAAATTTTCATGGAAGGGGAGGACAAAGGTTCTTTGAGTATTCTGGCGATCAGGCTTATCAGTTTTCCCTTCAAGGAATAATTTCTTGGCTGTACTGTGGCACTGAGTTAGTATATTTGGTGGAAAGTTTAGATTCTCTCCAGTGCTCTGAGTTATTTTTAGTTCATCATCTAAAAATTCCGCGTCTGAAATTCTATATGCTCTCAAGCACATGGATATCAACACAGATATTTTTACATTATTATGATGGTTTGATTAACAATGCATATACTATATAATATTTGTAGGCTTTCTATATACCATAGTGTTCAAAACACTTTTTTCTCTGATAACTTTTACATCCAGGAATGGCAGTTCATTATCCATTTCCACCTCATGAGTAAACTTTATCGATGAAACTAACGAATTTAATTTCAGAAATTCATCAATGGGAAGACTGTTAGGCCAGAAGCACAGGATATCATCATTGTATCGGAGCCAAACTATGTTTTGCTCCTTTACTGGGACCAGTAAATGTTTCTCAAAATAATCCATGTAAATGTTTTGCCAGAGCTGGGGAGAGGAAATTACCCATGTCCGACATGCAGTGTCTGACATAATAACTGAGAAAAAAGAAAAAAAAAAGTTTTGATGCTCTTATCGTCTCTGGCGTCTTCCAGCTTTATCTGGATCCTTTGGAGAGAAAAATCTAGCACGACTGGAAAGTAGTTTTCATAAGAATTTCAAAACGGTATGGCGTACTATGAACTGTTCAAAACAAAACAAAGAATTGGTGATCCCCACACTGGAAAATTTTATAAGCCATTTCAACCAAAGTAGTGTTTCCAAGAGAAAACTGACGTGTAGTATACAAAACAAATCTCTAGGCTGACTAGAATACTACTCCTGACCCAAGACTTCTATCAACTTCCTCTTCCTCCCTCCCAGTTTATTCTCCCCAATATCTTTCCATACGTACCCCCTCCCACTCTTTCCTCTCTCTCTTTAGATATGCCCTACTCTATTTTCTCTCCTTCCCATCCCTCCCATACCTACTCATCCCCTCCCCCACCGTCATTCGACATGTCTTGGCCACCCCTCTCCCTCCTATCTACTCCTCTTCCCTTCATCTCGCCCTTGTCTATCTTCTGTACTTCTTTTACTCTCTCTCTCCCTCCTTCACCTCGCCTAGTCCCTTTCCTTTAGCGAGGGAGCTATTATATTAATGCATTTATTTAAACCCTTTCTCTGTGAAGGGTGTCTCTAAGCCAAACAATATTTTCGGGTCGCGGGAAGAGAGAGAGAGAGAGAGAGAGAGAGAGAGAGAGAGATCATTATAAGTGAGCGGGTTAATGGAGGTTATTATTTCTACCCTCCTACGTTATTTGAGATCCCCCTGACCTAACCCAGTCCTCTAATTACAGTAAGAACTAGAAAGCACTCAGAGAGTGAATACCGGTACCTCCGCCAGTGCCATGAAAGGACCCGGATCTGGATCCAAAATCTTCCCCAAATTTAATCAATTCTTCCTTGGCCCATGGCTCACCTTTGTACAAAATTTCATTGAATTTAATTGAGAACTATTGGAGATATCGTGTAGTCAAACAAACAAACAGGCAAACATTGGTGAATACATATCCTCCACCATGGGGGAGGTAATAAAACAGAACTGGGTCCCACCGAACCGAAGAGAGACGAGATTTCAGAGGATAGTCATCCTCCTCTGTGTTGAGTGACTTGTTTCAATGCAGCAAGAATAAAGCACAAAAGGCCTCATCTGTACTAAGGGAGTGCCCTAAAGCTATATTTAAACGTCAGACATTTCTGTATAGTTCGCTCATCTTAACTTGACCCATATTTTTGTCCATTTTGCATCCATTTGACGTACCGTAGCTCAGTGGCAGAATAAGACAATACTATGGCTTTAGTCTTACCATAGAATTTCATAAGTAGCAACCATATTTTAGTTCTTATTTCTTGTTACAGTTCTGCATTCAAGATGAAGAGGTGACAATTTTAACCCTTCCGTGCACGGATAAGTTTTATTTAAGTTTTTCAGCTCACAGTTTTATTCCACCCCTCTCCCCACCAGCCCCCCTGTGCACCACTGAAAACATGCATTCTCGCCTTATCGTCGCCACTTAAACATGTATATATTACCATGAAACCAACATCATCTTATTCGCCGACACTTGTTCTGGCCGATAAGCAAAATATATATATATATATATATATATATATATATATATATATATATATATATATTCTAAATAAAAGTACATTAGGACGGTGTGAATATACATTTTGGAATATTAATCTCACTTCCCAGCATCCTATTTCGAATGTTTTCCATCATACAGAGAAATGCTGTTAGAAGTTTTTATAGAGAATTTAATCAGATTTCTAATGAGATTTTGTCCGGTTGTGATATGACTTATAGTTTTTGAGAAAATAGCGAAAAACTAAAAGCCATTAAAAAAAATATTCAGGGAGCTCTACCGCAAAAGTTTCTTGCACAGGTTATGTTTTTATTTCATAATCTTGAGTAGAATTTCATGAGCTTTCTCATGGCACCCGCAGATTTTTCATACGCCCCACAGTTTCCGAGTAAATCGCAGAAAACTACTGGGTACCCATGCCCATGCTGCACTTTCGTCATGCACACACAATAACAGTTATATTCCCGCCTATGTAACAACCACTTTTCATCAGAGATATTACATTGTTATGTCCTGTCCATACATAGAATTCATTGATCTTTATCATGGTTCTTACAGGAAATCGATACATCAATACTTTTCGAGTAAATGAACGACAAATGTAGAATACTCCTCCGAGCGCTGCATTGTTTTATTTCAAGTGAGAAAAAGAATACTCTCTTCCCCCACCATTACCTAAAAAATATGCTCCCAAAGGCTTATATTTTGGTCATGTATATGCGTAGAATTCACTGATCTTTATCATGGTTCTTACAGGAAATTGATACGTCCAATACTTTTCAAGTAAATGGACGACAAACGTAGAATACTCCTCCTCACCCACAAGCGAGATAAAAACACACTTTTCCTGCCTCACCCACACCTACTTATTTTCGCTCGTTAGATTTTATTTTCTTTTTTTACTCAAAGTATACATGTAAAATATCATAAGCTTTTTGATAGTGCTCTCAGAAACTCAACATGATCATTAGTCATTTTGCTAGGTACTGATACTGAAGCTGAACTTTCTTCCATCTCATATGTGTATATGTAAAAAAAACAATACTTATTTGTCAAAAAAAAATTAGAAATAAAGAAATAGGTCAATAGACAAATCAACAGAATACGGATAACTCACTTCCTCCGGAGGTGTTGGGATGCTGGCAGGGCCTTGAAGGGTTTGAAGATGAGGAGTTATGTAGTGTGTGAGCATGTGTATGTGTGTGTGTGTGTGTGTGTGTGTGTGTGTGTGTGTGTGTGTGTGTGTGTGTGTGTGTGTGTGTGTTTTGTTTTCTCTTCCACGTGCTACGTTTGCATAACACATGTGATGCACGCAATAGATTTCTCCACGAACATTCGCTGCACGACATACGTATATATATATGGTTGTGCGACGTATTACTTGTCTCTGATCCTTGCATTAGCTTTGCGCGAAGTCAGTCAGTGCATGCAATATTTCTTGGTGAACACACACTTGCACCCCATCTCTCGTCACGGCAAGACCTCCCGGGGGGACCAGCTCTCCACAGCAGCTGTATCAGCTGAGGGACCGGCCCGTCATTTCGATCTGAGGGAGTGCCTTTGTCTGCCCACCAGGAGGTCGAGGCTCCTCCGCCCTAGACTACCCGGCCGAAGACCCTCCCTTCACCACGACCATGGACTGGGGCTGTGCCATCTGTGATGACAAAGGACCGGGCCTCCCCTCTGTGCTTCCACCTGCTGCTGCTGGAGAGCTGGGCGAGTCTTTTTCGCCCTTTCTACCAGGGGCAAGGGGGTTGAGGGCAGCGTCGGGGCATTTCGACCTGAGCTCGTCAGCACCTTCTCTATTGGCGCCGCGCTGTCTACCCGGCTCTTGTCTCGCCCTGCCCTCTTTTGACTATCGTGCTGCCGACCTCACCATCCACCGCCAAGCCCCGCCCACACTTGTCAATCATCGGGCAGCCGATCTCACCACCAACCATTGCACCTTCCCCTGCCTCTGCTGCCTTTCCCTCTTTCGCCAGTTTGCTGTCTCCGCTATGCTCTAATTGGAGATCTTGTTTCTGCTTTTTCCCTGACCGGCTCTCTGTTTGCCCGTGCCCCAACAAGTGCGGGGCGAATATTACAACAACAACAACAACTTGGTGAACACTCGCTGAACTAGTTTATATGTATGTTTCACACTAAACCATACGCAATATAGCACTGTCTGAGATTAGTACACTACCTTTTCACTGAAGTCTGTGATTGTGTGGTGTACTTGTTGTCTCTGATCCTTGCGCTAGCCTTGCGCTAAGTCAGTCAATGCACGCAGTATTTCTCAACGAACACTCACTGCACTGTTTTATACGTATATTTCACACTAAACCATATGCAATATAAAACACTATCACATGATTCCATCCCAACCTCCTCTATTATTCCCTTCCCGACTCTATGGCATACCTGACCTGTTCCCTCAGTGACTATGGCATATCTCTATGGCATACATAACACCTGCTATGGTAGGTCTGTTATTTTACTAAGCCAGGCACTATATGTTTCACAAATATAAGTATTGGCTTCACTACAAAGGTAAAATACATCATTTACAGGCAGGGTGAAGTAGAGTGGAAACCCCGCTATAACAAACCAGACTCCTGCCTCAAGGCCTAATGGCTGATAATGGGCCCCAGTGCTTTACAAACAATATATCTATGTTTCATAGACACAATCACTTCACAGTATAGTCAAAAACACTTTACAATCACAATATTTCAATAATGACTTCTGCCAAGGGTGGGAGGGGGGAAAATGGCAGATTTAAAGGGAAGACAGACAGCAGCGCTACCTTTCAGGCCGGCTGGTCGTGAGATACTGAGGTTTTTCTGCTGCACTTTGTCTCTGGCCTGTCTCTTTTTAGGAACTACAAAACAGAGGAGGGGGTCCCTAGTCCCCTCACCCCGCCCCTTTTAGTCGCCTTTTACGACACGCAGGGAATACGGTGGCAGTATTCTTCCTAACACAACCTGGCCGCAGAGTAGTAGTACCACCCCATAGTGCGGCCAGGTTGTGTCCCCCCCGCCACAGGATGAGTAAATGGAGAGTGAGTCGTCCTGTCTCGGCTACCTCCCTTTCCTTGGGGGAAGCAGCCTAGGTATATAGATAGATAGATAGATAGACTTTGTCTCATCAGAGCACTCACAGTGTTGCCAAGTGTTTACCTTGGAAGAGAGATGCACCTACTAGAACACAACAAAATTTGACGCCAGTTGGCCAAAACCTTTATTTTTGGTGATTTTTTTTCTGCTTTTTCATGCGATTTGCATCAATGTGTCTTTATGTGTCAAACCACAAAGGACGCGATTCATGTCAACGTGCATGGGAGGATAAAATGAAGTAAAAACGAACAGGGTAAAACAAGGATAAAATAAAAAGGCCTCATTGCACTGAAGGAGTGGAAGAGAAGGCTAAGAGAGGGAGAATCATTCTCTTAAAGTTTGACTTAAACTGTCTGACAGAAACAAAAGCAAAACAAGAAGCGGTGCCAAAGCACAGCAAAGCCGTCCCTGGCAGTCATTTTAGTGCTGACCTATAAACAAAGCAGGATAATCTAGTCAAAGGTGTCACTTATCAAATTTGGAGTAAATCGTGTGAAAATTGACGATTTTACGCCTATTTTGTGCCTGACCCACCTGACATTGATTCCCCTACCGCTAACTGGGGGGTGACCCCCCTGATGTAATAAGACTTGTTATATGATGAAGTTTTGAAAGATGCACCTTTAGGTTTTGGTTTCATGTCGATATGACGAAACTGAAAGGACTTTTGCCCCCCCTTCCCCTCAAGGAAAAATTTTTACCCATCCCCATTTTGTTTTTGTTTTTTTGGCCCTACAGCCTGGGCCTTGGCCCAATTTGGCCCAAAATTTTACCAGATGATCAGGTCATAGCCCATCATCCCTGTAATTTTAGTCAAAGTGGTACTAGTAGTTTTTGCTTAAAGTTGTTAACAGACAGACAAACAAACAAACAGACCAACCAAGTGAAAACACTATCCGTCCCCGAGCCCCTCCGTGGTGGGGACAGGTAATAAAACAGGTCCTCATCATTCTAATTCAGGAAGACTAAAAGAATGCAAGGAAGAAGAATGTGAAAGAACACTTAGAAAGAGACCTGGAAATTAGTCAGAGTTAAAAAACAGCGTGTCTCAACCAGGGGTTCATGGACTTCAAGGGAGCCGTTGAGAACTGTCGTGGGGGTCGGCGAAATGGCTGAGGAAAATTCCTAAATTTGTTCTGTTTACCTTGTTATGTCTCCATTTTTTTTTTTTTTTTTACTCCTTGACTTGTACATACTGTCCGAGTTAGAACTGATGTTTAGTTGACATTAATTTTTTCCTGATAAGTAAAAAGTAATACTTTTCGTGTTCATTATAAAATCTGCTATGCATATATAAAAGTAACAGATGTGAAATTTCTTTGATTTTACCTCTCGGACAATAATGATTAATGTTGCGTGCTTGGCAGCCTGGGTGATGGGAAGCAAAACCTTGGATGGGACAGAATTGTCCACAGATTCGTAGTAATTACGAGTTTACTTTAAGAGGAGAGTTAAGTTCAAATGTGTGAGATAATAATATCGAACCAACAGTACTGATGATTTGGTCGATGTCTGACTAGCCAGCCACATAATCTTCATAGACCTGAGTACAGCTAAGCAGTGAATACAACACATAGAGTAGTTGTGAGGTGTCATTAAATGATACCAGTACTTTACAGTGATTCATGTATGTATATATGCAATGTATATGCTACCGGCATTGTGTGAAACTAAGATGTATAGAATGCCTAGGTATTTGTCTAGCATGTTTTGGCAAAGTATGAAATAAGGTTATTTCACTGTGACCTTACATACTTTACCAGTGATTCTAGTAGAATACCTAGATATTCTGTGGAATGTCTATCATTTTTTGGCAGAGTATAATATAATAGACAACAGGGCGGTTTGGCTGGAATAATCTAGGTTAAGTTTAAGTTATGTTGGGCTAGGTTAGGTTAGGTTGATTTGGGAAAACGCTAAGTAATGTTAAACGTTTCCCTAAAGGTAACCTAACCTAGCCTAATTTAACCTAAACTTAACCTAGATTATCCTAGCCTAACCTAAGCGCAGCCTAAATTAACCTAGCGTAATTGAAGTGACTGATTTCACAGTCTCCCTGTTTGCTGGAGTTTGGTCGTTTCACACGTAGCCTGAAACAAACTCGGTAATCTAAAGAATACATAGGAAATGTGTACAGATGATTTTATTTTACACCTCGTCCTGAAGTTTTAGGCATTCTATCGAATACCTAGGCATTCTATACAATGACGGGTTTTCCACTTTGCCGGTAACATATATATTACAATAGTTCGTGTTGTCCAGACAAAGAAAGAGCGTCTGTAGGATACAGACATCCGGTAGCCGAATGAGTTTATAACTGATGTACAGTATTTAATATGCAAAACTTACATTTTACCAATTAAAGTATACCAAACTTACATTTTACAAATTAAAGTATACCAAAACAGATTCATCAACAGTAAAAGCCGTAATAATGTTTTAATGTATCATAGTTCCATTTTTAACAAGCAGTTCAACATGCTGGTCCTTGAACACGAAATAAACTTGCTTTGTTTTCCTTCACTGCATTCAAATGCCAGTGGATCGTATAATTTTCTGCTTCGAGTTTAATAATAAAAAAACAGGTAATCCATTACTTCCGTTTTTCCCTATGCCTGAATAACCACTGATTTAGCTGAACAAGCAGTCTAACTGCGGCTTCATTAAACGGACAAACATTAATATTCAGTGTCATTAGATACACTTGATAAATAACTTACAAACATTTCAATTATAATGAGAAGCAGGTGAAAATAGTACGAGGTTTTTATTATATCGATGACTTGGACAGGGACTCCCAACTTTTTTTTCTTTTTTTTTTTTGCCTGAAGTCCCATTTTCCACATCTTCCCTGGCTTTATACCCAGATGGCCAAAATTTCCATAAACTGACGGCCTGAAGGTTGGTGCAACGGAATTTTAACTCTGATTCCATAACAGGTGCCATACTGTTGGCTTGTATGCAATATTCATATGAATATGACAGTATCTCCGGGGAAAGACGGAAGAGGTTTGCCTACAGAATTTCTGCACGCCAAAAAATAGAAAGTTTAAAAAAGGAAAAGCTATTATTAGGAGCTGAAGCTGGGGCTGGATCCCTCTCCCCATGTGTGTATTGACATATGAATGTTGCAGGCTCACCGCCCAGCGCTTGTGTCGCAGACAGAACTGTCTCTTGCTTCCCACGAAACAAGAAGGGGAAAATATGACTTTGAGAATCCTTACTCTCATCTTTCATGTCCCCATGTTTCTCCTTCCTTTTGATTATGAGAAAAAAAAATAGTAAGTTAGACAACAGTGAAGTTTGGTAAAGCATTATTCTCCTTCCCATTACTCCATTTAAAATAAATAAGAATAATATCTCATTTCTGGTCAATCACCCCAGGGTGGAAACACTTGGTCTAGGCTTAAACCCCAAGGGGGTCCATGGAATATTTTCGTGGACACAGGGGGTCCCTAGAGATGAAAAGGTCAAGAACTACTGTTATAGAAGAAAGGATTAAGCAGGAAGGGACAGGACGAACTCAATGGGTAAGGGAGAATATGATGGATTGAGAAGCAGTAGGGAGAGAAGGAGAAAGGAAAGCCAAACAGAGAGTCAAAGAAAGAAGCAGAGAAAGAGAAGAGAAGGGAAAAATGATAAACAGAGGAATGAATGGTGAGGCAAAATCACTCAAATTGGCAGCACTTGATATCCCCAATGCAATATAAAAGATTTTTGTTCACAGGAAGGTTGCGAAGTGTAAGCTGACAATGGCACAGAAAAACAGTGTACCATACACCTTGTGCAGCATCAGAACAGCTTCAAGGAAAAAGTCTACGCTACAGACTTTTTAGTCATAATAACCCCATAAATCCTATGACTCTTTATTGATGTATATTCTTGACACCTTCACACGTCTTCACTCAACTTGGAAGAAACCATAAAACTTTGGGGCTTTGTGTATATTACTGTGGGAAGGAAAACGCCTGAAGAAACTAAGAACGAAAAATTTGTACGGTACCGGGCTGAAGGAAGTAAAACAGCAAAGTATAATTAGTCCTTACCTCAGCTGATGACGTCCTTGTGGTGCTGGGTGGAGTTTGGTGCCTAGAGGGAAAAGAAGAGGAACACTTGGTTACACACGTAGAAGAGGTGTTTAGTGGGTATTTCAAGAACTATATGACAACACATGGTGGATATGAATTTTGGGTAAATTAGTAATTTTTAAGATTGGCTAAGGAGATGCTTCAGATGACAGAGCTGAGAGAGAGAGAGAGAGAGAGAGAGAGAGAGAGAGAGAGAGAGAGAGAGAGAGAGAGAGAGAGACAGACAGACAGACAGACAGACAGACAGAGACAGACAGTGTGTGTGCGTGTGTGTGTGTGTGTGTGTGTGTGTGTGTGTGTGTGTGTGTGTGTGTGTATGTTTGTTGTGTGTGTGTGTGTGTGTGTGTGTGTGTGTGTGTGTGTGTGTGTGTGTGTGTGTGTGTGTGTGTGTGTGTACCCACGTATTGATCCCAATGGTACAGTCAGGTCCAGACATAAAAATAACAAAGTGCGGCAACATTTTTTCTTCCCGTGGCCAAACACAACACTAGGTAACACATCACACCCTAACACTGCCAGACCTACAGTACAATACGGCCCACTCCTATATGAACACATCCGGTTCCCTACACCTGTACGGTACAATATATGTTGACAAATGACGTGGCTCGTTTTCAGAGGTTTGACTGTGAGTGTGGGGGGGAGGGGCTGTCGCTTGCATTTTTGCGTTCCCTCATTGTTTTCGTCCACACTTTTGTGGGTATTTGTATTACATACACTTTATATATATATATATATATATATATTCCATGATGGAGCCTCCGTGGTACAGTGGTAGAGTGTGCGTTTCGCACGCTGGTGGACGCAGGTTCGCCTTCCGCCAGAGTTGTAAAAACTTTGGGAAGCGTTCGCCGAGCCACTGACCGCTTTGGCGGACATAAAGGGTGCTGTGGTTGAACCAGTGTCGCATACTAGTATGCTTTCACCCAGTCGGCTTAAGGCGGGCCGATTACGGTACACTTACAGACTAAACACACATCCAAAGCCATTACAACACTACAATTAAACTCACAAGCACTTCTCACCCTACATACAGTCTCTACCAGACAGCCTGAGCCACTGGGTAGAGATACAATGGCTGTATCAACCCTGCATCGTTAGAGATAGGTCAGTCCTGCAGTGGACATCAATGCCGATGATGATGATGATATCCCATTGGGGGGGCATAGTGTCCTCAGTATAGGACGGAACTAGGTGTTTTCAAAATCTAATATGGAAGGGAACTCCGGGGTAAGGACCTATGAACTTCGCAAGTAGCCTATGCGCCAACAGGCAGAGGGCGCTGTGCCTAGCACCCTTCCAGCAAAATCCCTCGCACAGGAAATCTGGGAGCCAATGGGATATATATATATATATATATATATATAATTTTTTCTTTACCTATTTGATTATTTATTTATTTGCACAGATCAGGTTTAGTACGCTCTGCATCTTCTTTGCTTCTGATCAACTGATGATCATTTTCTCCTGTGAGATTACTTTGCTGGTTAAATTTTTTTTGTCGCTGCATTTCAGATTATACAGCCCACTTACAGTTTTTCTTCACTGCTGGTACTTTCATTGTTCATTTTTTTTTTTCAGGCCTCTAAACCCCTTATACTTTATGTGAGGTTATGCTTAGCCAATGATTTTTATTCTCCTTAAGTAACCTTTGTCCAGTCAAATTGATTTTCCACATTCACTGATGCCAAAATTTGCCTCGTACATTTTCATTTAATTTGTATTCGTCAACTTGACCACTTAGAAGTTCTTTTCAGTTTCTATGACGTCACTTTTGACCATTTATTTTTTTTTAATTAATTTATTCTCCTTTTCGATTGTACAATATTCTTCTCACTCTTCTGATATCTCTTTGGCCACTTATTTTTTTTTTTTTACATATTATGAAGTCAATACCAGGCTTTAAAATATTCTGTGCTCCTTTCTTTGGATGTCACTTTGGCCACTTAAAATATCTTTTCGCTTTGTCCGATAACATATTATTGATTTCAGACTAAATTATCGTTAAGTTTTTCTGTTATTACACTTGGCCACTTAAATCACCATCCCCGTACCTATTCACATACACCTAAGTCTTCATATACGTTCACTTATTGCACCATATACTTCTTGCACCATATCCTTTCACGCAAATTTAGGTTATAATTTACTCTTGATCGATAATATAATTTTGTGAGGTCTAGAGAGAGTTTCAAGGAATGCAGGACTTAGAATCGATTTACATTAGGTTTAACTCACTGAGCAATACGACGTCGTCTCTAAGGCATGTTATTCTTGCAAGTACCGGATGATTGTTGCCAGAATCGGGTAATGTATTGTTATTACACTACCCCACTTTATTCGTCATACATCTGCTGCTGATTATGTTTCTTACAGCTATCTTCTCATTCATCATATACCAATGTACTTTACTGATCCTACTCCTTATATCATTATTCCTCTTGACCTGTCCACTTTATCCATCTTACCTCTGTCTTCTTCTTCGTCTGAAGTTACTTTCACTTTATTCCTCTTACATTTGCCCATTTCATTCATCTTACACCTGTCTGCTTATTTATCTAAAGGTACACCGGCGCATTTAATTTCTCCTACACCTGTCTACTTATTCGTCATAAGTTACACCTGTCCACTTTATCTGGTATACAGGTGTCCACTTTTTCGTCTACCATCTGTTCACTTAACATATATCACATTTTCCAGCTTATGTCAGTCTCCTCTGCTGTTAAGGGAAGTTTTCATGTAGTGGCACTGATATGATCAGGTGATGGGACTGCCCGGTTATATGAACGTCCCTCAGTTCCTTCCATATCCCCCGAAAAGAGAGTGGTGAGCTGCGGCAAAGAGCAATCTCGTCCTGCAGTCCAATGGATTCACGTTCAGATGACCCTGGGTATGAAATTACTTCTGCTACTATTTTAGCCTACTTATGTTCATGTCTACAGTCTTGATTTAGTTTACGTGAAGCCATACTGAATCAGTGCTACCGTGTTTATAATTTGGTGTCTGAAACCAAAGCCGTAGTAATATGGAAGTGGGTATTGTATTTCTTTCACTTTAACTTGGCCCATGTTCTCGACTTTTTGCAGCTTGTTTCGCGTAGCAGTGTGGTAGAAAAATACATCACAATAGCTTTACATAATCTCAGTAACATATAACAGCTACTATGACCTACTCGATCTCATTTCAGAAGAGAAGAGCCTTACTTCGTTGAAAGCTGGCAGCTGACTGGTTGTCGGAGTGCATTGAGTAGCAATGATGTATTTCGAACTTGTATTATAAGTGGTCTAATAACTGCTTTTGGCAATAAGATTGCTTAGATAAAATATATGTACGGTTTCTACATAGATAAAAAAAAAAAAAAAAAAACGATGTCTTACAAAGTCTATCATAGGATCTAGATACATGTGAAACTTGTATTTCTGTCAAATCAACACTTTCGGCCAAAGCTTTATGAGATCCTTGATTTTTTTCCCCCCCTGTTCAGGCATATTAAGGCAGATTATATGTCATTTTTACAACAGTGTGTTGATCTGACAGGAAAACTGAAAAATTACATGTACCCAGGCCCTCTGACTGACCTTGTCAGGTCTCCTTTGTTCTTTTAATAATCTGTGCAAGTAATTATATATTTTTATTTGGGCAGTCATATGGCCAGAAACGGTTATTGAAACCTTAGAGTAAAAATGATTTTAAATACGTTGTTACTAATGAATTCATTCGGACAACTAATGAGCCACCAGCCTTCAAAGGTTTAAGGAGCTTCTCTTCTCGGATGAGATCGAATAGGATATAGCATGATATTCTAGTACTAGACTTGTTGTTGCAACTCAGTGTTATAAACACAGACATGATCTTTTTTTGGCCAAGTTTATATGATATCAATGTAGTAATATGCTTTGTCACAGACTAGCATTATGTTCATCATCCGTCAATTCATATCGATGACTTTCAGTTAGTCGTCGTCCTAAGTCAAAGATGTTTCAAAATGCCACAACATTTTCCATACAATTAACAGCGTTAATTATGGGAAACTGCTGTAACGCAAGATTCAAAGATGGTAGTGGGATTTTTGCTTGTAAATTTTCCTACCTTAATAGCGCACTTAACAGAAAAATATATATACCGGTAGTAAAAAAAAAAAAAAAGACAACTTATAGCTAAGATTAGCATATACTGATTTAGACACAAACCAAAGTGACCATTAACAACTACACTTTATCTTTCACTTGCACCGTTCTCGCTACACACATCTTCTTGATTGATACTTAGCCGGCATGGGTGAGACTCAGTGTTGGTAATTAGTGTCCTCGGACGGACAGGCCAAGTGTCGCAGCGAACCTCATGCACACTGATACAGATGTACATAGGCTACACCTGAACACAGATTTCTTCACAACACCTGTCACTTAATTCATCGTATTACCTTCTCAATTTACCTGCCTTACACCTGTCGACTTTATCCACCTGACACGTCTCTACTAAGTTCTCGGTATATATGTAAACTTAATTAATTTTACACCTGTTTGCTTAATTCATTTTATACTTGTCCATATACTTCATCTTACACCTGTTCGCTTTGTTCACTTCATATTTGTCAAGTTAATTCATCTTAAATCTGTCCACTTAATCTACCTTACACTTGTACACATAATCCATCTTACACCTATCCACTTAATCCATCTTAAACCTGTCAACTTAATCCATCTTACACCTATCCACTTAATCCATCTTACACCTGTCAACTTAATCCATCTTACACCTATCCACTTAATCCATCTTACACCTGTTAACTTAATCCATCTTACACCTATCCACTTAATCCATCTTACACCTGTTCACTCACTCCATCTTACACTTGCCCACTTTATCCGTCTACACCTGTTCACTCACTCCATCTTACACTTGCCCACTTTATCCGTCTACACCTGTTCACTCACTCCATCTTACACTTGCCCACTTTATCCGTCTACACCTGTCCACATATTTTATCTTATACATGTATCATCTTGTACGTGCCCACTAAATTCATTTTACACCTGTCCATTTAATCGATATTACATTTGTCCACATAATGCATCTTATTCTATCTATTCAATCTATTTTACACCCGTCCACTTAATTAGACATAGCTCCTCCCTACTTAATACGCCATATCACCTTTTCAACTCCTTCCTCTCACATATATTCAGCATGTCGTATTCTCTATAGAAACAAAATTGTATCTTCTATGAAGTACAGTATTCTTGGCTATTTCTCCTTTGCCCTTTTTCATTCTGCCTGTGTCTGACCTCCTCACTTCCTGCTTCTGCATTTCTTTCCTGTCACTTATTTATTTTCTTTCCATTTCAGGTGGCTCTAAACATGTGGAAAGCCGAATTTCCTGTAACCCAGATAACCATTTACAAAGCTGAGTGGTAACCATATATCCAAATTACGAGGTAAAGTGCTGCCTGTTATGGTGCCCCTGCAAACGAGGTGGACAGCCGCCAATTCGGCGTCCATCCAGGAATCAAACTTTCACATTATTCTCTTCGCCTCGCTGTGGCGAGGAGCTGTCAGTGGCAAGGGGACATAGGTTCACTGCACAGGACGCCCCAGCAGGGTCAGTTGCCTGCCAGGCCTGCAGCATGCAGTTGTTGGGTCTGCTCTGCCAGCCAGACTGGGGTTAATCAACAACAACTTGTATCTTATATACCAGTTAAGCTGCATCCCTTTACACTTTTGCACCTAATTCACATATGACTATAAGTTTTCACTAACTTCGACTTATATTTATAAGCTTACCTAGTTTTTCACCTGACAACTTATCTATACTTTTACCTGTCCAGATGAATCATTGTCTGCGATGACTTACTTTCATTTTTTCTTCCGACCATTAATTAAGAAACGTATGTATTTGATATATGCGGTCAGTCTGCATCTGCCATTAAAGAGTGTAGTCTGCTTCATTACAGAAAGGCCATCATCATCACGAGCTTCAGAAATTATGGTCAGAAACAGCGGTTTTTCCAGCTATCGCACCTTCACCTTCAATGATACGGTATTTGATGTTATTCAAGCATAGAAGTGCACCCTGGTAGTGAATCCTCTTACACCGATTCAAACGCGAGTTTCCTTTACTATTTTCCCAATTTTCGACTTGGTTTCATTTCCATATCCACCTACGAGTTCAGTCACACTTCTCCATATCGGTTCGTTTTATATGGTACTTGGTGAAATGTGTTATTAGCCATGAACCTCCAAGCGATGTACGCATATTTTACATACGACGTTCATGTCGATACAGATTTCATCAGCAACTACAAGAGGATAATATAGTGTACTCTGTAAACTATGTCGCCTGGGAAAGCATGCTACCAAGGCCCTTATGCCACTTAGAATACTACCCAAGGTCCCTTACATCTATATGAATACTTTCCTCATATCTCTTTCTACTTAAATCATTCATTCCCAATATGTAGCTACTGCGTACTTCATGCGATGCTAATAAACTCTGTTGAGATATTTTGTTTATGTATGTCAGTATGTATCTATGTAAGTTTGTATATATTTATTCATTTACTGATTTATTTTAACTATATGGGTTATTTACAAGCTTGACTAAACTCCATATGCAGGCCTACTAAACATCTTTCCAGTGTCGAAAACTATCTGCAACAAAATGAAAAAGACTAACACGATGATTACGATCCTCGTGCTAACAGGGCTGAATACTTTCCTCGTTGCTTTCATGCAGTAGCCCTAGATATTTCTAAAGCTTTTGATATAGTGTGGCACCGTTCCCTGCTATCCAAACTCCATTGCTATGGCCTATCATCTTTTGTTCCTCTAATTTCCTCATATTTTAGCCACAGAAAGAGAAGAGTAAAAGTGGACTATGTCTATGCCAACTTCCACTTGATCAATGCCAGCGTGCCACAAGGATCAGTTCTCTCTCCAACCCATTTCCTAATTCACATTAATGATCTCTTATATCACCCATAATCCCATTCACTCATATGCAGATGACTCAACACTTAACAATTCATTCAGACCTGAACACTCATTCACAAAGTTTAATATCTGTAACTCACAACTCAGTACAGCAATCTTCATAAAACAAGACCTATCTGTGATCACAAAATGGGTTCAAAATAATATTGTATCATTTAACGCTAGGAAAAAGTATGTACCATTTACTGATAGACAGATATTGCCAGATTCCCATATTACCTTGAATACTACTAATATTCCTATCTCTAAAAGTATTAAAATGCTTGGAGTTTCACTTAACAATGCCCTCAGCTGCGCCTCTCTTGTCAGATCACTTGCTAAAACCGCTTCAAAGAAACTTGATTATTGTACAGAGTCCGTTACTTCTTCACTGACGAGCAGGCAGCAATAATTTAAAGAGGCATGTATGTTCTCAGTTGGAATATTGCTCACCACTGTGGAATGGATGCGGGGAGGTTGCACTAAAATAACTGGACAAAATTTTGAACAAAGTCATTAGAAATACTAATAATCCTACTGTTACAAATGAACTACCTCCCCGACAAGTACTTTTATGGCAAATGCGCAAACAAAGTTGTATCCATTGTGCTACCTCTCCATGCCTTCCTCCGCGCAACACCAACATCTGGTAGCACTCATGACTGGACTGTTATACTGCCATATTGCAGAACTTCGGCCTATTAGCATTATTTTATTCCTCAAACTGCACCTTTTTGGAACTTGCTTCCCGAGAGTGGTTTCCCAAAACACTTCAAATTAAGACTGTTCAAGTTCAACTGTTACAGAGTTTTTATGAATGGAAATCACCTGCAACCAGGTGCATGGATATTATTTTCTATTCTTGTGTTTTTCCTTTCTATGTTCTGTTATTGGAAAAAAAAAAATCCGTATCCACTTGCACCTGTCCACTAAATCCTTTTAGCACCTGTTGAAGTCCGTCACGATACACCTGTTCATGTAAAAATTTTCTTCACTTACCACTTCTACTTTCCTTGCTCCTTTTCCACTTTCCATGTTCATATTCTACTCTATGTCCATTAACCAAGGCCAGTTTCTACCTTCCATGCCCATCATCCACTTTCCATGTCCTCTTTTCACACTACATGCCCGCTTCCATTTTCGATGCCCAGTTTGCAAGTCCAGTTTCCATTTCCTAGTCCACTTTCCACTTTCCGTGTTCACTGCCAAATCCACTTTCCACTTTCCATGTCCTCTTTCACTTTTCGTGTCCACCCACCACTTCCGTATCCAATTTCCCTTTTGAAATCCACTTCCCAAGTTCACTTTCCATTCTCTAGGTCCACTTTTCACTTCCCATATCCACCTTCACTTCATGTCCACTTTTCACTTTCTATACCCACTTTGTACCTTCCATGTCCACTTTTACGTTTCTAGTCTAGTTTCCACTTTTCATGAACGTTTTTTAATTTCCATGTCAATTTCCACTTTCCAAGTACACTTTCCCTCTTTGTGTCCAGTTTTTACATTCCATGTCCACTTTTCACCTTCCAAGTCCACTTTCACTTATCAAGTCTACTTTCCACTTTTCATGCCCACTTTTTATTTTCCATGTCAAATTTCCAATTTCCAAGTCCACTTTCCCTCACTGTGTCCATTTTTAACTTTCCATGTCCACTTTTCTCTTCTCAAGTTCACTGTCACTTTGATGTTCACTTTCTAGGTCCTTTATTCCACGTTCCATGTCCACTTTCGCTTTTCAAGTCCGGTTTCAGTTTTAATGTCCACTTTCGAAGGCCACTTTCCATGTCTGTTTTCACACTTCAAGTCCATTTTTCATGTCCACTTCCACTTCTCAGGTCCACTTTCTACTTGTCAAGTCCACTTTCTATTTTCCATGTCAATTTTCCAAGTTCATTTCCACTTCTCATGTCCACCTTCCAAGTCCACTTTCCACTTTTCAGGGCCACTTTCCACATTCACTTTTTTTCCTCCTCTTTACCGCAAGGTACCGATCGCTCGAAGTTTTCTTGTCATTTCCCAATAATTTTATCAAGGCAAGGACAGCCCCCCTGTGGTGAAGGCCTTTACTTGTCATTCATTCCGATGACGTCTTGAGGGTACTGGAGATGGACGCCTTCACCGGGTAGTACCGATTATGGCAGGGTGGTGAACTTGTCCGATTATGTAAACGTCTCCCAACTCCTACCCATCCCCTGAAAGGAGAATGGTGGGCTGCAGGAGAGGGGCAGTCTCAGCCTGCAGTCCACTGGTTTGACAGATAATTCTTGGCTACATCAATTAACAACTATTTCGCTTACCTTTTTTGTTTGTTTTTGCCGCTTTAACCCTATCACTTACAGGCGATTTTATGTATCTTTTTGGGAGACTTCAAGCTCTGACAGGGTTAGTGAAGGAGTTACTCAAGCCCTTCAGGTTAAACAGTCACTCATAATTTGAATGGACCTACCTTGTGATAGCAAGAATATAACAGGATATACATAATAGGAGTGAAGAGGCTAAATGCAATACCATGCACCTTTCCATTTAACCCCTTCAACGCCATGAAGCAGTTCCTGTTATTTTTATCCCCAGGCTTATTTTAAAATTTTAATTTTATCTTTTTTTTTATATTGATACAGACTGTCCAATACGTCAGTGTCACCATTTAATCTTTCCGGATTTTCAATTTATAGGGTGATTCACTGTTCTGAGGCCCAGAAAGATTAAATATATTTTCTCTATGAATGAATTTTAGTGAAACTAGGCACTTACTTTCTTCAAATAATTTCAACTTACCCACAGTAACATCAAACTTTGAAAATGGCCTTCTTCAGTGGTGGAGCATAACTGATTTCAGTGTTCCAATATAGCTCATTTTCTTTGTAACTTATCCACTGGGGAAAATGCATTCTTCCAAATACTGTTTCCTTTCACCTAAGCAGGTGTACCAAACCTTTCTTTAAATCACTTTCCCATTACATGGCTTCCGATTGAGGAAGAAATCTTGAAAATATAATAAAGGAAATGAATACTGTAATTCATTTCGTATATGGCATGCCCATTGGATCAATGCCCTTTACCAACTACGGTCATTCAGCTCGGCGCCAGTGGGACAGCAAGAATCCATTTCCGACATTCGTCTCTTTAATGAAGTTCATATGTCGGAAAGTTTCGCAAATACAGTGTACGACTGACAAACTGAATTTTGTAGATACGGAGCTTCATTGAAATTTATTCATTAATAATGTATATATTAGCGTTATTCTGAGGCCTAGGAGCACTGAATCGTGCTGTACTATTATTATTTTAATTTGGTCCATATTTTCGTTCTTTGGTAGCTTTTTTCTCATTGCTCAGTGTCAGTAAAAGATAACGCTACAGCTTTGTACCTTTTCCATGGCACGTCTTCGTGATTAAATTCATATTCCTGTGCTAATATAATCTTAATATATTGTTGCCTAGAAGATGGAAAGACGGTAATTGTAGGCCAAGTTAAAAAGAAAAGATTATAATGTCTCTTTTCATATGTACATTTAATTATCCCTCCTCCGTTCTGTAAGTCACCGGAAACAGGCAGCACACTCATTAATTCATGGTACCACCGAATTATTTTATTCAGCTAGGGAAAGCCTTTTTTAATGAATGCCCTTCCACTTATGTCCTATTCAGGTTTCCACTTTATACATCTGTCCACTTATATTCAACTTTCTTTTAATATGGGTCTGTTTTTAGTCTATCATCTTTTCATGTCTGTCCTCTTCTATATACTACGCACTTTCTTATTTTAGTTCAGTTACATTCTACATTTCTTCATTTATACTCTACAGTACGTCTCTTTTCATATCTGACCATTATAATCCATGCACATCTCGTATCTGTTCTCTTATCCCAAGTTTCATTTCTCTTCACTCATATTCTGTGTATGTTCACTTATATCCTGTCCGCTTTTCATATCTCTCATATTACGTTAAGATTTCAGATTTGTCCATCTGTCTGCTTTACACATCTGTTCAGTTATTTTCTATTCCACTTTTCATGTTTGTCCACTATCGTCTTCTCTCACTTTTTGTACCGTTTGCGCCATTTTTAATTGTGCCCTTTTTTCGCGTGCGTTCACCTTTAACGGCACTAGTTATATTTCCCCGTATAACTTACTGTCATACTTGAATAAATGTGATATCTACTGTGCCTTCACTGTACATGCAGCCCCATGCAGCCCCCAACACACACACACACACACACACACACACACACACACACACACACACACACACACACATCTACAGTATGCACCTCACTTTCTCAACACATATGCTCTTTCAATATGACTTCAAAAGCTTTCTGGGAGCACTTGCTTCCAGTGGCCGGCGTTGTTGGATTCACGTTCAGATGAGCCTGAGGTCATACCAATATCATACACCTGTTTACCTGACCAATTGATTAAGGTGACACAGATATTTTTCTATATCCCTGGTGCCTGCAGTTGGTTTTATCCAGTTTAGGATAGACTTTTCAAACAGTATGGGTTCTCATGCCTACATCTTTCATTAACCCCCACAGTGCGAGAGTTCTTTCTTGAACTGAGTGAAATCGTCTCGAGTGAGCAAAAATAAGTTGAACTATAAGTCACCTTAGTGATGGGATTAAATACACAAATACTCCCCCATACATCTCTACTTTTACGTACCTTTTAATAGCATTAAGTTCTACATCTACTCTGTTCATAGTTCCCTGTATTGTAACCTACGACCACACGAAATGTTTACATTATTTTACATTTTTTTCTGTCATTAGACGATATTATTAGTCCCCAAGTAGTCAATCTCCAGGTCGTAATCTGCCACCTCATGAAACATTATATAAGTACCTGCGACACCAAGAGATTTCATTCAGTTTCCGTGAGCACGCTCAGTGTGAATCACCATATCGTAACCTTCCAGCACACGAAGTATTTACGATATATGTGTATGCTTTCTTTACTAAAAGATTTTATTCGGCTTCCGTGAGTACCCTCACAGTGAATCCTCTTACAACTCTTCCAAATGCGTCTCCATACATGGGTCTTTAAGTTTTTCACTTATTCTTCGCGAGTCAACTTCTGCATTCACTTAAATGTCGTATGCTTGTACGGATCGCAGTGTAGTCTCCATGCGAAGTATTTGTATTTTTATAATTCGTTTTTATTATTTCCTTCGCCTAATTTGTATCCGCATGAATAAATAAACATAACGCCCACTGCAAGGCTAGGCCATCTCCTCGGAGGGACAAAGATATCCATAATTAATCCTGCCCAATGCTGGCGAAGTACGATTAGACACGGGGTTGTTTTAAAATATACTCCTTCTCCGTGCACGTTTCTTCGATAGTTTTACCAGAGTTCCTATCTTTGACTGTGAGAGGCTCAACTAAGTCAAATTAAGCGCTTAGTGGTCGTTAGAGCTTCAGCGAATATCGTGAAGGTACTGCAGGGGTAACTGGTGCATTGTGACTTTCATTACGAGAGGATTTTTCTCTCATCTGAATATAACTGTCGAGTGGCAGATGAATTAGGCTATTATAAAAGGGCCCAACAGACTGAGATCACAATAAATTCTAGAGCCTCTTACATTGCTACGGCACAGCAAGGACTCTCTCTCTCTCTCTCTCTCTCTCTCTCTTTTTCTCCTTGTGTGGTGAGGAATAAGGGATTGGGGTAGTAGGGATGGGAGTGGAGAAAAGATCCCCAGAAGAAGAGGCAGGTAGGATTTTGAGAGACGGGGTAAGGGAGGTATTAGGAGAGGAAGGAAGGGTGGGGGATGTACGGGTAGGAAGGGGAGGATGGCTGAAAGAGTGGCCATCAGTCTCTCTCTCTCTCTCTCCCTCCATACATCCAACCTATAATCATCCATATGACCATCCTTCCATCCATCCATCCTTCTAGCTATCCATTATTTAGATATTCCTCCATATTCCGATTTATTTAACCATCTACCTTGTTAACTAACAGTCCGTCAGTATAGCGATCAATCATTTCATCTTTGCATTACTCTTGCCATGAACGATTTTTTTAAACTTTCGAAATGACCTTCAGTAACACTACTCGACAAATTTCAACTTTTTATCTAGTTCTCTCCGATAAAGAGAGTGTGTTTTCACCCTTGTTTGTTTGTTCTATCCGACAAGGGGAGTATGTTTTCACCCCTGATTGTTAATTTATTTGTAAGTAGGATTTCTCAAAGACTATAAAAGAGATTTGGACCAAATTTGGGATGTAGATAGCCAATGTCCCAGAGAACAATCGATTAATTTTTTTAGACCGATCCGGATCGTATTACAGATTCTGTATCCGGAATACACTTTTTGCAAGACCCTGATCAATAATAAAAAGACCTTATACTCATTACGAAATTACGTTATGGAAATTACATTACCATTGTCAGAGAAATGCCCTCCACTGAGAGTCCCTCTAGTTTGTTTGTTAGTTTGTCTGATAGCATGATTACTCAAAAACTGAGAGAGATTTGGCCCAAATTTGGTAGGTAGATAGCCCATATCGCAGGGAACAATC
Source organism: Coenobita brevimanus (assembly GCF_032717465.1). Lineage (NCBI taxonomy): Eukaryota > Metazoa > Arthropoda > Malacostraca > Decapoda > Coenobitidae > Coenobita > Coenobita brevimanus. The sequence continues at coordinate 19,477,113 of NC_136999.1, forward strand.
GATTAACTTTTGGGACCGATGTTTGCTAGTTTATTTGTCTGTTAGCAGGATTACTCAAAGGCTAAAAAAAGAGATTTGTACCAAATTTCGTGGGTAGACAGCCCAATTCCCAGGGAACAATCGATTAACTTTTGGGACCAATCAGGATCGATTTACAGCTTCTGGATCCGGAAAACACTTTTTGTGAAGCCCTATTCAGTGGCGAGAAAACCTAACCCATTAAGAAGGGTGGTTCGGAAATTACATTGTCCTTGTAAGAGAGATGTGCTCCACTAGTTCAGAAATAAGAACGGGTGATTTGTATTACGCTGACGGTGTTTTTCTCTCTCGTGAACAGATTTTATTATATTTATTTAGTTATGAAATTTTTCTTCCACTAGTCAGAAGTCAAAATGCTCTTGTTGCCTGGTTATACAGGGAATATTTTTCTAATCGAATAATACTAACTGGGATGTAAAACTAATACGCTAATATGTAGAAACAAAATCAAGTGCATTATTCTACTGCTTTATATACATTTTGCTGTGAATACAGGCACTCATCGTATGGTTGTTGATTTCTTTTTGTGCTCTATATAGGTTTCCTGTGTCAGCATCCAACAATAATCCGTCATCATACCAGCGCCAATTCTGCCTTGGTATTTTTATTTCATTACCGCATTATCCTAGTGAAAACGTTCACTCTTCACTAACATCGCCCAAGTTTATAAAAAAAAAAAAATGGTGAATGAAGAAAATGGGTTATAAGGGACATGCGGCATCCAAGTTCATGGTATGCAACCAGTAGCTCTTCAACAATTTCCATGTAATTTTCACTGTGATGGCTGCCCAGAAAACCAGTAAAAGTTTTCTTAAGAGATCTCCAAACCCTAAGTTCGTTTGCCTCGAGGGTTGCGTCAGGCTATGAATTTTTGGGTCAGTGAAAATGCCTTCCTTCAATTTTGTGTCACTAGTATTAGGGGACACTTTCTTCAAGTGTGCGAAGCCTGCACCTGTCTTATCTAAGGCTTTGACAAAGTTTTTCAGCAAGCCTAACTTGATGTGATGAGACAGAGGTATGATATCTTCAGCTTGGATGAGTGGTTCGTTTCATAAGTTGTAAACGCCAGTTCCACAGGGACTTTCGGGAGGCCACTAAAGCTGGGTATAATGCTGCTACACATCATAGCTGTCCAATAAACACAGGAAGCACTTCGTCAGGATCATGAATCCTTTTCAAGGCTTCAAACGACCTGTGATAATGCCATGGTAGGATACTCCTTTCTCTGACTTTTAAAAATGTTCCAAATTTTGTTGCTGCTTCCTGAAACTCGTCACCTTTGTCTCTGGATGCAACAAGTTCCATTCTTGCAATCTCGAAATGAGTAGTTCTGACTGTTGTTTTGATAAATTTAGGTCATGTATACAATCGTTAAGGTCGCCGTCAATGACTAGATGGGGTACTTCGCCAGGCGGCTGGCATTCGAAGTCAGAATCAGGGGCAGCTGCTCCAGATGCATCTCCATCGTCATCCTCATCTGAAGTCTGGCATACACATTTACTTGTTGATAGTATCAGAGTGGGAAGGTCCTCCATGTGATCACCCGGTCTTATTGCCGAGAATAAATATGGAAAACAATGCTGTTTTAGTTTTTGCATGGAAATCCCACAACTTTTTTCATGCAAAAGTAGCGATCTGTTGTGGTCACTAAGTTCTTTTCACATCATGGGAAATGCAAAAGGCATCCCTGTTTTCCTTCCTGCTAGCCATTCACGAAGAGAGATGGAACAAGTCATGCAGCAGATATGGGATACAAAGTGCTTGTCTTGGTCGCCAGTATTTACGCCAAAATAATGTAGATAAGCTGTCTTTACAAGGTACTTGATCTTCTTTTCTGCTTCTTTGCCGTGAATCTTCCACACATATAATTATAACAGAAAGCATTAGGATCATTCATACAACTGTGAAGCATTATCAACCAACAAATCTAAAATAAGAGTTACGTTAAGCGTAACGAATTTACGTAGACATACTGTACATTCGCTAGTGGATGTAGACAACTGGCAAAGTAGGCCTATATACTGAATACTATACATTGCATATATATATATATATATATATATATATATATATATATATATATATATATATATATATATAAAGACGTATGAGGAGCACGAAAAAAAAAGCAGTGAAAAGAAGGTGAAAAGAAGGACCACTATACTATAGGATACGTCTGAGCGTACTAAGTTAAAAAAAAAAAAAAAACTGTACGAGGTAGAGCAAAATGAACATCATATTTGAAAACAAGGCCACGTTATTGCTTTAGATACCTATTTTTGTCTCTGAACTGAAATTCTTGTTGAGTGGGGTAATCTTAAATAATAACACTATTAAGACCTACTATTTTCCAAAAACAATATTCAGTACACCTTCAGGCGATTTTTCTCACTTCATTTGGGGTACAATCAATTTTTATTTGCTAGTTCTTTCACTTTAAATGATTCTTCAGTTTTATTGTCACCCTGAAAAAGTTATTAAGGCCTTCCCACTCCAACAGAAGACTGTGTTGTTCTACTTTTCTTCTTCTTGTTATTATTTTTCTCCACCTCCTTTTTTCAAACGTTAGTAGTTCTGACATCTGATGTTTTGTTCATATTCTCAAAAAAGATGCAACGCTAGCAGACGCTTCTAACCCATGTTTCATTTATCAAAATCTACATCTGGTTTCGAGAAAATACTTAAAAAAAAAACAAAAAACATCTGAGGCACGCAAAAATTCAGAAACAAAAAGAGCTGTTGCAACGAGATTCGAGATTTACATACTGGTAGCGTAGGCATCGTAGTTGATAAGCTTATATATCAATTTGACCGCAAGTGCAGCACAAAATAGCTCTCCTGGACCTGAAATATGGAGGAGTAATAAAGTAATTTTTTTTTTAACACTTTTTTTTTTCAACATCTTTTAACGTGCAAACATATTGTTATAACATTTTGGACAAAACTTGTGATGTTTTGTGAGTACTTTCGCTTTATGTCATGAAAAAGGGGCAGGCACCTTATGTTAAGGATTTACAGTGCCTAAAACATTTTGTTGAACAAAAATTGTTTTGTTTAACTCTTATATACTTTTACAGTAATCATAAAAGAAACGTCAGCTTTGTGAATCCAACTCACAGTGCTTCAACAACTTTGTTCTCAAAGGAAGACCTACTTGTTGCCCCAGCAACAAACAAAGCTTCTAGTTAAGCTTTGCTATATAAATGGTGAAGCTTATTGCTTTTGTATTATTATTTTTCATTGTGCTTTTTTCTTAGATCTTAATGATATTATACAGGAAGGTACTCCAGGGGAACTCAAGTACTTGTACCAAATGTAAATGGCCTTGACCTATTTTTGAAGGTCATATACTCATTTTTGGTGCAAAATTTGCATATTTAAAACTGAAATAACTCATAACCTAATTGAAAATCCTTTAATGAAAAAGTTTGCTGAGAATTCTGACTGCATATTTTGCCATTTAGCCTAGTAGAAAGTACCGAATTAAAATCTGCTGTGTTTTCTTTGTCCCATGTTTTAGAGAAAACCACAAAAACTGTAAATCTGCAACTCTACAGAAATATAGCTGTGGTCCCTCTTATTGTCTGAAAGGAATATGGTTATAGTTAAGCATAGAGTTAGCCAGTTATTGCGACAAATGCAAAATGTACCCATGCATTCTTCCACACCCTTTTCATCAGATCTTGTTGATATTACACAGGAAGCTATCTTAGTTTAATCTAAGTACATGTTCCAAATATGAATGACCTTGAACTACTTTTAGAGGTCATCGACTTGTTTATGATACCAAAATTTCATTCTGTACATGCCATAAAGTTATGGCGAAGGATCCCTATTGTGGTTACACAATAAGTCAATAGGTAACTAGGTATTATTATTATTATTGTTATCTTTATTACCATTATTATTATTATTATTATTATTATTATTATTATTATTATTATCAAAATTAAACTTTCCCACATGCCTGTGGGAAGTTTTCTTGTTTTTATCAATAATATTTTCATTAGTGTAATGGTACTCTGTTTTTAGGGTAGCTCTACATTGAGTGGCAAAGTAAATAATTTCCTGTAAACCAGGAAAGCATTTACAGCGCTGGATGGTAACCTTGTAACCATCAACACGTGTTCCCTACGTGACAATAAGTGGGTTGGCGGAAGGTTAGTGCCCCTCTCCAGAAAACAACTAACTAAAAATACAAACAAGAGCCTCCGACCAGGACTGACCAAAAGGTGACGAATAAGGACCGAATAAAAGGACATGGTAAAGATAGCTATTTGGAATGTAAGTGGTGTGAATGATGAGGTGAAAGAAAGAGGGATTGTCCAGGTGTTTGAAGGTGCGAAAGTGGATGTATGTGGATTAACCGAAACTAAATGAAAAAGTGAAAGTGTGAAAGAATGGGAGAATGGATGGGGTATATGCACGGGAGTAGGCGAGAATGAAAGGGCAAGAGAAGGAGTGTGTATTGTTGTGAACAACTGATGGAAGGAGAATATAAGAGAGTAGGGATCGGGTTGCTCTAGGATTGTGTGGGTAAGACTGAAAGTTGGACTACAAATGTGAACGATTGTGTGTATGTATGCGCCAACGCAAGATTGTGTAAGCAGAGTGAGAGAAGAGTTCTGGACAAATAAGGAAGCATGCATGAAAAAGTTTGAAAGGCATGAGAGAGTGTTTTTGACTGGAGATATAAATGGAACAGTAGGAAATGTGAATGTGGATGGAGTAGTTGGTGAGAGCGTGTGCCTGCACAGATGGATGAGAATGGCAGTGCTTTAGTGGACATTTGTGCAGCGAGGGGGTTGGTGATAGCCAATATCCTCTTCAGGCACAAAATGATCCACAGGTATACGTGGCGAATGATGAGAAGCGTGGGTGGTGAACTAAATGAGCGGAAGACAATAACTGATTATGTGTGTTGATGACAGAATGAGAAGGTGTGTAACAGATTCAAGAGTATATAGAGGTTGGGGGAGTGGACTTTCTGACCACCACTTGGACATTGTCAGAATCAAGGTCCAAAGCAAATGGAGAAATAGAAGAAGGGAAGGACAGGAGGAAGTAATTCATACAAAGAGAGTGAAAGAGTTACAAGAGGACGGTAAAAAGGCTTGAATATAAGAGGGAAGTGGAGGAGTGATTGGGTAAATATGGACTGGAGCAGATGGAGGACGTGGAAGGTGTGTGCAAGATATCCACAGAAGAAATTTGTGCAGCATGTGAGGTGGTGTGAGCGTTGAAGAGAAGATGAAAGGGGGTGCAGGGAACAGCACTGTGGAATGAAGAGATGAGACAGGCTGTGGCACAAAAGAAGAAAGCATATATATAATGAATGGATGAGAAATAGGGGTGCAGAAGTTGAGAGGTGCAAGAGAGAGTTTTATGTAGAGAAGAAGAGAGAGGTGAAAAGATTAGTGAGAGAGAGAGTAAGAGAAGAGTGGATGAGTAATTTGGAAGGACTTTAAGTATAAAGTGTAAGAAAATGTTCTGCAAAGAGGTAAAGAGAGTTAGACAGTGTGGCAGTGAAGTTAGTAGGGGAGTGAAAGATAAAAATGGTAGACTGCTAATGGAGAAGGGAGAAAAAGTGAGCAAATAGAGAGAACACTTTAAGGAATTGTTGAACATACAGAATGAAGGTAATATAAAAATGGTAGATTACTGGCGGAGAAGGGATAAAAAGTGAGAAATCGAGAGAACACTTTAAGCAAATGTTGAACATAGAGAATGAAAGTAATGCGAATGTAAGTGGATGGGGAATGGCTGGGAGAAGGAGGAAGATGAGAAGACAGGAAGAAACCGTAGGACTGAAGATGCGTAAGCAATGAAGAGAGTCAAAATGGGGAAAGCCCCATAACTGATGCAGCATGTGGTGAAATGATGAAGCATGGGGGAGAGATAGTAGTAGAATGGATGTGGAAGATGTGCAGACTGGCCTGGGAGGAAGGAAGTGTCACGAAGGATTGGAAGTCAGGTATAATTATTCCCTTGTACAAAGGGAAAGGGGGAAAAGAAGTGTGTGGTAATCACAGGGGCATTCGTTTTCTTAGTGTAATAGGAAAGGCATATGGTAGGATACTTATTGAGAGAGATATGGAAATAACAGAGGATTTAGTTGGAGAAGAACATGGAGGCTTTAGGAAGGGAAGAGGCTGGTTAGATCAGGTATTCATTCTTAGATCTTTAGTGGAAAAATTTCTAGAGAAGGGAAAGAAGTTGTATGCGGCCTTCATAATTTGGAGAAAGCATATGACAGGGTGGATAGACAAGGATTGTGAAAAGTATTAAGAATATATGCAGTAGATGGGAAGTTGTTGAGTGCCGTGAAGAGTATGTTTGAGTGTGCTAAGGCTGCAGTGCGTGTGGATAGTGAACTAAGTGAATTCTTCTATCTGAAGGCTGGGTTGAAACAGGGATGTGTCATGTCCACATGGTTGTTCAATCTGAATATGGATGGGGTTATAAAAGAGATACAAGGCAGGGCAGTGGATGTTGGAGTTGCCCTAGTGAGAGAGGGCAGTGTTTGGAAACTCGCTGCACTGTTCTTTGCAGATAACTGTGTTCTTAAGTGAAGACAAAAGAGAGGTGCAAGGGTTGGTGGATGACTTTGGGAAAGTGTGTAAGAAACCGAATCTAAAGGTGAATGTAGGGAAGAGTGAAGTTATGGTCTTTGAGAGAAGTGAAGTCAGCGAACGTACAGTGAGGCTGGATAAGGAGGAAATGGAAAATGAGAGTGTGTTTAAGTACTTGGGTAGTGTGATGAGTAAGGATGGAAGTTTGGAGGGTGAAGTGCTTGAAAGGGTACAAGGAAGAAAGGTTGCTGGTTCCTTGATGGCAGTGATTACAAACAGGGAAGTGGGCATGGAAGTGAAAAAGTTACTACATAACAGTATTGTGATACCAACTCTAACGTATGGAAGTATAGCTTGGACGTTTTTGGAGGGGCACAAGTCAAAAGTGAGAGCAGTGGAAATGAGTTATTTGAGGGGAGCCTACGGAGTCGCATGAAGAAACAGACTGACAAATGAGGATGTAAAAGAGCGTTGTGGTGTGGATGTGGATGTGATAGGAAGTGTTAGGAGAAACATACTGAGGTGGTTTGGCCATGCGGAGAGGATGGAGAGTGAGAGACTGACGAGGAAAGTGTATACGAGTGAGGTGGAGGGGGAGAGGGAGAGGGGAAGGCCAAGGATGTGATGGGGGGATGGAGTGGAGAATTATATGAAAGAGAGGGGTGCGACTTGGGAGCAGGGAAGTGAAATGGCGGGGAACAGTGCGACATGGAGGCGATTTGTTTGTGGCAACCCTGCATGGGATTAAGGCGTCTGGCAATAGATAGACAGACAAGGGAAAAGGGGAAAAAGAAGTATGTGATAATCATACTGGCATTTGTCTTCTCAGTGTAATAAGAAAAGTATATGGTAGGATACTTATTGACAGAGTTAAGGAAATAACAGAGGAATTAGTTGAAGAAAAACAGGGAGGTTTTAGGAAGGCAAGAGGTTGTGTAGATCAGACATTCATTCTCAGATCTTTAGTGGAAAAGTTTCTACAGAAGCGAAATAAGTTGTATGCGGCCTTCATGGATTTGGAGAAACATATGACAAGAATTGTGGAAAGTTTTAAGTATATATGGAGTAGATGGGACGTTGTTGAGTGCCGTGAAGAGTATGTATGAGGGTGCTAACGCTGCAGTGCGTGTGGATGGTGAACTGAGTGAATTTTTCTATCTGAAGGTTGAATTGAAACAGGGATGTGTCATGTCCCCATGGTTGTTCAGTCTGTATATGGATTGGGTTATAAAAGAAATACAAGGTAGAACAGTGGATGTTGGAGTGGCCCTAGTGAGAGAGGGCAGTGTTTGGAAACTCGCTGTACCGTTGTTTTCAGATGATACTGTGTTGCTAAGTGAAGACGAGGAGGAGCTGCAAGACTTGGTGGATGAGTTAGGGAGATTGTGTAATAAACAGAATCTAAAGGTGAATGTAAGTTAGAGTAAAGTTATGGTCTTCGAGAAAAGTGAAGTCAATGAATGTACAGTGAGGTTGGATGAGGAGGAAAAGGAAAATGTGAGTGGGTAGTGTGATGAGTAAGGATAGAAGTTTGGAGGGTGAAGTGCTTGAAAAGCTACATCAAGGATGAAATGTTGCTGGTTCCTTGAAAGCAGTGATAAGAAACAGTGAAGTGAGCATGGATGTGAAAAAGTTACTACATGACAGTATTGTGATACCAGCTCTAATGTATGGAAGTGGAACTTGGACCTTGTTGGAGGGACAGAAGTCAAGAGTGAGAGCAGTGGAAATGAGTTCTTTGATAGGAGCATGTGGAGTCACATGGAGAGACAAACTGACAAACGAGGAAATGAACGAAGATTGTGGTCTGGATGTGGATGTGGATGTGATAGGACGTGTTAGGAGAAACACACTTAGGTGGTTTGGGCTGGGAGCAGGGCAGTGAAATGGCAGGGGACAAGGCGACATGGAGGCGACTTGTTTGTGGCCACCCCTTACGGGAGTAAGGCGTCTGACAATAGATGGATAAATAGTATGGTTATTATTATTACTTATTTTAAAATTGCGATATTTCAAAGACTGTTTGGCCACGAGCCTTAAAATTTGGTCAGCTTAGTTGGACAGCTGTTCACTTTAATTTTTGGCCAAATTTGATGGCAATCCGTCAACCAGATCTCCTGATTTTATCCCGAACACAGAAAAGTGAGTCAGCCACACTATCTCAAGAACAGCTTAAGCAAGGAAGCCGCACTTTTACCACAATATAGCCTTAATGTGGACGCAGGCAGGAAGGGAGTATGGTTCTGATCTCTCTGATTATCCTCTAAGATAGCCTGGGGTAAAAACATTGAGACTTTTCCAGGAATACAGGATGTCACCTAATTTTCCATGAAGATAAAAGCCAGAGTTATGAACCTGGTGGACTTATAGACTATGAAGACCTAAGGCGACGTGCACAGGATCTGTAACTTTGATCTCCAGGTCCCTTTATAGCTCCGCTTCTAGTAGGCAATGGCTGTGGGAAGTTATTCATTATCAAAATTGTACTTGGACAATTTCACTGTTTTCAAGCTATTATTATTATCATTATTATTATTATTATTATTATTATTATTATTATTATTTTAGTCACCGCCATGCATATTTGTCCGCTTAATTTTAGAAATGGTTTCTTAGTTAAGAAAATCATCATTAACCCTTTCACATCAATGACATGTTACATTATTTTCTTCTTGCAATTTTCAGAAGATATATTCACCAAAGTTCAGGCTTGTTGAATTTGAGGCAATTGATATTATAGTCTGTCTGTTTTCAGCTGACAAAACCTGCGCTCGTATTCTCGTCAGTTAAGGAAGCACCATAACACCTCTTCATTAGCAACTTATTTTTGGCTATAGCTGAGTAATATCTTTTGTGCATTATTTACGCAAAGGATGGTGATAGTGGAAGGATTTTTTTTTCTTTAAACACAGAAGATGACAGTAGGGTGTAATAAACAAAATAAATCGCTGAGGAAGAGTGTTAACCCAAGGCGTCCCGTCGACGTATGGATACGTCAGAACATTTTGTCACAGGTAGTCTCATCGACATACTGGTACGCCGCAGAATGGCAAAGTTCATAATTTGCACAATTTTCAAATCTCACACTTGATTTTGGGTATGTAGGGTCACGAGACCTTCCCCTACCTGCCACCAGGCAGGGACACTTGGCGACCCCACGCAACCAGCACTCACCCTTGGCTCGGTCACTCACCTGTTAGCAGTGACCCAAGTCAGACATGGCACAAAGATGTCTCTCAGAGGAGCAAATTCAAGCCGCCCTGGATGCCTTCTCAGGCAACAGCGAGTTGCCCCTCGATGATGAAGTGGCAGACAAGGATTATGTCCTACCAGAGGAGGAGGAGAGTAGCAGCAGTGATGAGGAGGTCCCTTCCCCAAGGAAGCAGCGCTACGTCACATATTGTGCCACTAAAGAGGGCCAGCCTGCACCAAAACATCGTGCAATCACCTCTCTGTAGCCCCTTCGTGATGTGGAGCCCAAAACCGAGGACGAGGATGGAGCTGTGGGATGTGCTGCCACATGGTACGGCCACGAGCTCATCACACATCGCATCGCAGCCCCGAGCGCACAACACGTCATTCTATCAGGTATGGGCCTAGTGTTGTATTTGGGGAGGGCGGAAGTGGCGTGGAGGGAGTGGGGAGTGAAATTGAAAGTGTAGGGGCGGCCACTGAAAGTGAGAGCGGCAGGAGTGAGGGTGGCCATTGAAAGCGAGAGCAGCAGGAGGGCAGCCATTGAAAGTGAGAGTGGCATTAGTGAGTCACCGCTCTCCCACGGTGGTGCGAGGTAGCGGAGCGTATCACATGGGGCAGTGAGGGTGAGTGGTGAATCACGTGGTGTGGTGATGGAGCAGGGAGGTGAGGAGGAGCCACTCCCCAGCACATCTTATGCTCCCGAATATTTCCGGACTTCCTCCCCACAGTCCCCTGATGTTCCCCAAGGCCATAAGGGTAAGGGAAAAGGGAAGGGTAAAGGCCGAGGGAAGAGGAGTGTGAGTGGGGAAGCCCTCCACACTCCTCCCCAACCTCCCCCACCAGCATCTCCTCCCCACTCTGATGAAGGCGACGATGGGGGTGAGGGTAATGTGAGTTGGAATTGGGAAGATGGCAGTGATTTTTCTCCCATCATTCACCCGTTCACTGAGCAGGGGTGTGCTGGCTGCACAGCTCCTGGGATTCACCGTGGTTCCACCAGGCTGGATTTTTTCCACCTGTTCTTCAGTGGGGGTTTTGTGGAGCAGATTGTGGAACTAACCAACTGTTTTGCTAGCAGCCAGTGCCGTGAGAGTGAACGACTGGGCACAAAGAGCAGGCATTCGATCATTTGCAATTATCCTGTCTCCCTGGCAGAAATGTTTTTATTTTTTGCCCTGGTACTTTTGATGGGTATTTTACATAAAAAACAGAATTCCGTCATATTGGACAACGGACTCTCTCATGAAAACACTTATATTTGGCAAGATCATGAGCTGTAATCGATTTCAGTAAATTCTCGGCTGGCTCCACTTTTACGATGCTGATGATCCTGCCAATGCAAATAACACTGATAAGATGAGGCAAATTAGGATGGTTTTTGATCACCTACGGCAAACATTCCGTTCCTCATTTTATCCCTATAGAGACCTTGTTGTAGATGAGAGTCTCGTGTTGTGGAGAGGCAATATTTCCTTTCACCAGTATATACCCAACAAAAGACACCGTTTTGGGTTCAAGATCTTTGTTATGTGTGACTATAGGACTGGTTATGTGCAAGACATAGTCTTGTGCACTGGTGCACAGACAGACATAATAGAAGAGCAGAGTATTGGACTGTCTGGAGCAGTGGTAAAGACAATGATTGAAGAGAACCTTCATCGTGGTCACGTCCTTTACCTGGTTAACTGGTACAGTAGCCCTCTTCTCGCTCATTACCTACACCTGCTTGACGCGGGACTCTGTGGTACCATCAAGGTGAACCGGCATCACATGGTCAAGGTGGGGTGGAAACTAGAAAAAAATGAGGTGGTCTTCTTCAAGGCTGACATCCTAGCTACAGTGTGGAACCACAACAGAGAAGTCTGCCTCTTGTCCACGATTCACCGCCCATTGATGCACCGTACAGAGTCCGTGGATTACTGCGGCGAAAGGAGGCACCGCATCTGGAAACCTGAGTGTGTGCTGGATTATAACATCAACATGCGGCTTGTGGACCAGTCAGACTCCATGATATCCACTGTAAAGTGTCCCAGGACCACGATGAAGTGGTACAAGAAGCTCTTCTTTCACCTGCTCAATATAATTGCCCTCAATTGCCATCACCTGCACGCCAGGACAACAGGAGTGCAGGAAATCTTTGAAGGGTTTGTGAGAGAGCTTAGCCGTGAGATTATAACTCAGTATGCGGTTGAGAGGACCCAACAACGCACACGCACTGCCCCTACTTTTTTTTTTTTTTTTTTTTTTTAATGTGTCCGACTCTGGGCATAGACTTCACTGCCTGCTATCAAGGCCCAGCAGTCCTCCTACATACCATACACCTCTACATGTCACCACTTCGGCGCTAACACCCACCGTCCATATTGAATACATGCTAGGGCTGTCTCATGCAGAACTGGTGTATTGGTATTAGCGGGGGTATTTTTACGACATGTCGGCGGGTCTTCTGGTAGATCAGTAAAGCCTGATTTAATGAAATTCAAATCCTTAAACTGTTCCCTGCCCCAGCCGGGATTCGAACCTGGGTCCGTCAGGACTGCAGGCCACCTCTCTACCGATTGAGCCACCGCCACTGCCCAAACTCCCCTGAGAATTTCCACCCGCCATTTTCCCACTCCTATATCTCCCCAGCCAAATAGACCTAGGTCTCAATGCAGGTGTCATGTTCTTACCTAATTGTTCTTACCTAATTGTATCTTTACAGGAATGAGTCAAGCTCGTACTGTCCCGTGTCTTAAACCATATTTATCGTACATATCCTTAAATTTGTGAATTGTTTTGGCACACACTATTTTATTCGGTAGTGCATTCCATTGGTCAATTGCTCTGTTTGGGAAACTGAATTTCCTTACGTCTTTATCACCTCTCTTCTTATGCAGTTTTTTGCAGTGTCCTCTTGCTGATGCTTCTCCATGTGATAAGTAATCATTTATGTCTATTTTCTCCTTCCCTGATATGCACTTATATAGCATTATCATGTCACCTCTTTTCCTTCGCTCCTGTAGTGTTGGTAGATTCAGTTTATTTAGTCTTTCTTCGTAGCTTAGGTCCCTTAAGTTTGGTATCCATCTTGTAGCGGCCCTTTGAACTTTTTCAATCTTGTCTATGTGCTTTTTGAGATGAGGACTCCAGACTACTGATGCATATTCCAGGGTTGGTCTAATGAATGATGTTATTATCCTTCTTAGCATGTCTTCATTTATGTATGTGAATGCTATTCTCATATTTGCAAGCAGTGTATACATGTTCCGTACCTTCTCGCTGATGTGATCAGCCGGAGATAGTCTGTTATTGATGATCACACCTAGGTCTTTCTCTCTTTCTGATGTGTATAGGGTTTTATTTCCTAACTTATAATCCCAATCAGGTCTTTTTCCACTTTTACCAAACTTGATTACATGACACTTGTCCACATTGAATTCCATTTGCCATGTACTACTCCATTCATGAAGTTTATTTGATTCTTCTTGTAGCTCTTTACAAGAGTCTGTGTTAGTAATTCTCCTTTGTATTTTTGCATCATCTGCAAACATATTCAGATAGCTCTCATTTCCAGTGTTACTGTTTATATCATTTATATACACTAAAAACATGATTGGTGCCAGCACTGAACCCTGTGGTACTCCACTAGTCACTTCTTTCCATGATGAGTAGTTTCCTCTTAGTACTGTTCTCACTTCTCTTTTTATGAGAAAGTCTTGCATCCAACAAAACAGTTTGCCTCGAATTCCTCCTTGATGGTACAGTTTCCATAAAAGTCTTTGGTGTGGTACTGTGTCAAAAGCTTTCTTGAAATCTAAATAGATACTGTCCACCCATCCTTCCCTTTCCTGTATTGTGTTTGTTACTCTGTCATAGTAGCTCAACAGATTAGTAACACATGATTTTCCTTTTCTGAAACCAAACTGTCTTTCTGTTATCATGCTGTGTTCTTCTAGATGATTTACCCAAGCTTTTCTTATAAGCTTTTCTAATACCTTGCTTACAACACTGGTCAGTGATACTGGTCGGTAGTTAAGTGGATTTTGTCTATTTCCTTTCTTGAATAAGGGCACAATATTTGCTTTTTTTCCAAATATCAGGTAGTTTACCTTGACTCAAGGATTTCTTGAAAATTAAAAATAATGGTTTACTTAACTCCTTTGCACATTCTCGTAGTACCCAACATGAAATTTCATCAGGACCACTTGCTTTTCCTCTGTCTAATCTACTTAACTCCTCCTGTATTACTTTTTCTGCTATTTGTATATCTGGTAGTATGTGTGGACATGCATGTTCCACATAGTCCCTCTCAAATTTTTTTTCTTCTGTAAAAGCTAATTGGAAATTCTTATTTAGTGCTTCATAAATATCCTTCTCTTGTGTATAAGTGATTCCCTCGTCCGTAATGGATTGTATTATATCTTTTACTTTGGTTTTGCTTCTGATATAGCTGTAAAACAGCTTTGGTTGATCACTACTTTTATTTATTATATCCTCCTCAAACTGTTTTTGGGCTTCCCTCCTTATTCTTGTATAATCCTTTCTTGCCTGTTTGTAATTATTATACGCCCTTTCACTATTATGTCTTCTGTATCTATTCCACAACAAATCTCTTTTTTCTTTTGTGGTAATTCCCGTGTGAGACCCACCACTCAGAGAAAAGACACCCACTATGAGTGCATTGAGTGGAACGTGGGTCTCTGCATTCACCCTTGTTCCGGTGAATATCACACCTTGATGCATTACTAATATGGTGTGAATGCGATATGACGCTCATACTAAGGGGGAAATGCGACATACAGATGCTCAGTGTAAATATAAGGCCCGTAAATATGTAAATAGTAGTATAAAGTGGAAACAGGTGTAATGTATGTGGAAAATTATTATCTAAGCGCATAAATATATTCTAAGTCAAAGCATTCCTAGTGAGTGTATATAGATGCGATATTCTGACGCTCATTGTAATAAAAATGGCCCATAAATATGTAAATAGTAGTATAAAGTGGAAACGGGTGTAATGTAATTGGGGAAGTATATTGGAAGTGAAGAAACAAAATAAAAGTTGAAACATGAGTGGTAGCGAGTGTGCTTGCTACGTGAATATGCGCTAGCATTTCGCTAAATATCCTCGTAAGGAAGGTAAATAAGTGTAAACATTTACATTGGTTGAAAATTGGTATAATGTCATGGAAACAATAATATGAAAGTAAAAAAAAACGTGATGTATGTTGAGAGAAGAGTCATAGCGAGTGCGCTTAGTAGGCAGATATGCGCAATAATTATGCTAAATATCATCAAATGAATGTAAACAGCTGAAAACATTTACATAAAGTAAAAAATGGTAAAATGTCATTGAAACATTATTATGCAAGTAGAAGAAATGATATGTTTCCTGAAACAAGGAACTTAGCAACTAGCATGTAACCAAAATGACCTCACTCGCTATGCTCGCACAATAGAACAATGCTTATTTTTTCTATATATCTCATTGAAAACCATTATTTTGTTGTGATTGTTTATTAGTTCCAAATCAATAAATGTAGACGTGATTGTTGTTTCTCCCAAAATTACCTTCCATAGAAAACGTGATAGCCTGACACGTCAGTGACAGAATACTATACCTGACGCGGGGAGGCTCACCTGTTCTGAACACTTATGGACCCCGGTAAGCCCTTTCTTGGTGATTTTCCTTTGTTTCTCAACAAAAGCAGAGGTTTTAGCCAAAAAAAAAAAAAAAATCCAAAATAGCTCGGGATTGGGGGGCATCGGAGGGTGGAAATCGGTCGGGACGTGATGGGTTAAGGAGTTTCCTTAACAGGCTTGAATATGGGCCCAAGATACTACGTTAAGGCCTGTATTGTTTTCGATTGAGGAAGTCCCCTAACATCTTTTCCTACGTCCGTGTTACATATATCCTTTTACTATGGCCATACTCTGCACAAATACCTTACGCATGTGTATTAAATTGGCATATCCAAATATAAATCGCCAAGAAAAAGGTGTTAGGGAGCTTCCTTAACCGACGAGAATACGTGCCTTGTTGATGCTGTATGAAGCTCACTTAGCCTTGGACCTGGACTCTTGTCTGTTCAGGAAGCTCCCAAGCACCACCTTGTAAGCGATTTTTGTTAATTATTTCTTACTATCCCCTTTTCTGACATTCCATTACAGCCATTTTCAACATAAATAATATGCAGGTTTATAGTAACCAAACCTCATCCAAAAATAAATCACTGAGGATGAGGTGTTAGGGAGCTCTCTCGACCGAAGAGAATATACACGTTGGTTATGAGTCAGGACTGAGTCTCCTTGTTAACAGAAAAATCAAAGCCTCAGTCTGATTACACATCCCCACTGATCGAGGTAGGAGGGGTTAGGATCCTTGTCAGGTCAGAGTAAACGCGCTATAGATAATCCTCAGTATCCCTTTCACAACAAGAAAACTTTCAAAAGCTTAATAAAGTCAAACGGAGGCGGCAAGAAGAAATTGCAGTATAACCTTGTCGCAATGAAGGAGTAAAGCGCTGGAAGACGATGATGACTTTTTTTTTCCCCCCCCCGATTAACCTATATACATTTTTTGTTCAGCTTTGGAAAAACGTCTCATGGTGAACAGGTTAAGGTTCTCCGATGTCACTGTGAGTAAGGCGGTGTGAACTGGGGAGGGAGCAGCCTGATGGCGGAAGGCAGGGTAACTCGGAGGCGATTAGTTTGATGCCAACCTTTCCGGGATTTAGCCGTCTGGATATTGACTGACGTACAGTAGATATCGACCTGTGACTAATATACCCATCTCTTACTACTCTATGATTTATCCGTATATTTATGTATATAGGCTACTTATTTATTTCGCTCTCATCAGTACACTCTGAAATTAATTCAAGCCCCATCACATAGATCCTGCTTTTACTCTTTCCTCTCGCTACCACCAGACGACTGTCCTCTGCTGTGGACGGATATTTGCCACTGCTGGAATAACACCCTCCATTGAGACAGTCACTAAGATGGCGATTTTTCTATATTATTTTTGCCATCACCGGACGATTTTATTCTGCTCACAAGGACCATCTCTTGGTGAATAAATCAAATCACCTTGATAATGGTACTAGGTTATCATCGGGTCGGAATTTATGTTCTGAGTAGCCGACCTGTTTATTATCATAACTAAGGTTGATCACTCTCGCCTTAAATGTCGGGAGTTAATAGCCCGGCCAAAGGCACCTGCCTAATTGATGGAGCAAAAAAGGATTTGACTGACAGAAACATAGTATCGATTTTCAAAACATTTTTTTTGTTTTCATAAAACAGTTCATCCTTATGATGACTGATTTTTTTTTTTCTGCTCACTCCTTCCCCGTTACCTTCTATATTAATTTCTAAAAATCGATAATGATTCAACTTTCATCCTTCCGTCTTTAATATTTTTTGCATATACCTCAAAACTCCGTCGATAGTTTGTTATCAGAAGTCATATGTCTTCCCTTACAGTACGTTCAAAAACTCTTACTTCGATATCGCTATTTCATTTTTCTTTTTTCACTAAATGTCCTTTCAGAACCATTATTTAAACCCATTCGACACTATTTTCACTAACTGCCGTTTCCTTCCTCTGTAGTCTTTTCAAAACTACCACCAATTCTTCATTTACGTGTATAACGTTTCAACCAGTCATTCTCTCTCTCTCTCTCTCTCTCTCTCTCTCTCTCTCTCTCTCTCTCTCTCTCTCTCTCTCTCTCCAAATTTCTTCGATAATATTTTTGTATTCTCCCTTCACATATTTAACATATAACTAAAACTTGTCATACCTATGCTTTTCACTTTTCGTTTGGAATGATTTTGTTTTTCAGTTTTCACTAATATTTGGTCTTTCAGAAAAATATGTTATTGCACTCTTATGTAACTCTATAAATCTTCACAGGCACACGAAACTTAACTGCAATAGCTAAAGAGAGTTCTAACTTAAGCAGTAACTCAAAGTTAATCTGAGATCACATTAAATTTAGCAGCGACATTCATGGGTTTCTTAAAGATGGCACTGCGTAACAAAATCCATCCTGGCACTTCGAAGTTTAACGCAACATTAGTTACGAAGACACTGATTGCAAAGAGATATATATACTTTTCATGTTCAAATTATGAATGGACCCCTTGACCATGCAAATACTGGCCTAATATAACTTTCACAGACATGACAAGAAGTTTCGAGTTACCTTCTATATCTTCATTATTCTAGTATTTCAAGATACTAGAGTGAAATTAATACATTAACAAGCTAAGATATATAATTAGGTACACAATAACAACAATTCCCTTCAAAGCTACCTGGGTGTTTAAGCGCTGCGAGCGAGAATGAGGTAAATAAAGATACGTAACAGGAAATCTCGAGGATGTGGAGAGAGGAAGCGACGCACTCTCACTTCGAGCAACAGCGGATCACTGGCCCCTCAGCAGACCCCACTCCCTAGGTCCCCGCCACCACCACCCATGCGCACTACTCGTCTCACCTCGACGTAGCCTACCCCATTACCTATATCCCCATCTTCCTTGTCTTTTCTACCTGTCAGGGGGCCATTATTGCCTCTTTCCATATATATTTATAACCTGGTGAGCCATATCGAATGAATAGAGCACTTTATCTGTTACATTTTCCCACTTTATGACTGTTCCGTGATCTTTGCTGCCACCTGGCGTATTCCTTGGAACTACACACCTTCCCACCTACCTACCTACCTAACTCAAGTTCGCTCCAGCCCTCTCTCTCTCTCTCTCTCTCTCTCTCACTGTTAGATAATAACTACAGTATTTTCTACACATCTTCCTTGTTAACGTTACGTGTCATACATGCCATCTTATTAGCAGGCTTGTGAAACGTTCCGATTTTCTGGTGCATTACCCTGGTGTATTTAAGTCTGTGTGTGTGTGTGTGTGTGTGTGTGTGTGTGTGTGTGTGTGTGTGTGTGTGTGTGTGTATTTCCTTTAGTTACTGGGATCAAAAATTCCCTCAGATATGTCCTTGACTTGGAAAATATAGTTTTGCTCCACCCAGAAATGATGTAAGGGGGGGAGGGAGTTTTAATGAGTGGGGGAGGGGAAATGTAGGAGGGGCGTCTATTGTAGGTCTAAGTGTGTCTGGGGTGTATCAGAGGTGATTGTGGTCAGCCTCGCACCTGTTTCTTGTATGAATAGCCGTGAATATGACTCAGATGAGCAATGCAGAGTACTAAGAAGTTAGCAGTACTGGAACGGCCTGTGAGCCAGAAGGCTGTCATTTGAAGAAGTGGATAATGATTTTTTTGCTCCTTAGATTTTTGCCAGGGTATGTGCGGCTGTCAAAGGTGTCCATTGTCTTGTTTTAGTCGATCTTCCCCTTAGTTACCTATGATTGACAACTTTATGTGTTCACTGATATCCTTTGCTTCCCATATACATTTCTTTAAGTATCTCCTTAACAATGTTAAACCTCATCTTGCAATTCTTCCCCTTATACCTTGGCCTACTTATATTCGTCGTCCTTCTTCTCTGCCTCCTGCGCCTTCTCTTCCTCGCCTTATGCATTGGCCTCCTCCTCCTCTAATACCTAGTCCTACGCGTCTTATTTATCGCTGTCGTCCTCCACCTCCTCTAATACCTCGTCCTCTTCGTCTTATTCATCATCGTCGCCGTCCTCCTCCTCTTGTACCACTTCCAATTCGTCATATTCGCTGTCGTCCACCTTTTTCTCTTACGTCTCGTCCTCCTTCTCTTTCTCTTGCACCTATTGCTCCTCCTCTTTCTCTTTCTCCTCTTTCTCTAATATTTTTTTCCCTATCATTTTCTTCTTCTCCATCCTCCTATTTTTTTTTTCTTATGCGCTCGACTCTGGGCATAGACTCCTTAAGATACGGCAGTCCTCCTAGGTATCATTCAACTGCTCATGTCAAGACTTTGGCGCTAATACCCACCATCCATATTGAATACACGCAGGGCTACAGGACTGGTGTACTGGTATTACCGGGGGTACTTTTACGACATAAAAGCGGGTCTTTTAGCAGGTCAACTTTTAACGAGTTTCAGTTCCTAAATTCTTCCCAGGTCCGGCCAGGATTCGAACCCGAGTTCGTTGGAACGGTAAACAACCAGACATGGGGTAACCGTAATCTGTAATCGTATGTAATTGTAATTGTAATCTATTACATTCGTATTTTTGGCAAAGTAATAGCATTCATAATGGAATGCATGCGATAAGAAATCATAATCACAATTAGCTTTACGATAATCCTGTAACTTCATTAGGTAAAAAAATCATCAAATAGGCCTGTTTATTAGTGTATTAAGTTATACTTTAAGCTAACCTCATACTCCAAAAACTTATCTAAACTGGGTGTGTTCTCATTAATATGGATAGATACTGCAGATAAATAGATACACTCATAGATGGAGAAAACATAAACCATTTAAAATTTCCGGATGACATTGTCCAGATATCAGAAATAACAGAGGCATTGCAAGAAATGTTAAATGACCTGAACAGAGAAAGTCTCAAAGTAGGCCTAAAGATGAATCCGAGTAAAACTAATATTTCATCAAAATACACCAAAGACAGTCATCAGAACAAGAGAAGAAATTCTTGAGGAAGTCGAGAAGTATCGTTACCTGGGGCAAAGTATAAAATTAACGAAAGACCATGATAGCGAAATAAAACGACTCATTGCAATTGGAGAAAGCTTTCGGTACAAATAGAGACATCATGAAAAGTGGCTTGCCAATATGTATGAAGCAAAAAGTACGTAACGAATGTATAATTCCAGCTATGACGTACGGTTGAGACCTGGACACTAAAAAAAAAAAAAAAAAATCGAAAGAAAATCAACTAATCCGTTCTCAAAGAGCAATGGAAAGGTCGATGTTGCGAATATTTTTAAGAGACAGGAAAAGATCAACTTGGGTGAGAGAGCAGACTAAACCCAGAGATATTATAAAAGTTGTAACAGAACAGGAACGTAGGTGGGCGTCATGTAGCAAGAATAAGGCACAATCAGTGGAGCAAGGGGCCGACTGACTGACTCAAAGAGATTTTAAGCATAGCAGAAAATGACCAGAAAGGAGGCAATGAGATAAGATAGAGAAGTTAGCAGGCAAAACGTGGCAGAGATTAGCTCAGTCAGAGAATTCGTAGAAAATGTCAGGGAAGGCCTTCGTTCAGCAGTGGACTTACAATGGCTAATGGTGATGAAGATGATGGCATACATATATTTATGTTACAGGGAATTTGTGTAAACCAGTGATTATATGAAATCCCTACGGATTTCTCCATGAATTCCTTGAATGAGGAAATCTCTGCCCTAATGTCCCTGCAAACTTCTCCATCTCATCTCTCCATCTCCTGTCTGGCCTTTTTTTGCCACGCCTACTATCTCTTGGAGTCCAGTCAGTCAGCCTCTTGTTCCATCAGTTATCCCTTATTCTTGCTACATGACCTGCCCACCTCGATCTCCGATTGTTTTTTAGTACCTTCTATAATGTCTTTGACTTTAGTCTGCTCTCTTAAACAAGTTGATCTTTTCCTGTCTCTTAAAGATATTCAGATATTGGTCTTTCCATTGCGATCTGAGAACGGATTAGTTGATTTTCCTTCTATTTATTTTCAGTTTCCAGGTCTCAAAACCGTACGTCATAGCTGGAACTATACATTCGTTATATACTTTTCGTTTCATACACCTTGGCAAGATTCTTTTTTTTTTATGTCTATTTTTACTGAAAGCTTTCCATAGTATTGTAATGCGTCTGTTTATTTCGTTATCGTGGTCATTCGTTAATTTTAGAATTTGCCCCAAGTAACTGTACTCCTCGACTTCAAGAATTTTTTCTCTTATTCTGATGACGGTCTTTGGTGTGTTTGGATTAAATATTACTTTACTATGGGTTTCAGAGGCAGTGGAACACTGGTTTTCGGCAATAACTTGCTATCAAAGTGTTGGATTACGATGATGTTTTACTATGGTATGTTTCAGACCCCGACCTACCTGGCGTCAGTATGGATTATTACCAACTGTGGAGAATTTAGGCACTTATAAGAGTAAAATAAGCATGCGAGGCGACAGAATGAGCCATAGCTCGTGCGAGGCTAGCGTCACGTATGTAGGCACCGTAACCATGTAAACACTGACTTTTTTTGACAATTCATATTCAGGTAACCTTATTAAACAGGTGTCTCCTTACACTCCGCTGAACTATATATTCCACTGTAACGATAACAGGCAACATGTCATGTGTGCAATGCAAGGCTATCATGTTACTTATATATGACACGTTTCGTTACTTACACATTTGTAATGTTGGAAGTGTACTTCAATCAGGGGATATAGGGAGTTGTACAGTTCAGGTGGATGGTATTTCCATGTATGATGATAACATTACAATAATTTACATCCCTGCGTTAAAAATGGATAACTTCCTTATAGGCCTATACAAAAATACCAGGGATATTTTCCAAATATAGGCAACATTTTCCGACTACCAAAACAGACACCTATCCTTTCCAGTATTCCACTCATACGATAATTAAGGGCAGTCCTATATGGAAAACGTTAAAGTGACGTCACGATATGAGTGGGGGGGCGGGGCATTTCCCCGCTAGCCTCGCTCCAACAATGGGTAAAACAGTCTTCTCGGATGCTTATTCTCCTCGTATACGTGCCGTAAGTCTCCACATTTTGTAATAAACCATACTGACGCCAGTTAGGTCGGGGTCTCACACATCGTAATCCAACGCTTTGATTAGAAGTTATTGTCGAAAAACACTGTTCCACTTCCTCTGGAATCCATAGTAGTTTTACTCCGGTTCATCTTTAGCCCTACTTTCAGACCTTCTCTGTTCAGGTCATTTAGCAGTTTTTGAATGTCTCTGCTGTTTCTGAGAATAGGACAATATCATCTGCAAATCTTAAATGGTTTAGCTTTTCTCCATCTATGTTTACGCCTTTCCTTTTTCAGTCTAGCTTCATGAAAATACTCTCTAGGCATTCTGTAAGTAATTTTGGTGAAATAGTATCTCCCGCCCGCCCTTTTCTCAGTCTTATTTTTTTTTTCTGAGTCTTTATGTAATTTAACTGTAGCAGTTCGCGCTTTTCTAAGTCCGAGCAGTTTCACAATTTCTCATTTACTCCATGTTCTCGCAGTGAATTTATAGTTGATATGTGCTTCACTGATTCGAGAATCTTTTCGTAATTAGCAGAACCTATGCACGGCGGTTTATTATATTCTGTAGTTTTCTCAGTTAGCTGATTCATCGTATGTAGATGTTCAGTGGTCGAATACTCGCTTCGGAATCGTGCCTGTTCACGAGGTTGGTTTTCTTCCAAATTAGTTGTTATTCTGTTTGAAAGGAGTTTAGTGAAGAGTTTGTAAATACCTGATAATAAGCTAATGGGTCGATAGTTACTAAGATCTTTTGAGTCGCCTTGCTTGTAAAGTAAAATAACTTCTGCATTGCATCTGTCTTGGAAATTTTCTTCTTTTTTACACACTGGGTAAATAAGTGGGCCAGCCTGTTTTGTACTCCTACTCCTGCATCCAACAGTAAATTTGCTATTATTCAAACTTCTCCGGGAGCCTTCCCTCTTTTCATATTTTTAAGAGAAATGTTTACTTCGTCTGGTGTGACCTCTGGTATTTCACTTGTGTCAGCTTCAAAGTTATCTATTGGGACTATTGCCTTTGATGTATACAGTTCTTTGTAAAATTCTTCAACTCTCTTCACCATTCTACGCTGCATTTAATAACGTCGTCATTTTTTTTCTTTCAGTAATATAATTTGTTGCCTTCCTAGCGCCATTTTACTTCGGACCTGTTTCAGATTTCAGACTTTTTCTTTCTTGATGGTTTCTTTGACCTGATCCAATTCTCTCTCCATATACGAGTGTATATCTATCTATGTATCTATCTATGTATCTATCTATCTATCTTTACACACACACACACACACACACACACACACACACACACACAAATATATATATATATATATATATATATATATATATATATATATATATATATATATATATATATATATATCCGTCCATCCATCATCCAATCCTACGTTGCCCATGAGAAGCGTAGGAGCCCGGGGTTAGGCAAATTGGTCCTAACGTTTAAGATGAGAGTGAAATATATATATATATATATATATATATATATATATATATATATATATATATATATATATATATATATCGTATATTTATACACGGTACAGAGAGAGAGAGAGAGAGAGAGAGAGAGAGAGAGAATTACTGAGACACGTATCATGAAGTGAATTCGTGCAACACCAGTATTATTTTCTTTACCTCTTGTAAACAACTTTGAAATAAACCTTCACTGCACTCAGACCATTAACTCAACAGCACCATTTTTACTGTGTATAATTTCTAGGCATTTTCTCATCCCCACTGGAGTTCCATCTTATCCATATATTTGTCTCCCATACGGAACTCTTTACCACCTATTTTTCTCAAAGGATAGTTTGAAACAAGCCTTTAGTATACTCACTCTACTAAGACTTCAACATCCATTTCAAAGGGACCATCTCTGACCCTGTTCGAAGGAAACAGGCCAAGAGAGAGAGAGCAGTGGAAATGAGTTACTGGAGTGAAGCATGTAGAGTTACATCGAAAGAGAGACACACAAATGAGGAAGTAAAGTAGCATTATAATAATGATGTGAATATAATTGAAAGCTTCAAGGAATATACTTTTTTTTTTATGGCTCGGCCATATGGAGAGGATGGAGAATGTGAGGTTGACTAGGAGAGTGTCTGTGAATAAGGGGGGTCGGGAGATGAAGGATGAGATTAAGAGATGAAATGATGAGACAGATATGAGAGAAGGGAGTGCGAGTTTGAGGGAGAGCAGCCAAATGCTCGAGGACAGACAGACGTGAAATCGATTTGTCTGTGGCCACCATTGTGAGATTAACCCGCCAAGTGCCAGCTATTTTTAGCTCTATGGGTCACCCCAGTGCCGGCCATTTCTCGATCTTTTTTTTTTTTTTTTGGTTAAAATGATAGATTTTGATGTGGAAACAACGAATTTCGCCATTAAAATACTCACCGAGGCACGGAAATGAGTTTTATTGAGTCCTGCATATTCATGTACAGGTATCACCGGTCTCTCACGCTCACCACATCCGTGAGAGAAAGCCGTTTTCTATGTAAGGTATACTCAGATATTTATGCTGGGAAGGTATAGCAATGTTCAGTACACTTTTCTGATTACTTATTACTTCAGCATCTATCACAATCTGCATGTCTTTCTCACTGTGAATGCATTATCTTACACTTACTTGAAAATAGGTACAACCTGACTTCATTAAATACAGTCCTGGCACTTACAAGAAGGTATTTACAACTTGACTTCCCTATATAATCCTTACACTTACAAGAAAATATTTACAACTTACACTTACATGAAAATATTTACAAAATGCCTTCACTATGTACAGCACTGGGTTAGGCACACAAGCAGAGTGAGGCAGAGCGAGCGTGAGGAGAGAAGTGAGTGTATGGCCTTGACAGCCTGGGGGATGGTAGAGGAACAGTTACCTTACATGCCTGCCAATTTTTACCCGCGAATCTTGAAAAATGCGGTCACAGTGAAGTTTTTTATTTTAGACTTTTAAAACGGCACTGGCACTGGCTGCTGAATTGTGTCAGACCATTTTAAAACGTCACTGGCACGTGGCAGGTTAAGGCGTCTGGCTATGGAGAGACAGATAACAGATATTTTTCTACCCAAGGCCCGTGGCTCACCATGTTCATATCTTTATTGCAACCTTAGACTGTTTTATGGTGCTAAGTATGTCATGTGGTCAACAAACCTGCTTGATTATTTTATTATCCACTCGTTCTTTTACGTATTCATTAGATGCTTAAAAATTATATTCATACAGCTGTTCCGTGAACTACTGCGGACGCTATGCAGCCTTCCAAAGAAGGGCTAAGAACTCTGTCATTGCTTACTTAGCATAAATACGGCATGGATAACTATAGTGGACTTCTAAGAGATCCCAGTGCAAGGCCAACCTGTATACTGATTAAACACTACAGATGTTTGCTCGGGATGTGTAGTCTTCGCAACTGTGCAAAAAACACAGTACATTTGTAGTTAACAAAATATAAATAAATAAATAAATGGTATAAAGTGGTTACATGAAGGAGCACCCAGAATGCAACACCCATTCCTTACAGCTGTTCAAGGTCCTGTGATGCTTTAAATTATTGTTTTCCAAATTGAAACTTTTTCTCTTTGTCTCAGTCTCAAGCCTTCCACTAAGTTTATTGTGAGTCGGATAAATTCTGTTGAAGTTGATACTCCCCAGCTGTTTTAAAAAGAAAAAAAAAAGATAATGATGAAAGTTAAGAAAGGTCTCTTGGTTGCTCCTCAACTATTGCATCAAATTCAGTGCAATTCAGATCGAGGATGTTTTAGCTATATTAGTTATACATTAGCATGTATCCCGGTAGCACCTTGGCTTTGCTTCGTGGCTTTAACCTTAAACTGTTGTTCTAAACATCGAATCCCTTCATCGTTGCCTAGTCTTACCTTCAGCTCATCTAAGAAGTCTGACTTGAATGAGATCAAAACTGCTTTGGGTGATTTTGCTTTTTGACCTTTAGCTTTGATCTGTTTTTCTGTGTGCCAACCACTTGGATGGCACTAAACATTTCCACAATGTTTAAAGCTGGATAGAAAATGTTTGAGATATAAAGTTAACACGTACAGAGAAAGTGGCACACACACACACACACACACACACACACACACACACACACACACACACACACACACACACACACACACACACACACACACACACACACACATGTGGTGAAGCCATACACCCGCCGCTCTAATGCAGACAAGGTTGTGATAAAAGCAATATATCTTCAAGCCGTGTCTAAAACCTTGACTGTCAATCCCGATTCAGTGATGCAAGAGGTATATAGAGTCTGGCAGTAAACAGGTAGACAGTACAGTAGAGTGGTTGTATAGAGTATAACAGAAGGACGTTAGTGTAATAAATTAAACTGAAGTCATCCTTTACCTAATAATGTTACTGGACAGTAAGCTACAATACAGAGCATGAATAGGAATAATTACAAAACAAGCACAAGTAAAATCAATGATTATTCAAAACAAAGTGATAACTATGGTTTTAACTTATCTGTACAGAAGGTCAACATGACTAACCTCGATTACAAGTTATATAGTCGTAAGCAAAATCGATTACATTCTAATTTTGTGAAAGTCTGAATAGTAACGAAATACATGTAAATATTGTGCAGTCGTAACAGTAATTGATTAAGTTACGCATGTACTGGTCCCATGTCTACAGATACCTCTTTAATGACTTGGCCACTGCCTTTCCTCTTCCCCCTCCTAACCTCTGTTGCCACTCAGTGTAATATCTCTCATCCTGACCCTTGCAGGTCATGTACTGTTTCATTAGTCTCTAAATTCACCTCCGCCTCTTCTTTCATAACCATCATCATCATCATCATCAATATCCTTTTCCTTCTACTTCTGCAGCTCCTCTCTCTCGCCTTATCATTTTTCATCTTTTATTTCTCACTTCATTCTTGGTTTTATGATTCTCTCTCTTTCTCTCTCTCTCTCTCTCTCTCTCTGTCCTCAGAATTTTCTTTCTCTAACTTCTCCTCTTCCTCCTCAGTCTCCTTTTCCTACTCCTCCTTCTCCTCCTCCTCCTCCTCATAGTCTCCTCCTCCTCCTCCTCCTCCTCTTCCCTGCTCCAGCTTGGCCATCGACCCATTATATGCTGCTGCCTAGGAGAAGTCACTCGAGTGTGCACGGATGGCCATGTCTCCTTGGAAATATCCCTCTAATTCCACAAGGGTATTTCTTAGTTTTTTACAACCTTTCGAGTTTATCCAACTTAGCAAGGAAATCGACTGCACTATGATCACTTTACCTTGGCCTAAAATTGCCATCTCTTCATCTGGAATGCTGAGTTATAACAACATAGTAACAGTAGAATGTGATGCTAGTCACTAAGATGTGCTACAGATAGTAGTGTAGAGCCACAATATTGTCTTTTTTTTTTTTCAACTGAGCTATGTGAAGTAAGCAGAAAATTAATGAAATTTTGGCCCAAACTAAAAATGAACTATAGCAACTCAGTTGCTAAGACTCACACTCACATAATTAATGACCTGGTGTTAGGTGAAATAGAACAATAAAGTCCCGTAACGAACTGGCGGTTAATGGTGACAATATTAACACTTTGACTCCTGCACTAACCTTCAGCTAAATGATATCATCAGCCTGCGCTAGGTGGGGGAGAGTACTTGGTACATAATCTCATAAGTTATGGAAGCTCCCTAACACCTTTTTCTAAGCAGTTTATTTTGCGTATTGCACTTTATTCTCCTATTCTGTAATATATACATACTTCTTCAAATGGATATTAACCAGCCATATCCAAAAATAAATGGTTAAAGAAGAGGAGCAAAGGAGCCTCCTTAACCGATACTGGCCCATGAGCGATTTCGGATAAGAGAGAGTTAATGATGAAATTACCCACCTAAGGCTGCATGACTCACTCTCAGCCATTAAATACGTCTTGCTTTGGTCAAAATAACGCTCTAGGCTTGTCTCAACCATGATGGGGTAAAGTGCAACACTTTTTCCTTCCTCTTCTCGTCTTCTGCAAATTAATAAAAATATGAATATGGCAAAATAAACCATACATAAAAATAAAACAGTAATGCTAGGTGTTTTAGGGTCAGCTTCTCGTCCCTCCAACGCCTAGTGTGTAGCTGGGTTCTCTTTCTAGACTGGAGCTTAGACAAGTAAGAGAAAGGCAGGATACAAAAACTCAAGGCAACAACCTTACACGTGTATTGCTAGATTCTACAAGTGGAACGGGTAGATGTCACAAGAGTAATTATTCTGAACAATTATAAACCTTAAGTCTAGATTGTGAGTAATAGTATCACGGAGGATACTATTTGAGACAAGATCAGGTAAAGTGAATAGCACTATGATCAGGAGTCCTATGGCAGTGGAACCAAATACTGTCACTTCGGGGATGTCTAGGTTTTATCTATCGGCTGGAGTTCTGTTCAGTAGGGCCGCAGCACTGTTTTCACTGTTGGCAGTCTAACTCGTTTGTCTGTTGCGTTATTGATTATTATTACGGCACTGGAGCCTCCGGTTGATCTCGACACTGAGGCTATGTCACTAAGATGGTATTGCATTCACTCAGACTGACACTTATTTCACTGTCCAGCCGTGTTTACTATCTCACAGTTACTTTATCTATTGCACCTTTCGTTTTACACTAACACTGACAGCTTTTATCTCTGACTTCCCGTATTCTAGTACTTCACTGTTCTGCCCTTGCTTCACTGTATTGCTTTCACTGTGCTTTCGCTGTCACTCACTATCAGGGCTGGGTATGGTGGCGGTCAGGTACAAGGGCGACGGGAACAGCTCACCCTGGCTACTGGCAGGGATGAGTTCCGCCGGGAGCCTCCGTATTCAGGGGCCACGGGATCACGCATAGGGGCGTCCTCTCTCATCCGGGGCTCCATTTGGCGAAGGGTCCCGTGCTCTTAGGGCTTGGGGCTGGAGTCTGGCCCTCTGGGGTGGGGCTGAACAGCTGCCTGAACTGTTCGCTCAGGCGCCTGATGGAGCACGAGGGTCTCCGGCGTCGGGGTGTAGGGATGTCTCGCCCGGGGGTCCTGGGGGCGGTCTGGAGGTCCTGTGGGCTGTGGTCTCTGGTGGTCAGGGACGCCGTCAGGAGAGGGCTGCGGCGTTGGCCTCCATCAGGCGAGGCCTCTCAGGGACTGGCTGTAGTGAGAAGAGCCCGGTGGTGGTCACGGGGCCTCTCCAGTAGTCCTCCATGCTGGGGCCTCCCTCTGGGTTGTAGTCTTGTGTAGGTGAGACAGCCCCTGATGGAGGAGCAGCTACCAGCCGTCTCCTCTCGTAGGGCCCAGCTACTGGCCGTGGGGTTCTAGGGGTGCGGCTACCAGCCGTCACAAAGGCCCAGCTACTGGCTGTGGCCTGGGGAAGGGAGCAGCTACAGGCCAACTCGAGGGCACTGTTGGAGCAGCTACTGGCCGTCTCCTGCAGGAGGGTCGAGCAGCTACAAGCCGTCTCTGTTAGGGCACCTTCGGGGTGGCTACCAGCCGTCTCCTGATTATCTCCACAGTGGCTACCGGCCATCTCCTGTAGGAGGGTCAAGCGGCTACAGGCCGTCTCTGTTTCAGCACCTTCAGAGTGGCTACCGGCTGACTCCTGATGAAGGCGGGAGCGGCTACCGGCCATCTACTGATTACCTCCAGAGCAGCTTCCGGCAGTCTCCTGTAGGAGGGTCGAGTGGCTACAGGCCGTCTCTTTAAGGGCACCTTCAGAGCGGCTTGTGGCCGTCTCCTGATTATCTCCAGAGTGTCTGCAGGCCGTCTCCTGTAGGAGGGTTGAGCGGCTACCAGCCATCTCAGGGGTGCTGACTGGAGCTAGAATAATAGCTCCACCCCAATCTTATTGGTGGTCGGCTCGCCCAGAAGGTAGTCTCTTTTTCTTGCTATGGTGGCGGCGGGCGAGTTCTGGGTCATAGGGGCATGCGGCCTGGGCGGGCTTATGTCCCTGTTGCCCGGAGTCTAGTCGCGCTCTATTCAACCCTCCGTAGGCTCCTTCTGGGGGTGTTGGGCTGTTCTCCGTAAGACTATTCAGCATTTTAAAAACCATAAAATTTAGTGTGGACGATGCACTGTGGATATGGCGGGAAAGAGGCACAGGTTAGAGCTTGAATTCTTTATTTTCTCTATAGTTTCGGGCGACACAGAACCCGGAACGTTGGAGAAAACATACAATACAAGCCTTAACCTATGTGTGTCTCTCCCTTCCCTTAGATCATGAAATCTCTATTATTTATAAAGTTTCAGGTTCTGTGTAGCCGAAAACGTTAGAGAAAACAATGAATACAACTCCTCTGTCTCTCTTCCCCCCTACCCAAAGAACATTGTCTCTTATTAACTTTGAATACTGAACCTAACCTTACCGTGACAGAGAAATCGTATATTTTTTCCTTTCCTTCCATTATTTTGTCAGGTCTTAAGTGTTATCAATATACCTCTTTAATATTCTAATTTCAATCGTCCTTGAGCTTTTCTGTATTTTCATTCTTTTTCACCATCGTTTTCTCCCCCTCCACTTCATCTTCTCCCTACAATTTTCCTTCTTCTTCTTCTTCCCCTCTTTCTCCATTTAACTTTTTTTCATTTTGTCCTATTTATCTCTCTTCCTGCTCATTCCTATCCACCCATTTTTAATTCTCTTTATCCTCCTTCTTTTCCTTTTCCTCCTATTTCTCCTTCTCCTCCTTTTTTTCCATCTCTCCTTTCCTTTCCTGTTTCTTATCTTTCTTCTCCTTCTCTATTTTTTCCTTCTTATATTCTCACCATCTTACATCTTCTCAATACTATTTTCCACCTTTCCTTTCTGCTCCTTCTCATTATCTTCTTCCTTCTCCTCCTCCTCATATTCCTCCTACTCTTCTTAATTTTTACATCTCATTTCTTCCTTCTTTTCTCTCCTTTATATCCTCAGCACCATCTTCATTTTCTTAACTTTCTTATTCTCTATCATCCTCAATCCCTGCCTTACTTTACTCCCATCCTCTCTGTTATAGTACCTCCAAACTTCCATTTTAATGTGTTGCGTTTTTGGTACTCAGGTTCAAAAGACTAAGACAGAATTTCTTGATTTATTTCAGGCATTTGAAAAATAAAAAGTACAAAACTCTTTTTATCTTAACCTGGCCCATTTTTTTTTCTTTTTCCCGCTTACTTCTCGTTATTCAGTGGCAGAAAACAATAATGCTACAGACTTACAATTTTTCACTGAACTTCTTGACAGTTGGCTTAAAATTCTCATCCCTTCTTCTTGAACGTTGAAATATAACATTAGATTAACGCTCGAATACATAAAGCTAGTCGAAAAGAGGTGCTGTAGAAAGGATGTGATCAACAGTATTTTTTTTTTCTGCTACTGAACTCTGTGAAATAAGCTACAAAATGATGAAAACTATGGTTCAATATAAAGTAAACGAAATATAGCGTTATCCCTATCATAAGAGCATTACTTCTCACCTTTCTTAATATAGAGCTGCCTCTGGTGACACTGCACAATGAAACTAGCCAGTCGGATTTTGTAATCCAGTAAAGTATTTACTACACTGGGTGAAATTCATATAACTAATTGACGCTCGGTGATTTAGTAGGAAAAGGCATTTGTATATGACTGTGCATATTACTATTCTGTAAGTTGTTTCTCTTCTACCAGATATGTTTAATTCTTTTTATGCTAAGTATGCCATAAATCAGAAAATTAAATGTACAATGTTGATACACATTTGAGAGAGAGAGAGAGAGAGAGAGAGAGAGAGAGAGAGAGAGAGAGAGAGAGAGAGAGAGAGAGAGAGAGAGAGAGAATGTTATTAAGGTCCTTAGTAAGTTTCCCTTCCTGCCTGTTCCCCCTCCATAATGGAATTATACGGTTCCCAAGTTATCCTCACCAGCCCTGCCAAGTATTATGTGTAGAGTTTCTGTTTATATATATATATATATATATATATATATATATATATATATATATATATATATATATATATATATATATATATATATATATATATATATATATATATATATATATATATATATATATATATATATATATATATATATATATATATATATATATATATATATATATATATATATATATATATATAGGGAGAGACAGATTGATAAATGAGGATGTGAAGCTTTGTGGTGAAGATGTGGATGTGATAGGAAGCGTTAGGACAAACACAATGATGTGGTTTGGCAATGTGGAGAGGATGGAGAGTGAGAGACTAATGAGGAGAGTGTATGTGAGTGATGTTGAGGGGGAGAGGGGGAGGGAGAGGCCAAGGATGAGATGGAGTGATGGAGTGGAGAGGTGTATGAGAGAGGGGGGTGTGAGTTGGGAACAGGGCAGTGAAATGGCGTGGGACAGGACGACGTGGAGGCGATTTGTTTGTGGCCACCCGATGGGATTAAGGGGTCTGGCAATATATATATATATATATATATATATATATATATATATATATATATATATATATATATATATATATATATATATGAGAGCAGAAGCAACGTTCAGCATGAGTGTGTGTGTGTGTGTGTGTGTGTGTGTTTGTAATGATCATAATAATAATAATAATTATTATTATTATTATTATTATTATTTTTAATATTATTATTATTATTATTATTATTATTATTATTATTATTATCATCATCATCATCATCATTATTATTATTATTATTATTATTATTATCATCACCATTATTATTATTATTATTATTATTATTATTATGATTATCATCATTATTATTATTATTATTATTATTATTATTATTATTATTATTATTACTGTTGTTATTAATGGTTTACTGATCAATGCAAGGGGACAGGTTGAAAACATACATATAAATGCATTTTTAAAAATTAAGAGGAGAGGATTTTACATGAAGATGTAAAAGTGTGTGGAAAATGAACTAGTGAAAAGTGAAATAAGTATGATGTGATGTTAATAAATAATAACATACAATAGATATAAAACTAGGCTTTAAGAAAGTTAACTGTTGTTGGGATGGTGGTGTGTGTAAGGGTCCGGCCTGTCTCTGATGGCTACCGGTATATTGTTGTGACGAACAGCTCAGTAGGAACTGGGAGCCTCAGGGGGAAGCAGGTGTTTATGGCGGGGGAAACTATTTTTTTTTTTTTAACTGTTGGAGTTGGTGGGCATGAAAATATGTGATAGACTGAAGGTTCAACTGGGCAAGGGCTTCACTGTGGTCGGTAAATTTCGAGCCGAGGTTGATTCTCCATGGTCTTTTCTGAACTTTTTCTAGTTTGTTTTCATTGTGTAATGTTGAGGGATGAAGAAAAGACTGGCATGGCTAGGCTCAGTTTGGGAAGAATGAACGTGGCATACAGATGTGTAAGGTCCTGAGCAGGGACACCTAATTTTCTGCAGCGTGCCTAGTACGTACAGTCTGTTGTAAGCGGCAGCGACGGTTGAACTGGGTGAGTGTCCTGAGGATGCACGGCAGTCTCGTGGCATTCAATACTTCCAGGATGAGGTCTCCAGTTTTCAGTGTTGGGGGTGTGGTAGGTGCTATTGTTGGGTCAAAATGCATGAGAAAGCTAGTGATGCCAGAATTAACAATATAGGTTCTTATAAACTCAGTCACATCTGAATAACATTTTGCGTTAATATAAGAAATAACAAAGAATACTGGAGTTGTCCCGTCACTGAGAGGGATACTGGTCCAGTAATTAACACAATCAGGATCTCACAATTCACTCTCAGCTGAATGTCGCTGCCGGACATTTGATGGACTCACAGTATTAGACTTGTTCCAACCATGTAACGGTTAACGTCTTCATTTCCATGACGTGTTTTACTTGTTTTTGTCTTGCTGCCAATAGGCGATTCTTTTGTAACTTGGATCACACTTGTAATGAAGGTTTTGAAGGAGGCTATATGTAATGTCTTCATAACTAGATAATATCTCCAGGAGATCGGAAGATTACGATAGCAAGAACGGTCACTAGTCAAAGGGAATAACATCTCTCTCTCTCTCTCTCTCTCTCTCTCTCTCTCTCCACTTTTTCCTCGTTTCCGGCATCCTTCATTCTTATGCGGATCACGTCTCAAAGATCCGAACATAATATTCAATATGTATGCAACTGACGTGAAGATACATCAAATGAGGTTCCTGAACACTTCAGTCCCATGACGCATTTCTCTTTATTTTTATTACTGACGATTGTATATAACTTTAGAGATTTTTCGAGCTGGAGTTTGTTTTAGCCTCCATGATTTCTTGTTTGATGGGCCCTAAAGCAGCGTGAATATAGGCTTTAAGAACTGGTGTTATTGCTCCACTATTAGAAATATGAACCCGGTGAACAGCAGGATGGAGAGAGAGAGAGAGAGAGAGAGAGAGAGAGAGAGAGAGCAACAGACAGACAGACAGAGAGGTGGGGGGTTTAGGAATCCACCATCTTTCTTTCGGAGAATAGGAAGGAGGTGAGGGATTTTTGTCACCGGGCAGTAAAAGTCACAAAGTCATATCAATACAACTACATGAAGGTGTCCCTGTAGCTGTAGCACTAGGACCATCTGAAAGGTAAACCCGGTGGACTACAGGATAAAGTTGTTCTCCTCCGCTAGTCCACCATCTTCGTCTTGGGGAACAGGAAGGAAGTTGAGGGACGTTAGTGCAACCTGGCAGTGAAGTCACAGGGTTATACCGATGCCACCACGTGAGGGTGTCCCTCTCCAGCACCAAGGCAAACCGGGCTGAAGAGAACAAGAAGAGAATATCTTCACAGACCTGCGGTGAGACTATGCATCAGCTGATGCAACAGCTGACATGACAGATCAGTTAAAGATTTCAAGCTGAGCAACTCTGTATTTTACAAGAAAGTCGCTAAAGTGCCTCCTTATTGCCGAAATTGAAAATCGCGTAATAGTTAGCTGATGCGTCAGCTGAAGCGAAGAGCCGACATGTTAAATCAACTCAAAATTTTAAGCTGAACAATTTGTGTTTCAAATGAAAATAGCTCAGAGTTCTCCAAGAGCAGATGTTCTAAGTTTCCTTCAAGGAGAGAGAGAAGAAAAAAATAGATCTTCCAGGGGTATCGCAAACAGGCCTGCCTGCAATGCAGGAGGTAAAAAATGTTTAATCCATTCAGCACGAGTACAACTTTTTAAACCTTTTTATTGTTATCGACTGGTCACGCCCACCTTAAAATATTTAGACCGAGCTGCCTAGAAGCCACCTACCACACCCTTCTGCTATGAACCTGTAGTGGTGAGTAAATGGCAGTACGACAGGGCAGACTGGGAGGGTCTCCAAAATTTTTTCATCAATGTTCCTTGGACCTCCTTTTTTTCTCAAGGTGCATTGGGCCACATACAGGATTTCATTAAAGTCGGCATGGAAACATTCATTCTCCATCATAGTTAAAGAGAAAGATGCAATTCACATAAATGGTTTGACCACAATTGTGCTAGAGTAACAGAACATAAAACAATAGCCTATAACACTTACTGTACACAAGGACTAAAACTAAAGAAGTCTTTAACTGTGATAGAATTATCAGAAACCATGTCAAAACTATTATCAATCTTTCTAAATCAAACTTTCTTCATAGACCAGCTAACAAACTACTAAACAACTCAAATGATAACAAAACTTCCTGGTCTATCCTTAATTCATTCAAATCTAACTTGACTACCACCTCCTCCATTCCACCGTTACAGAACCCCAGGGAAAATCTAGTAAGTGACCCACGTGGAAAAGCCAACCTTCTTGATATTTTTTCAACAAATTCAACCCTAAATACAGAAAATCACAATATTCCTGTACTTGATTCTGATTCCCCTCAAATACCCCCTTCCAAGATTGCCACAAGATACGTACAAACTGTATTAAAGAATATCTCAGTAGACAAAGCTACTGGTCCAGATGAAATTCCTTCAACAGTACTTAAAAATTGCTCCCCAGTGTTGGCCCCTGTATTGGCAAAACTTTCCGTTTATGCATCTATACCTCAAGTTTTCCAGCCTCTTGGAAAGAAGCAAATATCCATCCTGTTCCTAAAAAGGGAGCCACTTCTGATCCACCAAACTATAGACCAATGGCTAAAACTTCTGTTCTCGGTAAAGTTTTTGAGATGCTAATAAAGAAACACATAGTCAGGCACCTACAAATCAATAAATTAATCAATGATCGGCAGAATGGATTTAGACAAGAACGCTCAACTGCAGACATTCTTTGCCTTCTTACCCATCAGGTGAACAAAACAATAGACCAACGTGGTGAAACACACACAATAGCACTTGATATATCAAAAGGATTTGATAAAGTATGGCACCGGGCCTTATTGTCTACGATGTCATACTATGGCCTTGCATCACTGGTTCCTCTAATTTCTTCTTACCTTCATAATAGAAAAATTCGGGTCATGGTAGATGGAATTTATTCCCAATTTCATTCCATTAATGCCGGCGTACCTCAGGGATCAATTTTGGGGCCAACCCTCTTTCTCATTCACATAAATGACCTCCTATCTGTCACTCACAGCCCAATACACTCTTATGCTGATGACTCGACACTTCATAGTTCTTTCACATTTAGTACCTCTTTTACACAATCTGATACTATAAATTCCCAAATAAACACAGCAGTTTCTCTGGACCAGGACGTTTCTCAAATCAATCAATGGAGACAAACAAATCTGGTCTCATTTAATGCTCAGAAAACTAAATACATTAATTTCTCCTACAGAAAGAATCCCTCAGACTCCCCGCAAAATTTTAAATGATGTCAGTATTCCAATATCCACTACAGTTGATATCCTAGGTGTCACTAAACACCAACCAAAGCTGGACAGCTGATGTTAAATTCCTTGCTAAAAGTGCTTCAAAAAATTTGGGACTTCTGTACAGAGTTCGTGAGTTCTACAGTGACGAGCAGTTGACCACAAAATAAAAAAGTCATGTGCTTTCTCAGATCGAATACTGTTCGCCTCTGTGGAGTGGATGTGGAACAGTTGCTCTGAAGCAGCTAGACAAAATTCAAAATAAAGCCGTTAGATTAATCAATAATCCTGCCATTATGCAAGACCTTCCTCCATTATCGTACGTAGAGATGTTGCTTCTTTAGCATTATTTTACCGATATTTTTACCGTAAGTGCTTTGAAGAACTTACTTCAATTGTGCCTCCTCTTCACATGTCCTCCCAAAATACTTGGGCAGCTGGGAGCGCCCGTGCACTCACACTCTCTCCCTCGCAATGCAGACCCTCTTCTTATCAAAATTCACTTATGCTCAGAACTATTACTCTCTGGAATTCACATCCTGGGAGTTATTTCCCACAAACATTTAATCCACTTTTATTTAAATCCAGTTGTTATAAATATTTTATGAATGGAGTTGTTGTTGTTGTTGTTGTTTTTACTTCCCTTGGGAGGACCGGGCCAAATAAGGGCCCGCCAGAGCAGATCTGAATAATTAATGGGGCTCAAGGAGAGCTGCTGGTGGAGTGGATTGGAGTTGAAATGTGGGTTCGTAGGAACAGGTGAAAGTAGTCCACGGGACTAATTTTCGAAAGAGATTGGAGTTCTTCTTTAAATTTCCGAGGACTGTGTTGGCTAGTTCTTCAGAGTCGATGTTGAATTCCAGGAAAAGGGTCGAAGCTGGCGTGCTGAGGAGACGGGAGTTGAAGGTCGTTGGCTATGGAGGTGGAGGGAGCAGGCTCTTCCATCTCCATCTCGTCAGGAGGTGGTGGCCCTTCTTATTCTTATTCTTCTTCGGCGGTGGTGGAAGCGAGGGAGAGGCATGGGACTGGAGGTTGTCTTCCTCTGGTTCGAGGGGAAGATCGGACCACTTGTCGTCAGTAGGAGAGACTCGTGACTGGTGGGGAGGGTCTACTTCGTCCTGGCAGGTGGAGGGGACAGAAGCAGCCCTTTCTTCGACTACTGACGGCGGGCGGTGAACGGCTGTGTCGGTGGTGTCCATGGGTGTGGCAGAGGTGGTGGTGGAGGAGGCAGTAGCTCTGTTTAGAGGAGCGTCAAGCTACAGCATGGAGGATGCCTCTAGGCACATGGACTTTG
Source organism: Coenobita brevimanus (assembly GCF_032717465.1). Taxonomy (NCBI): domain Eukaryota; kingdom Metazoa; phylum Arthropoda; class Malacostraca; order Decapoda; family Coenobitidae; genus Coenobita; species Coenobita brevimanus. The sequence continues at coordinate 19,515,644 of NC_136999.1, forward strand.
TTTCCTTTGTTTTTCCTTCCTCCATTCATTGTCTCTCTCTCTCTAAAAAAAAGAAAAAAAAAAGCGGCCTCTACGCTCCTGGTTTGGGATTGACAGACATTTTCATCATCGATTCACCTCAAAACTTGGATACAAATTTACAGAAAGAACTAGACAAGGAGAGATTTTTCACTCCTTACTTGTCGTAATTCCCTGCTGTTATTTCTTAGTCGTAACTTTAGATTTATTTATATATTTTGAGCAGGACAAAGAGAAAGATTCTACAGCCCCTTGGTCCCTCCTACATATAAACACCTGAGATGAGCTGCGATTAGGAAATGATCGTAAGTGCGTTGGTGTATCTCGATCCTGAGTCCTGATACGGAAACATAGGAATGTGTTAGATACTGACTTCATTAACCCTTGCACTACAAGACACCTTTCCTTACTGTAGTAAAATTGTAAAAATAGGTAGCAAAAATACAATATAAAATGCCCGTCCCAAGTCAAATAGGTTAATCTCTCTCTCTCTCTCTCTCTCTCTCTCTCTCTCTCTCAGGCCTGCACTATGAAAGACTTTTAACATAAACGAAGTAAAAATCGACTGGAGGTGACAAAAAGAGTAAAAAAAAAAAAAAAAAAAGATCACGGCGTTGAAGAGGTTACTTGAATACCTGCACGAAAAACGACAAACTGGGTCTTTTTAGCCAACAGGTCTTTATAGCCAACGCCATCGTCTTTAAAGTGAGCCCCACCCCCCTACATTGCCCCCCCCTCCACCCCCCCTCCCCAACATCCCCACACACAAATGACCATCTAAGCCAGTGGTTCCCAAACTTTTTCGGACTGCCGGCTTGGCTTCCAGGTCACATCCCTAGCGTCCCCCCCCCCACCCCAACACATATACGAACATCACCTCTTTCTTGGTATTAGGTATACCGCAATTTCAAAACAACAACTAACCTAACACTGTAAACACGTATGTTTTTCACAAATAAAATTTAACCTAGTAAACCAAGTATAATTAGCTGTTTTAACAATATGAAAGGGTAAATTTACATCTCACCTGTAACTACATTGTCTTCACAGATTTAATGGGATGGATGTGCTTGGTGCAGGGATATCAGCTTCTCAACATCGGGCTGGAAGGCATCAAGAAGAAGTCTTAGATCCCCGCGTTCAGTAATTTTCAGTTTGTTTCTATGCTTGGAAAGAAACTGGGCGACTGCACTGAAGCCCCATTCTAATAAATATGATGTTGGGAAGGCACTAAAGTACATCTTGACTTTGTTCCACAGTTCAGGGTAGCAGTCAGAAATGTTTTTTTATAGCCAAAAATCTTGATATGATTTTATTGAACTCTGGCCTCAGTTCAATGTCATTTTGGAGTGAAGCAAGTTCTTCTTCCACCATTCCTGTTTCATCATTGCTGATACCTAGGAATGGACCGATAACCCAGTCTGGTATTTTAAGCAAAAAAGATCCTGAAATCTGTCAGGCATGTCTTCATGCAGCTCATCCAGGTGTGCACAATGCGCTTGAAGGTCATCGTCTGGTATGCTCTTCTCCATATCCAGTTCAGAGAAGCTCGGAAACTGGAAGAGTTCACTACTGGATATGTTACGTTTGAATAACTGTAACTTTGACAGAAACATGGAAAGGGCTTATTTGACTTTGATAAGGTAAACCTCGTTTCCTTGAAGTTGCAAATTAACTTCGTTGAACTTTGTGAATACATCTGACAAGTAAGCAATGTCATGCTTGATGTATGTTAGTTCATCACAGAGAACAGAACTGGAGTCATAAAATAATTCAAGAACTGTTTTAAAAGTGAATAGAAAAGTCTCAGGCAATATCCCCGTGACAGCCATCTAGCTTCTGTATGCAACAACAAACGTTCAAAATCTTCATCATTCTCAGTGAAGAGCTGTTGAAACAGTCAGAAATTTAGAGCACGTGCCTTGATTTTATTTGCTGCTGTGGTAAGTGCTCAGTGATTTGTGAAGTCGACCACTTAGGTTTTTAGCAACCAGATGTTGCCTGTGGATTGCACATTGCACAGTAAACACACCAGGTACAGCTTTTTTTTTTTTTTTTTCAAGAAACTGATGAAGCCACGATGACGACCTATCATCGATTGTGCCCCATGTGTTGCACAAGCAAGAATGTTGGTAAGCGGGATATCTTTCTCTTTGAAATAACTCTCAACAACACGAAATACTGACTATTCTTTTGTGTCTGTTTTTAGTTGTCTTGCAAATAACAGCTCTTGAATCAAACTCTCATCTTTGACGAACTGAACATAAGCCAGGAGCAAAGATTCATTGCCTGACAGAGTGGACTCATCTAACTGTAAGCTAAATTCTGTTATCCTAAGCATGTTGCACAATGTGTCTTCAATGTTTCCAGCCTTTTCATCCTCTCTTCTTTGAACAGATTTATCACTGAGGGGAACAGCTTTAATAATTTGTTCAGATGACTTGTGTAATACTGTGTGCAGAACCTCTCTTACTGCGGGCAGAATAAGCTCTTCTCCAATTATATGAGGCTTACCAGATCTAGCAATCAGCAATGAGATGTTGTATGATGCACGCAAACCATCACTGGATTGTTGTCAAGTGGTAGAAAACATACTTCCAATGATTTTCCGTTTCTGAAAGTTTTCTCGAAGTGACTGAAAATATGCTATGCTTTTGTCTGCGTTATCAGAGTGTATTTTCTTCAAATGTTCAAGAAGAATGGAAGGTTTCATGGCTTCATTTGAAAAGACTCTTTCACACAGCAGGCACATTGGTTGCTGTTGGTTATTTGGTGCTGATACAAATCCATGTTTCAGATATTCGACACTGTATTGCCTACGTTTCTTTTTTGTTTAATGTGCTGTGGCCATATTTCACGCTGGAACAAAAAAAAAAAAAAAAGATCTTTGTAAAATACATGCCAATCACAACAAAATATAGCAGAAAAAAAAAACATAAGGAAACATAATAGTAAAGTAATTACTAGGAAAAGTCTATCTATCTATTGTTAGACGCCATAATCCTGTAAGGGGTGGCCATTTGACTTTGAGTTCTTTGTTTTACGGGGAGGGGAAACAAGACATAATAATACAAGTACGAATGTGAACCTAAAAAAATCAAGTACTTACGAACTACTTAACATTAGAAGTTACAGTTAAGGCCGGCTCTAACGAATCTGGATCCGCACTCCGCATTTCCGTACAGACAACATGCAGACCACATCAATGACGTGACAGTATGGCCTGTCGGACTGAACATAAGGAGTTGAACTGGGTGGTAAACGAAAGTAAACATGGACCGCCACCTAGTAATACTAATGATTTTACTTCTTAGCTGTTGTTATGTCAAGTGATGCTAGGATACCTTTAATAATGCATTCATTATTGTGCTGTGAGATAGGTAAAACAAGTGTCAACATGGCCTTTTCCAACTTTCGATTCGATAATTGAAAGAGACTATGTTTACATTCTACGAAACATTTCTAGCGAATAAAAACCAATGTAGAAAGCATGCAAACCACAAAAAAATATACCAGAAAAAACATAAGATGTTGTGGGGGTGCTGCTTTATTATCAAAGTGAGTATTACAACTGACAACGAAAATAGTTCAAATCACAGTCTTAGCACAGCAACACGTCCACACCCTTTGGCGTTCCTTCAGTACCACTCAGTCACATATTATATTATAAAATTATGTACAGTACATTGCAAGGGTGAAGATAACTTCCAGTGCTTACAAACCTAGAGCCTTGGCCTTTGCAGACGTCTGCTGTCTAATCTGGCTGGCGTGTGGTCGTGTCCTGTCCAGACCACGTCACCAAGATATAAATAAACGTTCGGATTTTTTACGTCGACTTCGGACCACAAAATAAAATAAAACCATGCTTTCGTGTATAACTCTTAAGTAAATTTTATTCTCTGTAAAGCATATGTGTTCCTTAAGTGTTCGTGACTTACAGGAAGATTTTGTCATATAGATTTTGGTTATATATATATATATATATATATATATATATATATATATATATATATAGATAGATAGATAGATAGATAGATATAGATAGATAGATAGATATCACAACTACAGTGACCTCTATTTCACGTTACTCATGCTACCAGAAGACGATTTTGTCCAACTTAGAAGAACCCACTGTGGCTGTTTCACTTTAACTTTGCCTAGATTTTTCCACAATCTAAAAATCTTATTCCACGTTGATCAGAGACAGAAAAAGAGAACGTTATAGTTCCTCATTTTTTCTATGGCACTTCGTAGTCAGCATCATAATTAGTCTTCACTATTGTTTTTACTGGAATTATTATTATTCCGGCCTCAGAATCTCACGACGATTCCAAGAAAACTGGAGCCTGCGTGAGGAATCTGAAAGGCCCAGGTTATGTGCCCTGGCATGAGCCATTTGTGATAGGAACAAAAATCCAGTCCCTTTATGTGCAGTAGAAGGGCATGTCAGAAAGTGTCATGTAAGTATTATGTTGTGAACGAGATAAGTTGGTCTTGTCTACTACGGATTTAAGTGCGACCTGAGCCAGTAATCTGTAAATGAAACTTGGTGGACCAGTTCCTAAGAATTTATTTCGTTTTATTTATAACAAAAATCCAACTCTCCCCAATGGGGTCAAAGGTCATTGTAAGAAAGAGTAGGACAGTTACAGAGTTCTAGTTTTATCTGTTGTTACAATTCACTATTCCAGATGGAGAGTAGGTAATTTCAGGCCGTATTAAAGACAGTATAGTAGTTAAGGGTTTAAGGAAGGCTATATTTTGTCTCCCCAGTTCGCAGTGTCTCTTCATTTCTCAAAGTCTCTCAATTTCTCAAAGTTTCTCCATTTTGTAAAGTCTCTCCAGTTTTCGTAACCTCTCGGTTTTGCAAAGTTTCTTCTTATCCCAAAGACTCTCCATTTTCACAAAGTCTCCACAGTTTGCAGTCACTACATTTTGCAAAGTCTCTCTATTTCACAAAGTCTTTCTATTTCGCGAAGTCTCTCAAAGTCGAGACGTCTCTCCAGTTCGGGAGGTCTCTCCAGTTCGCAAACACTTGAAGCCGAAAATAAATGCTTGAAGGTAGCACGAATAAAATACAAACGATGTCATGGTCCTGAGCGGCACATTCCCATATCACTCACCATAGAAGAAATAAAGTTGCTCCTTTCGCTCATAATTTAATTTCAATCCAATTGACGAATGGATTTTTTTTTTTTATTCTTGTTGCCTCATGACGATTTTATTCAGTTTAGGACAGATTTTTCGACCTCCAGACAATCGATATGGGTTTCATCAACCCCTTCAATAGAAAATACATCCCCTTAAGCAAAATAATATCACATGTAGGTGGGCGGAATCCAGTGAGAAATACGTCATTAGAATGAAGAAGTGGACTACGATGGCGTCCCTTTTTGTATTTATATCCTTGCTATTTTCAGACGCCCTTATTTGGCTCAGCATAGACTTTTTGAACTGGAGAGGCTAAACATGATCTTCGTCCCCTACAGCACAAGAAGCGTTTCTCAAGAATATGAACATCGTCTGAAGAAAGAAAATAACTTAAAACAAGCGTCACGGGATTCATAGGTTCACCAATAAACTGCCTTGACGTCTTTTTCAATTTACTCGGGTTGGTGCCAGATGACTGTTTTAGTTGAAAGAGAGTCCGCTGCTATAGTGTTCTGACCCCAGTTTGTCTTAAAATTTTCATCTCTCCACCTTGAATGCAATAGATTAACAATAGAATATTGTGGTGGTCACGAGGAAGTGCTGTGGAAAGGATATCGAGCAGCAGTATTTCTCTCTCTCTCTCTCTCTCTCTCTCTCTCTGACCTACGTGAAGTAAGTTTCAAAATGACTGAAATCTGCACGAAATTAAAGTAAAATTGGTTTAGTGAAGAAGCTAAACAATCCTATAACCTCCTCATTTCATAAAGTCTTTCCTAATCTGAATATAAATGACGAGGTAGAAAGATAAAATTATACAAGATTTGCTGAACTACACCTTTATATTATCAGTGCAGCACTGGAGAGTTAACGATGGCATATGATACTGAATGTTATGCCGTTTTTACTCTACCTTGGCCTAAAATTGTCATCTCTCAATTTTTGGTATTAAGTTTGAACATGAAATTACCACTTGAATACAATGCTATGCCCTTTTTACTCCAACTTGGCCTAATAATGTCATTTTCCTATCTTGAACGCTGAAATCTAGTAATATATTATCCCTACAATATGATGCGATTCACGACGGAAATGCGGGGGAAATGATATGGAGCCACAGTACTGACTTATATTGGCCACTGTGCTAAGTGAAATAAACTGCAAAAGGACAAAGTCTGGGCCAAATTAAGGTAAAACGACTCTAGTCAAGAAGTGCTTTAGAAAGTATGTCGAGCCATTGCACTTTCTAATTCCGCCACTGAGGTTCGTGAAATTAATGGCAAAAGGGCAATAGTCTGTGCCAAGTTACCGTAAAAGAGGTAAACTCTCTTCACCCGAGGTTATAATATCTTGTCTCTTTCTGTTATCCGACAATTTTATTCAGATTACGAGAGCTGCCTAACAAGTGTGTGTTGAAGAAGGCTGTGGCCCACATTTTTCTGTCAGTTAAGGAAGCTTCCTATCTTTTCCTAAGCGATTTGTTTTGTTTATTGCACCTTAATGTCCTAGTCTTTGTATATATCTATACCTATATCTATCTACCTATATGATATATATATATATATATATATATATATATATATATATATATATATATATATAGATATATATATATATATATATATATATATATATATATATATGTGTGTGTGTGTGTGTGCATGTAATTCACTGGGTCGGTCAGGATCATTTGATGGTCGTAATCGTCAGCTTTTACCCTCCCGGAAGGGAGCTGAGAGCTCATATAGTCCTATCTAAGGGCACGGCTGTGACCTTCACACACGCACACACCCGTCGCCTTGCTCAAGGGGAACAGTAACCACTCATTTCGTCAGTGAAAGTTTTCGCTTCCTGAACGAGGCGCGAACTTCCGTCTACCAAATGGCAAGCGAGAACGCTACCGCTGAGCCAGTGAGCAGTGTGTGTGTGTGTGTGTGTGTGTGTGTGTGTGTGTGTGTGTGTGTGTGTGTGTGTGTGTGTGTGTGTCCTAACATAGCCATACACAGCGTCAGTAATGCACTGGAGAATATTAACTACACATACGCAACTACACTGCTAAGGAACAGGTGCTAAGGATCCTCCTTAACTTAAGAGAATACGGGCGTATGCTATAGCTCTCCGGTCTGAAGACGCCTCTCCTAAGCTCCCAAGCTGAAAAAGCCGGAGTGGCGCTGACTCCCGTTCTCTGTACCATTTTGCTCTTCTTCATACCCAGGAAAGTCTAGGTTAAGACTTCTTTTTTTCTTTTCAGTATCAGGTTAGGTTAGATTAGTTTGTCAGTCAGGTTAATCTGTTAGGTTAAGTAAGGATTTTTAAAAAATGGGCAACTGATCAGTTTGACAAAGTTAAAATAGTCCTTTGTGCAAAAAGGGTATACAGAGAGGAAATCGAGAAAAATGAGAATATAGCTTAACTAATGTCGATTTCCAGCCGCACACAACCACTCCACTGACAATGATGGTCAAAGTCATCCTCTTTACTCAGCATATCTATTTTAACCTTTTATTAGTGGTGCAAAGGTTAGCAATAATATTCGTTCACATCAATGAAGCTTTTATAGTATTCTGCTCCGTGAAATCTATACTCTTTTTTCTCTTACTTGGCCTAAAACTGCCACCTTTCCATCTTGACTCGAAAGTTGTAGAGATTAACACTAGTGTGTGAAGCTAGTCACTAAGAAGCTCTATGAAAATGGATGTTAAACCCATTGTGGTCTTATTCTGTCACTGATACACGTGAAAAGCTGCAAAAGGAAAAAAATCTGGGCCAAGTTAACGTGAAAGAGATATAGCAATGAAGGTGGCAAAAAAGACCTGCATTTGCCCTTAGACCATGGGATTCTAGTGGAAAGAAAAATGGCTTGTCAACATAAGTCGTCACCTGAGGTTACAGAGTATGTACCATCCTCTTCAGTATAGCGATCCATCATTTATTCAGAGTAAGTTACACAGTATGTCGGGGTTATACAATATATACCAGTTCCGACAGTATAACCACTTATTTATTTAGGTGGGGTTATGCAGTATATTTTAATACCTCCGGCGTAGTATTATTTATTTAGCTTGGTTAATGCAGTACATTTTAATTCTTCCTGAATAACCGCTTAACATTTATTTAGCTGATGTATTACCGTATGTATGTGTTAATTCCTCCTATAAAACTACTTATTATTTTATTTATCTGTGGTAATACAGCATATAGAAATTTCTCCTGTATAACGATGTAACAGTTATTTAACTGAGGGAATACAGCATGTACTAATTCTCCTAGTATAACATGTAAATTTCATTTCATTTCAGTATTGCTACACAGACCCTTTTATTCATTATAACCACTGTACTGCAAGAGCATACTTTTTATTGTAACCCTGCTGACTTCACAGGCATTAATTTAGGACACATCCAACTATAAGTTTTAGATTAGCCATAAATTATCCGTCCAGTACTAGGGTCTCATTCCCGTCAGTTAAGGAAGCTCTCTAAGATCTTCCTTAGATATTTGCTTTTGTAAATGGCAGATTAATATCCTTTGTACGTTATTTATTCAAAGCATGGAGATATTGGAAGGATTTATATACTGTACAAAAAGAGTACAGTAAGATGTAATAAACAAAATCCCCTTACGAGTATGTGTTGGGAGCTTCTCTGTCGACAAGAATACGAGTCCATAGGAAGTTTGTCAAAAATAGCCAGTAGCCTACACGGCAAAGAAAAAAAAAAATGAAAATACACTGTACGTCACTGGACTATGGGGTTAACGCATCCCTGCCATTATGACAAAGGTAACTGGATCGTTGTGCTAACTTTACATGAACAGGAACTGAAAGCACAATAAAAGAATCCACCAATATATACAGCGACAAATAAAAGAATCCATAGAGGCCTATCTATCTATCTATCTATCTATCTATATATATATATATATATATATATTTATATAGATAGATAGATAGATAGATAGGTAGGTAGGTAGGTAGGTAGGTAGGTAGGTAGATAGATAGATACCCTGTAGATAGATAGATAGATAGATAGATAGATATAGATATAGATAGATAGATAGATAGATATACATACATACATACAACGACAAAGGAATTCACAGACATACAAGAAATGCCTCCACCACTATATACAGCGAAAAAAAAGTGAATCCATCAACATAAATGCAAAGAAAAACAAAGAAATACACCAATATATACAACTATAAACAAACAAGTACTTAATTACACACTTAAAGCTGTCCTTTTACTACAGAAGACGATGGCTACCATACTCATTAAGGTGGTGTGTTTCTCAGTCTTTGGTACCAATGTGTGTGACTATGCAGGCCAATTCTGGATCCACAAACTCTGCCACACAGTTGGCATGTCAAGTCTGGGTTTGCTAGGAGAACTCTGGTTTGGTTGTACCTCCACTGTCTACTCTATTCTCTGGCCAGGTTCCAAGCTTCTTTGAGATGAGTGGTTCTTGCACTGCAGAGGGCTCGCCATTGTTTTCTGTCCGAGACATTGGTATCAAGATCATTTGGTACCATGTTGCATTTCTTGAGAGTTCTCCTTATATGGCCTTTATTTCATTTCTTCTGTCCCTCTGGGTTGCGACGTCCTCCAGAGATTTGCCATATAAAACCTGGCGGGGAAGGCGGTGCTTATGAATGCGGAACACGTGTCAGACCCATAGAACCTGTTTTTTAGCCAACATGGTTTTGATGCTGGTTGACTTTGCCAGCTGGAGAATTTCTGGGTGAGGGGCTTTATCCTCACATGTGGGTCCTAGGATGCACTGTAAGATCAGGTGTGAAGGGACTCAAACTGTTTGATGTGATGCTGGTAAGTAGTCCAGGATTCAGCACCGTATACGAGGGTGGACTGGCATACACCTGTACATACTGACACTTTCGTCTCGCTTCTCAAGTTGTTGTTTTCAAAAACTCTGGATCTGAGATGCCCCAAAGAGGCTGAGGCGTGGTTGATTCGTCCAAGGACTTCCGCATCAATGTTACAATTATCTGTCAGCACACTTCCAAAGTAGGTAAAATTCTTCACCTGCTTTACATTTTCGTCATTTATCTGAAATGCAAGAGGCTCTACTACAGCGACTTTCTAAGATATTATTTCTGCTTTATTGATATTTATTCAGAGCCCCACTGTGTGGTATATTTTCAAAATGATGGTAAGAGACTTGTAGGGCTTCTGGGTTATGTGCAAGGACAGCAGAGTCATCAGCATATTGCTGCTCTAAGAACTGAGCTATTTCTGTCTTTGTGCTTGAAGATATCTCAAATTAATAAGTTACCCTCTAGACGAAATTCGATTCTTATTCCACCATCATGGTTCATTTGTTGGTTAATTAAAAGAGTAATTGCAGTTAGATGTTGATGATGACGGGAGCCAGGACACACCACTGCTGTACACCCACATCCAAATTGCAGGGTTCGGAACTGCTCCCTTCAACGGACACACGAGCATTCATGTTGTCATGCAGACTATTAAGATGGTAAGAAATTTGTTTGGAACTCCAAATTATGAAAAGCCATTTCATAAAATATTTCTGTTGACAGTGTCAGATACTTTTGCAAAATCAGTGAGTGCAATGTACAAATCACCGTTCTGTTCGTGGAATTTCTCTTGTATCTGTCGGGCAAGAAAGATCATAGCACAGGCACTTCGTTCCTTCTGAAATCCACATTATTTTTCAGGAAGTGTTAACTCAGTCAAATGTTTTGTCCTTTTGATTAACATTAGCTTGGCTATTACTCTGCCATCGTTCACAAGGAGAGAGATACATCTACTGTTGTCACAATTTGAGCTGTCCCCTTTCTCCTAGTAGAGGATTACAATGTCAGAAGTAAGCAAATGTAGATGGAATTTGTCCTTGGCTCCCCATAGTTAGTATGAGATTACGGAGTCACAGGTGAAGTAACCGGGCACCTTCTTTGATCAGTTCAGATGGTTTGCCATCAGGGCCACGGCTTTCGTCATTATTTAGAGATCAGTTGGCCTGAACAGCTTTTTTAAGTGTAGACGGGACATCGTCATCTGCTGCTTGGGAGGCATTTGAGATGTTGTCAGACATATTGTGTTCCACAGGGATTCTTTGATTAAATAAAGTGTTAAACCGTTGAGCCCATTTGTCTAGGATTGTTTGCTTGACTTTTAAGAGCTCTCCTTTGGCTGATGAAAAAAGATTAATGCTGTGTTTGGTTGGCCCATAGATACCTTTGATCGACTTTTAGAACCCATGCTGGTTGTTAATTTTAGCAAGTCGTTGCACCGCAATTAGTTGCTCAGTCCACCATCTGTTCTCTGTGTAACGTAGTTTTCTCTGGGTTTCATTTCTGAGATTCTGGAATTTCTGAGATTCTGGAATTCAATTATTAGGGTTTAGGAGCTAGGCTGAGCCAGCCAATTGTTATGTGCTCTATTCTTCATTGCAAGAAGTTCATGTATTCCCTCAGCATTTTCATCAAACCAGTCTTTATAGGAGCGAGTAGAGAAGCTTTGGGTTTCTTATGTTGTTCTTTGGAGCAGTGTCTTAATGATATGCCACTCTGTATCTATGTCTGTTGAATTGTTGTTTGGATCAAGTGGTGAACACTGAGAGAGCTTCTCTATAATACTGCTGTGGAGGGTGTTACAGGTTGCTACATCCTTTAAACTTCTACAGCTTAGTTGCTTAGTGGATTGTCTGTGTCACATTTGTGGGCATATTATGACTAGTTGCAGTTTGGTGATTATAAGGTTATGGTCTGTTGAGCACCTAGCACTTCTCATAGCTCGGGTTATAAGAATTTCTCTTTGATCTCACTGCCTTAAAATTAAATAGTCAATTAGGTGCCAATGTGTAGCTCAAGGATGCATCCATGAGGTCTTGTGTTTATTCCTAACCCGCCCCATCCCGACTGATTTTCCACCATTGACTCCCCCCAATCCCGACCAATTTTGGGAAAAAATTTTTTTGGCTCAAACCTTTGCTTTTGGTGAGAAACATCAAAAATTCATAGAGAAATCGCTCACCTGAGGTTTAAAATACTCGATACAGGTAGCAGTACCCCTTACCTTACTGGGTTTGCTATCAGGCTGGCTCCAAAGAAAACGACTTCTATGGGAGGGTAACTATTCCACACCACTCGTAAACGGTATTTATTTATTCATTTAGTACCAATTTATATGTAGTACAAGAGTATACTGGTTTCCACACAGTAATATGGGCAATATAAGCATTGTTTCACTCACCAAACACATCAACATACGTGACCTTTTTTGGCGACATTACCTGATCATCATTTCTGACTGTAACTTCCTCTAATGCTATATAAACTTTGTCCTCCACATTGTCATCGACTGGGGAATCACTCTGGCCCTGAATTTCATACCGTGGCATGACACGCCTTTACTGGCCAGGTCACTGGTAACAGATGAATTGCCGAGACAATGGCATGCAGAGGGGGCGGGAGATCATGCGGGGTATGGCATCTTGTAGAGGAAGGTGTCCCGTGTATACATACCAAAAATCACATGTGAAAATTGAAAATTGTGCAAATTAGGGACTTTGCAATTCATGCGCGTTTATATACATCAACGGGACTGACAGTGACAAAACGTGTGGACGTATATATACGTCAATGGAACGAGGCGGGTTAAGTTGAAAAATGGCTTTGGTTATGACCTAGCTGTGTTCTGAACATAAAGAAAGCAGCCTAAGGCCATTGCTGAACATGTCACCAACACCAAGCAGCCTATAATGCCTTGCCAGAGATGATTATTCTTTCCTGCTCTGGCTTTTAAATCTTCAAACAAGATAAGTTTGTCATTAGGTGGTACTGAGCAAATGGTAGCATCCAAAGAGTCACAAAAGGAAATTTAACAGTTACTCAGAATCAAGCTTTGGGACACAGGCACTGATGAATATTGCATACTGGCCTTTAGAAAGTGTTATGTACCAATTCATCAGCCTTTGTGATATACTCACTTGTGATTGTTCAATGTTCTGTAGAAGGTTGGTTCAAACTGCAGAACCAATGCCATGGTTCCTTCTTATATCAACTGGGTAACCCATCCAAAAATAGGTATACCCTTCTCCTGCTTCCATTAGGTTGCCCTCTTTTGAGAGGCAAGTCTCAGACAAGGTAGCAATGTCAGTTTTACACCTTTTAAGTTCATAAGCAATAGAGGCAGTTCTGTGGCATGGTCATGTGTTTTAGTCAGTATCAAGCAAGGTTCGTATATTCAAAGTTGGAAGAGTCAGAGAGGTTCTTTTGTTTTTTTGACCATGATCTGGGATGCTTTGACAGACATGGTTATCTGCCCAGGTGGTGTGGAGCAGCAAATGTTTGGTGTACCTTTCATAAACCCCTCCCCTTTAGGGGTATGCACACGGACATCTATTTCCAGTTGCTTAGTTGCACAGGATGCTGCTGAAGGCATGTCCTGCTCCTATGCCATCATGCCAGTGACTGCTGAGCCAATGCTGTCTATGTGCAAGGCTTGAGCTCGTAACTTTCAGCCACATCCATGACATGTCACTGGCACCCTATCCTGTCACCATAGGATTTGACAAAAGGATGAAATGGGAGGTGAGTATAGCACTGGGCTTGGACAATGAATGGATTTGGTGTGATAGTGAGGGTGCTCAGTCATCACCACCACATGATTTGAACCTTCTCTGCCTGTAATGATGGCTTGAAGATTCACAACAACTATCTACTGTGCAGGGTTGCAGGAGTCTGCTGGGAGCTCTGTCTGTCGAATGCATTCTTCTGTGGAACTCCACTTACGGATTTTTCGTTCGGGGTTTATTCCCAAAGCCTTAACCCACCCAAGGGCAAGCCACAAGGCAGTAGACATGGGAACACTTAGTCTGACCCCTCACTGATGACCCCTCCAGGTATGTCCTGGGGGGATCTCCCCCCGCTCTTACAGCCCACCAGATTTAAAGGGCACACAAACCCCCCTCCACAACAAAGTGATTCCTGTGGAAAGAAACCAATACATCAACATATATGACAAATATAGGAATACACAAATATATACAATGACAGATAAAGAAATTCCACCAGTAAACACTACGATGCTGAATGGTAAAAAATAATGCCCAACAACAGCATATCCATTAATCCCTGTTATTTAAAAAAAAAAAAATGTTTGATGGGAACAAAACTACCGGCAGTCATACTAAGGGGTCATGGGCACTTCCTAATAACCTTACCTTAATTTGGCCCAGAGTTTTGCACCTTTGTAGCTTATATCTTGTATCTCAATAGTTGAATAAGAAATTAGTACAGCACAGTATTTGTTCCATTTATGACTAACACCATGTTCTAGCTTTAACCCGTCACGTCCCGACCACTTTTGCACCTCCAACACCCTGACCATTTTTGGATTTTTTTTTTTTTTTTGGCTAAAACCTCCGGTTTTGGTGAGAAACATCTAAAATTCATAGAAAAATCGCTCACCTGAGGTTTAAAATACTTGATACAGGTAGGAGTACCTCCTTACCTTACAGGGTTTTCTATCAGGCTGGCTGCAAAGAAAACAAGTTCTATGGGAGGATAACTATTCTACATCACCCCTAAACAGTATTTATTAATTTATTTGGTACGAATTTATATGTAGCATGAGAGGATATTGGTTTTCAAACAGTAATATAGGCATTATAACATTGTTTCACTCACTAACTCATCACCATTCCTGACCTTCCTTTGCCACATTACCTGATCATCATTTCTGACTGTTTCTTCCTCTAATGATATGTAAACTTTGTCCTCCACATTGTTATTGATTGGGGAATCACTCTGGCCTTGAATGTCTTTATTGGCCAGGTCACTGGTAAGAGGTGAATTGCCGAGACAATGGCGTCCAGGGGGGGGGGCAGGTTATGCGGTGTAAGGCATTGTCCCTGCTTGGCATCTTGTAGAGGAATAGAGGAAGGTGTCCCGTGTATACATACAAAAAATCACGAGCGAAAATTGAAAATTGTGCAAATTAAGGACCTTGCAATTGCAAAATGTACCAGTACGTCAATGGGACTGGCAAATGCAAAATGTTGCAACGTACCCATACGTCGAAGGGACGTCTCAGGTTAATCTCTTGCTAGAAGCAACATTCAAGATGGGTAGATTGCAATTTTAGGTGGTTAGATTTGTTTTTGTTGCTGATCAGTCCCTGTCTGTCTGACCAAGTGAATTCATCAACCGCAGTCACGCAACCACCCCAGCAGGGCTGTTCCATGCAATGAACCAATGTTCCCATGCAGTGGGAAAATTGTGCAGGTTTGGTTCCTGGATGGTCATTGCATTTGCATTTCTCCACCTAGTTAGCAAGGGCTTCATAGCAGGCTCCACATAATCCTGTTAACGAGTTAAGCCCTTGTCACACACAAGCGACCCAAGGTCCGACTGCCACATGACTAAAGGTGAGGTCCTAGTTGGCTCCCACACCTCCCAACTGGCCCCGAATTTGCTCTGCTTACAACTGCCTAACGGCCGTGTCACGACTGCCTCACGACCAGTAGTGATGTCCTCAAGAATGCAACAAGATCACAAGGCGACTGCAAGGCAATGGAGCTCCAAGTCTTCAAATGTTAAATTTAACGGATTTTTGTCAGCCACGACTGTGACACGACCGCCCACGAATGCAAGATGACTGCTTGACGCATTTGGAGAATGCACCCCAACTATCCCACGACACCCCCATGACTGACCCATGGGGCAGGGCATCACACCTAGACCACCAATGACACCCAATGGGGCAAGGCATCACACTTGGACCACCAGTGACACCCAGCGCATCACCATGTGCCTAGTCAGTTGATGAGGGACACGCAGTCGTAATGTTTTTTTCTTTGGCGGTGACAGCATCACAACACACAACGTCCGAATCACAATGCATTCGATTGAGCTAAGACTGCTTCACGACCGACGTACAACACTCCCGACTGTGACGCAACTGTGACACGACTTTTGGCAAGTCGTGAGGTGGCCACGATTTTTTAATGCAAACTTTAAACAATCTGGAGGCCCGACGAGTTGTCCCAGTGGCTTACAAGCGCCTGATAGAGTCTGGGCTTTGCCAGTGAATCAAGGGACGATTGATGAAAAAATACATTACAACCGTGACTCGCGCGACGGTCGGACCTTGAGTCACTTGTGTGTGACTGCGGCTTTAGAGTAAAAAGTGAATACCAGAGCTGAACCCTCAGCTAAATATAATCGTCTAGTGGAACACAAATGAGAGAGAGAGAGAGAGAGAGAGAGAGAGGGAGGGGGACTGTAACTCCAGTCTAAATACTAAAGTCCAGCCGTGTATATTGTTCTGTATGTGCATTTGTTCGTTTCTTTCACGTGAACTGTTTTAAATATCGACTTAATTCATAATGCAGTAGGTCAGGATAAATGAAGGAAGTGTTGGAAATTTATCAAACAATAATTTTGGAGACTGTGCATGACACGAAGGCGCAAGAACTTTGGGAATTGTGACATGCGAAAATGCTTGTTATTGAGTTAATTTCTTTCATAAGTACGGTAATGGATATCAACCTAGCTCTTTTTGCATTGGGCTGGGGTAAGTACAGGGAGGGCTAGTAATATACTAACCAAAAATTCTGCGATGACAAACGTAAAAAGGTGCAAATTTTCAAAAACTGCCACACTCAAATGTATGCAAAAAACATTTCCTCGATTATTTTGTTATCTATTTTTTTCATACAGAGAAGAAGGAACGAAAGGCAAGGAGCCTCCAAATTCATCCCTCCAAGAAAAAACAAAAACGAGATAACAGAGAGCCAAATTCAAGATCCATTCATTTTGAGATGCCTCGGCACATTGCGGTTGAAAGACTGGAGATCATAGACAGTAGAACTTATAGCCAGAGGGAGACAGTTCCAAAGATGACCTGTTGCATACATGAATGAATGGAGTAACGGTTATCTCTTGCATCAGAGAGTTGGACAGAAAAGGGATGAGACTATCTTTTTTTTTTTACGCAAGGAAGGAGGAACCAAAGGCTGAGGGAACCTCCAAGAAAAAAACAAAAACAATACAAAAGAGAGCCCAATTCAAGATCCGTTCATTTCAAGATGCCTGGACACACTGTGTTTGAAAGACTGGAGATTAAAGGAAGTAGGAAATACAGACAGAGGGAAACAGCTCCAGAGTTGACCTGTTGCATAAATGAAGGACTGGGAGGAACGGTCAACTCTTGCATTAGAGAGTTGGAAAGAAAAGGGATGGGTGTTTGTTGCTAGACGAGTGCTACACACTCGTCATGTAGGTGGAGGGATGCAAGCAGACAGTTCAGAGGAGCAGTGACCATTGAAGTAGCCACAGAAAAGAGATAAAGATGCAACAGTGCAGCAAAAAGACTGAGGTTGAAGGAAGCCAGTAAGAGGAGGAGAGTTGATGAGACAAAAAGCCTTTGACTCCACCCTATTGAGAAGAGCTGTATGTGGGGAGCCTCCCCACACATGAGGGTTGTACTCTAAACAGGGGGGAATAAAACCAGCGTATAGATTCAACAGTTGTGCAGGGGTAATGAAGGCAGGGAGTCGGCTTAGCACATCTAATCTCTTGGAAGGAGATTTTACAAGAGATGCAACATGATCTTTCCAAGATAGGTCCCGAGTGAATGAAATCCCAAGCATGTTCAAGGATGACACAGGACTGAGCTGGATATTATTAAACATTAATGGGTACTCCTGTGGAAGATTATGACGGGTTGATAGGTGTAAAAACTGAGTCTTTGATGCTTTAAAAACAACAAGATTATTTTTGCCCTAGTTAGAGATACAAGCCAAGTCAGACATTAGCTGTGCCATAGCCTCATCCCTTGTTTGTTGAAGTACCTGCTGAAATGGCCTTTGTGGAAACCAAATGGAGAGGTGAAGGGTGGAATCATCAGCATACGAGTGGATAAGGTTAGACGTACAGCTTAGATCATTGATGAATAAAAGAGAGTTGGTGATAGGACAGAGCCCTGAGCAACACCACTGTTGATAGATCTAGAAGAACGATGGACGTCGACAACAGCAGCTATAGAATGACCAGAAAGCAAGCTATAGATGAAGGCACAGATAGAAGGATAGAAACCATAAGACGGCAGTTTGAAAATTGAAGATTTATGCCAGACTCGACTGAAAGCCTTTGAGATGTCAAGTGCAATGGCAAAGCTTTTGCCAAAGTCCCGAAAGGAGGATGACCAGGAGTCTGAAAGGTAGGTGAGAAGATCACCAGCGGAGGGTCCCTGATGGAACCCATACTGATGATCAGAAAGAAGATTGTGATACGAAAGATGCTTTAAAATGTTTCTGTTAAGAATAGGCTCGAAAACTTTTGAGATACAGGATGTTAACGCAATTGAAGGATAGTAAGTGGGCTGGGAATGGTCACTCTTCCTTGGGACTGGCTGAATGAGAGCAAACTTCCAGCAAGAAGGAAAGGTACAAGTTGAAAGACAGAGGCAAAAGAGTTTACCTAGGCAGCGTGTAAGCACAGAAGCACAGTTCTTGAGGACAACATGAGGGACTCCATCAGGCCCATATGCCTTGTTAGTATTGAAGCCAGTCATGGGAGAAAATAAGTCAGCTGAAGAAATTTTAATGTCAGCCAT
>NC_136999.1:19539412-19679938 GCF_032717465.1 Coenobita brevimanus
AACAGGTCAGGAAAGGTAGGACAGATCAAGTCAGGCAGGGTAGGACAGGTAAATCAGGGTAAAACTGGTCAGGTTGGCAGGTCAAGTGAGGCAGCACAGGCCAAGTGAAACAGAGTTGGACAAGTGAGGCTGGTTTGGACAGACGAGGCAGAGTAGGGAAAGTGAGGCACGGTAGGAAAATTGAGGCAGGTTGGGATAAGGCAGGCAGGGTAGAGCAGATGAGATAGGGTAGTAGAGTTGTGGAACGGTAAGACAGGCCAGGCAAGGAAGGACACGTGAGACAGTGCAGGGCAGGTTATGCAGGGTAGGACATGTGAGGCACTGTAGGGCAATGGAGGCAGAGTAGAACAGGTGAGGTAGAGTAAAGCAGGTAAAGGAGGTGAGGTTTGGTAGGACATGAGGCAGAGTTAGAATATTAAAACAATGTAAGAAAAATAGACAGACTTAGCAAGGTAGAGCCGGCTAAGTTGGAAATGTTGGTTAAGGGTGAGGAAGAGTAAGAAAAATAAGGCGTGGCAGAGGAAGTGATGCAGGAGAGACATAACAAGTGCGAGGAAATACTGAAGAAAATGGGCATATGTGGTTGCCGGAAAACATGCAGGGCAGCCGAAAGAGGAGAGAGGTGGTACGGATGAGGGAGGGAAGGAGGGAGGTACTGTAGACTGGAGTGGTGAGGCAAGGTGAGGGAGTAAGACAGGAGTGTGAGACACACTGAGGGAATAACAGAGGAGTGTGAGAAAGGTGTGGGAGTGAGGGTGGGATTAAATGAGGCAGGAGTGGTAGGGTGAGGTGAAGTGAAGCGATGGAGTACAAACGAAAACAAATAGCAACAGACATGTTGGTCTTTTCGTGGCAGTTTGGTATAGGGAATGTTGTGACTCATAAAACTATTCTATCAGATAAAGACAAAGATAAAGAAAACAGGAAGGCTCCCCTCCCACCCATCTTTTCCTCCAACCAAAGCCGGCAGGAAATAGCGAGAAGGACCACCATGCAGCACAGAAAGCTGTCGTGGAAATTTCATAGGGAGGAGGCAATGGAATTCCTATTCTACACTCTCTGCCTGAAATGAGAGTAAGAGTAATCAGCATTATTTATCGATGTTGTCCAGTAGCTGTATCACCCAGAGTCTGAAAAAAAAATATATATATATATATATATATATATATATATATATACATTATTTAATGTATTATGCAGGAGTGAACATTCTGAATTAGAGATTAGATGACATATTTTTCCAAGCGATTTTAAAAGGTTAATACTGTATCAGAGATTACTACATTGGAGGGAAGTTTGTTGCATCTATTTACAACTCTTTAAAGATAACGTGCTCAGCTTCGTGTAACCGAAATCGTTTGTCAATAATTTTATGCTCATTATATTTAGTATAACTTAAGCGATCCACTGTGAAGTATTAATCGATAGGCATATTAACGTGTCCTTTAAATATTTTTAATGTTTGAATTAAATCTCCTTGTAACCCGTGTTTAGTTAACCCCTTACCCGCGGGGATGGCTGGACAGCACCGTGCCCCTCCCGCGGGGATAGTAGCGCTCTGACTTACTTTATATATATATATATTTAGTAAGAGAATAGGGCATAGGGCACATTTCAACGGAAAAATCGAATGGAAAATAACGGTAGGGAGTTGCGTTGCGCAGCCAGGCTGTAGCTAGGTGGGGAAGGGAACAATGGAGGAGAGATGAGGAGGCGAGGCTAACACAGAAAAATGGCTCTGACTTACTTTTTTTTTTTTTATATTTTATATATTTTTTAGTATGGGAATAGGGCATAGGGCACATTTCAGTGGAAAAAGCGAATGGAAAAAACCGGCCGGGAGTTGTGTTGCACTGCTAGGCTGTAGCTAGGCAGGGGAGGGGATAAGGGAGAGGAGGTGGGGAGGTGAGGCAAGCACAGAAAAATGGCTAAATTGGTAACACTGGATGCAAGTACTAGCGGTATTAGTGGCCTGCCTATAACTACACACTGGCAGTACTGATAGATGATACAAGACCACACTTGAAAGCCTGGGTGATTTTAAAAATCCCTGGATCACAGAGGTGATGCCCTGCGGTATGGTACTTATGCAATGATCGTCACGGTAGTGACGGCCCACGGGTAAGGGGTTAAGGAAAAGAGATACAGGGCTCATAAACGATCCTCGTTTACAATATCTCTCAATCCAGATATCATCTTTGTCACCTTCGTTGCACTCTCTCAAGTTTCTTAATATACTGACCTAGACTGAACGCATTACTCTAAGTGCGGGCTTACTAAGGAATTAAACAAAGTGAGGATGGTGATTTTGGTTTTATATTCGAATGCTGTGCCTATGAGGTCAACCATTTTATTGGCTTTTTTTACCATTCTCGGCACATTGTTGCATGACTTTACATCATTTGTTATTATAAGTTAATTCTTTTTCATGGCTTATGACATCAAGTTGGACGTTATTCATGTTATAACTAAACCCTTTGTTTTTACTGCCAATGTTTGGGCTCGGTTAAACAGTTGATCAAGGTCTGTCTGAATTGCCTCCCTCTGCAAGTCTGTGTCTGTTCTGTTCAGTATTTTAAGATCATCGGCAAATTTGGAAATGATAGTTAGTAATCCTTCATCAGTATCATTTATGTATATTAAAAAAGAATAGAATCTAACCCTGAACCCTGTGACACTCCACTTGTAACATCTGTCCCGTCTGATTCGTTCCCAATTATTACGACTCTTTGCTTTCGTCCGTTAAGCCAATCTTCTATCCAATCGGGCACAGCCTCTGAAGCATGCGCCGTTAGCTTCTGAAGCAGTCTTTTGTGTTAAACTTTGTCAAAGGCTTTTTTGAAAATCAAGATAGGCAATATCAACGGAGGGAGGACAGGAATACGTGAGGTACGAGTAGAGAGACAAGAAGGAGAAGCAGAAAGGCAGAGTGAGAGAGAGAGAGAGAGAGAGAGAGAGAGAGAGAGATACACGAGAGGTCAGGCTGAAGATGGAGGAAGAGAGTGTGACATATGGTGAGGGAGGAAGAATGAGGAATTTCCGAAACTAGTAATGAGGAATTCCCGAGTTCGTGGGCCCTGGGGCGTCTAAGAGAGAATGAGAGTTGCCTGTCCGTACATCTGTTTGCTCTTGTTACAGACGGGCAAGTTATAGACAGATTTTGAGACTGAGATGTGCCCACGTCTTAGGGACATTCCTCATATGAACTCTAAGGCCACTGTGGCTTAAAAAAACAAAAACAAGAAGGTCCATACCAATCAGGCAGGAATCCCTTTATGATGTCATCAGTGCATCAGACCCTGACAATCAGTAAGTGACCAAATCTCACCCTCACCCGTCTCGGCTGTCCTCAGCACACCCCAAAAATGTTTGATATCGTACCCAAGGCCAATAAGACTACCAGGTCTTTTCACCCAGTGGTACTACGCAGATGTGGTGACGTCACGGTGTGGAGGACTGTCTCCTCCCATTTTTCTCCCCCCACTCACCCCCCAGCAGAGGCTGGGAGGTGTGGGGGGGAGCCGCTCTTGTGACAACTATCGGAGAGACCTCGTTTTTTTGTTTTTTTTTTTTTCAATCTGTTCAGTACTGTGTCGGCTCTTATTATTTTGTTCTAGTTATCATCAGATGAATTTACCAAGATTAGAAATAGACTGTGGAGTGAAAGGGGTAGTGGAGCTGCCGTAGCTAAAGTATAATGAGGATGATGTAATGGTGATGAAGAGTCAATGTAACTCTTTATAATGCTCTGACAATACTTTTATCTCTCTTCAGTTTCTTAAACAATCATGTATTCCATGTTTTAATATAATTAACTGGAGCATGGAAGCTGAAATTAGGGCATGTATTCCATGTTTTAATATAATTAACTGCAGCATGGAAGCTAAAGTTAGGGTATATAATTTGCCTCATTAATCAGAGACCTGAGAGAAAGGGGGAGAGACGGGAGAGAAATGGGGTAAAGAAAAGAAAAGAGGGGGGGATAGTTGCCAAACATTTCCAGAATACTGAACACCCCAAATCAATTTAATCCTACTGTATGCAGATACCTATTAGAATGCACATCAGGTCGAACAGTAAAGGTATTTGCTAAACTTATCATTTAAAACTGCCTTGACATGGGCAGGAGATGAAACAGTTTACATTGTGAAGAAATATAAACATCAGAGACTCACTTGACCAGTTACTCTTTTTTGTCAAATTTTGCTAAATAAATGCATGATTGAGTGATAATTCATTATATTTAAATGTTACACTCCACAAATATATACATGCACAGCAATGCACGATAAAGCTATCACAGAACCTAAGTTGAAACAATTTATCACTGTTTATCACTGTCTGCCAACCTCTTCTAAGGTGTGTCCACATCGTGACGGTGTGCGCAAGCTGGACACAAATTTGTCCTTGTATGACATGACCTGGTAGTCTTATTGGCCTTGATCGTACCATGAGAGAGAGAGAGAGAGAGAGAGAGAGAGACGCGATGGTAACAGGCTCGTTGTATTAAAGGATTAACTTCCAACTTAATACCACCTGGTGAATGGATCAGCTACCGGCAATCTAACAGTGTTTGCAAAACCTGAAACGAAACAATAATATTTTTAGCAATACCAGGTTGCACTGTCCATGCCACCTTTCATAATAATTCCTATTACTCTAAGGCAATTTTTGTTGCGAAATGTGTTCTTTTCTTACACCCCCGCGAAGTATACTCCGGAGAATGTAAGGGTCTGCTTGGCCCGTACACTCGGCTGTATGTCTTCACGTATGTACGGTACGTACTGTTCATATGTATGTAGTGTGTGTGTGTGTGTGTGTGTGTGTGTGTGTGTGTGTGTGTGTGTGTGTGTGTGTGTGTGTGTGTGTGTGTGTTCTGATCTGATTTTAACCAAACTTTGTGGAGGGGTTAAGAACCAACCAAGAGGTTCACCAAGAATGATTTAGAACAACAGGTAAAAGGTCTAAGTCACAGGACAAGGCCAACTTAAAACAGTCTTGATCCAATGTAGACCAACATTAAGGAAAGAATAAAGGGTAAGGTAAACATAGTAACTGAATGTTGAGAGTAGTCAGTCAAAAATCCTGGTCAGAGGGTGAGGTCAAAGTTCTAACGGTGTGGGTCTGTGTAGGAACAAAATAACTAAAACACTTTGAATATGATTTGAACCAAACTTGGTGGACGGATGAGAGGTATCCAAGGACTTGACCTATCCTTCTTAGGAAAGACTGGTCAAAGGTAAAGATCGATATGTAAGGTCAAATTAAATAGTAGTTATCCTATTTAGATAAAACGTGGTGGAAGGAATAGAGGTAAGGCAATGAGAAGCGAATTCAGTTTTTAAAACAGTCAAAGGGTTGAAGTACTGAAGGTCAGCCAAGGATGATCCTTTGAGAATTATACGTCAAAGGTCTAGGCCACAGGGGCATGTCAACTAACAATTTTGATATAATGTAGACTGTACTTAGTGTAAGGTCCAAGAGTCCGGCAAGTATGAAGCAATTCGATTCTGAAAACAGTTTGTCGTTGGTCAAGGTTACAAGAAAAAATTAAATGCCTCTCCCCATGACCAAGAGTACGCCGTGGATACTGCACTCCAAACATTCTTGCATGTTTTGCATCAATCAAGATTTCATTAGAACGGACCTCCTGTGGCAAAAGGGTTAATGACTCCATTAGACCCTTTCAACACGATATCCCCTATTACCCTATGCTGCGTAGGCGCCCGAAGTTAGGCTACCATAGCTCAGAACATTTAAGGGTAGGTGAACGGCCTTCACCCTTAGTACCATTATAGGATCGAAAAACCACGAACTTTCTTTTTGTGATTGAAGTCCATGAGCCATGAGCCCCTCTTCAAAGGTCAGTCACACCATCACACCGCTTTCCGTCATTACACACTGACTTGGCCTCTTAAGCTCTTTATGACAAGCAAAATTTTCACCCAGTTTAATTTCTGAATAAAATTAAGGGCGAGAAAATAAAGTGGTAGTGTCGATAACAACTCATCAACCTTTAATGGAAACCTATTATAATTGCACTCAGTCTGAAAGTGTTGTGTGATATTATTTTTGTCTTGAAACTATGACAGAATACAAACTTAAACTTTAGAGGATGATGAGTGTACTGGGCATTATTATTTTTGTTATTATTATTTTTATTATTATTATTATTATTATTATTATTATTATCATTATTATTATTATTTTCATCATCATCATCATCATCATCATCATCACAATCCTTTATATTGTTTTTGTTACTGCTGCCTCTGCTATTGTTCATGTTGTTTTAGTTTGGCTTTCAGGAAGGGTAATCATTTTATTAGGCTTTCTTCAATCTCATGAATATTGACACAATCATTGGTTTATCCCTATGGAAACCTTCTTACGGTAAAATAATCCCTATACAGTCAATAAAACAAGTATCGTTCTCCGTAATATTGCTTGAACTAGGCCTGAATGGTGTTGATTTATGAGATTACGTGTATCGTAATTGAATACATAAATATTCAGGTTGATCCAGCAGTACGTGTCGTTTGACTGAATGCTGTGCACACAGAAAATAACGACCTTATATTTTTCGTAACTGTAATTATGGACTCCCTTTCCCCATTCGTTCTTTGCCAGCAAAAAGAGTTAATGCTGCTTACCACTCTCCCTCCAAGAAGAAGGTCCTGTCCTGCTGTAGACTTCCTTATGTTATGCTACAGTAACATGACAAGATAGACAGCATTCAAAGTGCGCATACTTTCTGCAAAGCCTATACCACACAGCTTAGATCTCTGCTAAAATTTAATCAATCTTTCAGTTTCCTATGACCCGCATATTCACAAAGTTTCACTGAAATCCACAAATAAGATTTTGAGACATCTTGATAATAAACAAACAGACAAACAGGGCTCAATAGGCAACTTCTTCCAACTTCCATCAGCGAAGGTAACGAAGACACACAAACACAGACACACACACACACACACACACACACAGAAAGAGAGAGAGAGAGAGAGAGAGAAATAGAGAGAGAGAGAGAGAAGGTGACATTTTCAACAACAGTTTACAAGAGAATATACTAGGGACGGAAAAAAAAAAAAAAATGGCAACCGATGTGAAAGTTGATCAAGGAAAGCCACCATCTCTGAGAAAAAGTTGCCGAAGTAATATGAATAAAAAAAAAAAAAAAAAAGGCCATGGGGTAAGCGAGAGAGAAGGACAAGGAATCACTTTAGACGAAACACTTGAAACTGGCGATCTAGATAAGAGTTGGTGATATAATGCTGGACGAAGATCCCGACTGAAACAGAATAGTAAAGTTAAGGTCCAGTGCGTGGGGCAGGAATTCACATAAGGGAGAAAACTTGGAAAAACTAGAGATGCAGAGTTTTCGAGAAAGTTAACCAGCCTACTGAGAGCGTGGAGCCACAACTAACATGAATAAAACCCTGGTAGATGCAAGACCAAAAGTAAATTTTATCATCCTATCCAAAAGTGATTTGTTTTCATCTTAGGAAACTAAATCATTCTGACTACTGGAATACTAAGTTGTGATTGCGTGAAATTCGATGAGCATAAGTTATGAAACATGAAAGAGTCTCCATAGTTTATAGTCAAACCATTCTTCAAACCTGACCACTCTTGACCATCAATTTCTTTTAAAAAAGAATTACATACCGTTGTCAGGTAAAAACAAACTATCTTAGGTTACTTGCGATCTCTAACCGCCTGGGGATGGAAAGCCTCTATGAAGATTAATATCATCAGCTGCAAAAAGAGAGAATATAATAAATGATTTTTTTTTTCCCAACACATTTCTTAAAGTTGTAGTGCGGCAAGAGAACTGAGCAAAAGATGGAGTGAAACCTGAAAATTCTGATAACAGGATAACGAAGAGCTGTTTTCAAAATGCAAATACGATTGTTGATAATGCAAAGAAAAAGAAGGATATTCTAGTTTTGGCAGTTCTTGTAAAAGAATATTGGAGAAAAGAAAATCATGGTCCATCAGGTATACTAAAATAAAAAAAAAATAAAAAAAAAAATGCCTAGGGAGAACGATGTTTTATAGGTAAGAGAGTGAGTAATATGTGAAATACAAAAGAAAAATCCGAAATGTAAAATGCATTCATACAGCCAAATAAGAATGAACACAAAACCAAAATTAACAAAGACACAAATAAAAAGATAAGGGACATGAGGAAAACATTAAAGAATTCAAAGAAAATATAATTTCATATATATATATATATATATATATATATATATATATATATATATATATATATATATAAAAGAATATGTATAAAAATATAATCCTGAAAAGCTGTACACAGAAATATAAGAAACAAGTAGTAATGAGAAAAAGTGGAATGGCAGCAAAAAGACAAGAATTGAAAATATAAAAGCAAACGGAAATTTCTGACCACGAAACCAAGAGAACAGTGAAAAAAAACTGATAATAATGTACCTGCTATAAGAAGGAAACAGAGGAAAGAGAGAATACAAAACAACGGAAAAGGGAGACGTAAAAAAATGCTAAGGGAATGAAGCATGCGTGAGACAGAACTCGAGATAAAGAGAGACAAAGAGATGTGCAAGAGTAGAAAGAACAGAGAACAGAAAACGTGTATTAAGTTTCTTAATACGTCAAAGATCAGAAAAAAAAAAAAAGAATGAGAGGAAAGTAAATAAATTTGATGATAAGTAATTGTAAGAAGAGAGCAAAAGCGAAGCCGGAGAACTACAAAAGTTAAACCTTACAATATGACGACACTTTTTCCCTTGTATTTTAGTTGTGACAGACAATGTTATTCAGTTTATTTGTGTATTTTGTTTATGGGGAACTTGCAGTGGTGAGGATGATGCAGGAATACACATTAATTAATTTACAGTAGTGTGAACTCATTGCTGGAGAGGGAAGCCTTCATATGGTAGCACTGATATAAACAGACGGCCACACTGCACCCTTATACAAGTGTCACACAAATCCCTCCTTGTCCCTCCGAAGAATGGTTGGTGGACAGCAGAAGGGCAACTTCAGTGTGCAGTAGCCTACATCGGGTTCACGTTCAGATAAGCCTGGGGCCACAAAAGTATCAGTACAAATCGGTACAGCCTCATGTCTTTTTGCTATATTTTTATTATCGCCTGACTGACTAATTCCGTATGTAATAGACATTTGAAAGTCGAGGGGTCAGATAAAGTAAAAAAAATAAATAAATACGAAAAGCCTTACCTTAGTTGAATAAAATCGCTGGGTATGAGGCCTTACTTTAGGTGAATAAACTCATCTGGTGTCAGCATCAATAAACTAAAGGGGACAATGTATCCAAGGGGTTCTTATATTTATTATTTCCAGGACCACGTGTATTTTTAACTCACAAGGAGACATATGTAAGTGAATGTGTCTTCATTTTACCCTTTCAGTACCATAATGTTTTTTACCCCCCCCCCTTTTTTTTTTTTTTTTTTTTTTTTGGAAAGGACGCCTTCAGGCGGTAGCACTGGCATAATTGGGCGGCTCAGCTGCCTGGTTATGCAAACGTCCCCCAAGTACAGCACTTCCCAGTCCCTCGACGTAAAAATGGTGGGCTGCAAAAGAAGAGCCTAAAATACTAGTACGCAGCTCGCCGGGTTCATGTTCAGATGAGCTTGCTCCTACTACTGCTGCTGCTACTACTACTGCTGTTGCAACTACTACTACTGTGTCTATTACTACTGCTGCTGCAACTACTACTGCTGTTCCTACTACTACTGCTGCTGCAACTACTACTGCTGCTGCTGCTGCTACTGCTGCTGCTACTACTATTTCTGTTGCTACTACTACTGCTTCTCCTACTACTGCGGTTGCTGCTACTACAGCTGCTGCTGCTGCTACTGCAGCAACTGTTACTGCAGCTACTGCTGGTACTTTTGTTGCTTCTGTTGTTGTTGTTGTTGTTGTTGTTGTTGTTGTTGTTGTTGTTGTTGTTGTTGTTGTTGCTGCTGCTGCTGCTGCTGCTGCTGCTACTACTACTACTACTACTACTTCCACTGCTGCAGTATTGCAACTGCTACTATTAATGCTGCTTCTGCTGCTCCTGCTGCTACTATTGTTGCTACTGCCATTCCTGATATTGATGCTACTGTTCTGCTGCTACTATTGCTGTTTCTGCTGCTGCTACTGCTAATGCTGCTACCACTGCTGCTTCTGCTACTGTTGCTCATACAACATGTGGTACTACTACTACTACCACTACTACTACTACTACTGCTGCTGCAATAACAGCAACAACAACAATACCACCACCACCACTGCCAACAAAAACAACAACAAGAACAACAACAACTACTACTAGTACTACTACTACAACTACTACTGATGCTGCTGCTGCAACTGCTACTGCTGCTAATGTTGCTGCTGCTGCAACTGCTACTGCTGCTAATGTTGCTGCTGCTGCAACTGCTACTGCTGCTAATGTTGCTGCTGCTGCTACTGCTACTGCTGCTAATGTTGCTGCTGCTGCTACTGTTACTGCTGCTGCTACTGCTGCTGTTGCTGCTACTGCTGCTGTTGCTGCTACTGCTGCTGTTGCTGCTGCTGCTGCTACTGTTGCTGCTGCTGCAACAGCTGCTGCTTAGCAACAGCAACAACAGCAACAGCAACGCATGCTGCTGTTGTAGCTGCTGCAGCAGCAACAGCGCTGTTTAGCAACAGCAACACGCTGCTGCTGCTAACGCAGCTGCTGCAGCAGCAGCAACAGCAGCAGCGCTTTAACGCTGCTGCTACTGCTACTGCTGCTGCTACTGCTGGTGGTGATGGTGGTGCTGCTGCTGTTACTGCTGCCGCTATTGCAGCTGTTACTGCTACTGCTGCTGTTACTGCTGCCGATATTGCAGCTGTTACTGCTACTGCTGCTGTTGTTGCAGCCGCTATTGCAGCTATTACTGCTACTGCTGCTGCTACTGCTGCTGCTACTCTTGCTTCTGTTTTTACTTCTGTTTCTAATACTACTGCTACTATTACTAGTAGTAGTAGTAGTAGTAGTAGTAGTAGTAGTAGTAGTGGTGGTGGTGGTGGTGGTGGTGGTAGTAGTAGTAGTAGTAGTAGTAGTAGTAGTAGTAGTAGTAGTAATAGTAGTAGTAGTAGTAGTAGTAGTAGTATTTCTGCTACTATTTCTGCTGCTACAACCACCTACAGGTAGCTGATTCCTTTTCAGCTAAAATGGAGACCTCTGTATCTGAAAGGGGCCAGCAACAGACTTTAAATTCTTGGACAGGATAATGCTATTGGAATATTACGTTTATTAATATCAAGTGATTTTATTCAGTCTAGGAGAAACAGTGAAGTGTTTAGAGGGAAACCTATTATTCCCTCTAGTATCATGACTTACATTCATGGATTCAATATAAAGCAAAGTAATGATCGTGACGGCACAAAACAGATATTACAGTAATTCCTCAGAAGCGTTCCAAGAAGAATGTCTGCCGTAATGCAAGACGTATGAATATTGACCTTCGATGATATGTTTAATAAAAAATTCTTCCGTCACTGAAGAAGTAGGAGGAGTAAGGAAATCTTAACTTGGTTGTTTTGACGGATGAACAGACAAAATATTGGTGTTAAAAAAAAGAAAAAAAAGATGCAGTGAAAACTGGAATCCATGGAAGATCGAAAAGCAACACTCAGAGCGCAACACTGTACAGTCACTACAAAGGCCCGTCCACACGATCAACGATTTTGTGCATGACAGTAGAAAAAAATAGACATAACCATCTGCAAATGATAAACGCAATTATCTTTTCACCTCCTGATCTACAGGATATAGTATGACTCGTTACCATGATTCGAAACTGATGAATAGTGTGCTTGATTTCTCCAGGCGCCCACTGATCGTGTGAATGGACCTTAAGGCCAAACGTTTCACCCTATCCCGTGTCTTTGACGTTTGAGTGATTAATGTCAAAATCGAATTACCTTATCGATACCTGACCTTCATCCAGTCTACCAGATTTAAATAAAATTGGGATTGAATCAAGTTGAATTTCCCTTTGACCCTGACTTTTGACGTATTGTTCTTAATATAGAACAAAAGCATTCTAGAGTATATACTCAGACACTTCAGTCAAGTTTTATCCAAATCGAATCAACCTTCTGATTTAAAGGGTAGAACCTTTGACCTTGTCGTATGCCCCTTACCTATTGGCGATTTCTCTCAAAACTGAATCGCTTAACACATTCCTGTCTTGTTACCTTATTTTACCACGTTTGGTGGATGTTTTGTCTGACCTGTGACCAAGGACTTTTTTCTGCCCAAAATTAAAATCACCTGTTTCCTCTGACAGTCCTCAGTCATCATGCCAAATTTGGTGTAATTCCATCCTACGGTCTTCCGCAATCTTGCTACAAGACAGACAGAGAGAGAGAGGGAGAGACAGACAACCGAACCCAACATATTCCCCTCACGTTTACGTGCGAGGATGTAACAAGCACAAATGGGTTTAATCAATATATAATTCCTTTTACTAAAGACCTACGTAAGCAATGGTTAGGTAATGAGACAGTGAACGTTTGAATAATGCAAACTAGCTTCCAGCTTTTGTCATAACTTATATTACTCAAAGTTTTAAAGCAGATATGTGCATTGGAATCCTGTCTGTTTTGCAAGGTACACGAATAACCTTTTTATCCCCACATATGATGGTGCTTTACTACGTGTATAATACACAGACTCCAGTACCAACGTATCATACACGTATATCGTACAATAAAACTCAACTATAACTCATAGACTGGCACCTCCTAAGACCCTCCCTTACACTATGTTCTCTCAATAGACGAACTCCTCCTTTTCCATTATTCCAACCCTGGTGTGTGTGTGTGCATATCCATCCATCCATCACTTTTCCCCTTCCGCCTCACCAGTCCATATATCACCATCTCTTCTTGCTAGTACGAAGGGGTAATATGTATGTGTGTGTTTGTGTGTCCAACCCATACTTCACCACAAATCTCCTTTTACTACCGCAAAGGAGAGAGAGAGAGAGAGAGAGAGAGAGAGAGAGAGAGAGAGAGAGTACAAAGGAGTACAAAGTACAAAGGAAGGCAAACAGCAACAGACCTTATGGTCCATTAGAGGCTGCTTGTTACATAGTAGACTATGACTACAAGATCTGATTCTACATGCTGAAGGATAAGGATAGTAAAGCAAGAAGGCTCCCCCGCCTCCAAACCCTCCAATTAAAACTGACAAGAAAAAGTGAGAAAAACCACCAGGCAGCATGGCAAAATTGACATGGAAATTTTGAACGAAAGATTGATAGGAAAAGTTACATTCTATAATACTTTATCTATAATCTACCAGTCTGAATAACCTGAAGGAGAAAGTGGTAAAGTAAAATGAATAATCAAATAATAAATAACGAAGGCACAACATGTATGGGTACGTTGAGTTAATGGGGCGTCTGTAGACACAGCGTGGAAATTGCACAGTGCACAGTGAGGATGTTCAGGAGTGGTGCAGCAGCCTTGCCTGGCACTTTCAAGGTAGGCAGCAGTCAATCAGGTCCCAGCTCTGGTCACTCCACTGAGACAAGGAACTTTCCCATGCATGACAAGTACACAAATTTTCTCTTGAAGTAGTGACCCCTGGTACATTTTAAAAATATCCCAAAGGTGGTCACTTCACTGACAGGGACCCTCAGTAATCCACAGCCCATCACAAGTCGAAAGTAAGAGTTGTGACTGTTCACTCAGGATTATCTGTGCATATTCTAGTGTGTGCTTATACTGTATTTGCATTTAATAAATTGATCGGGGATCTGAGGAAAAAAAAAGTTTACATATGCACGAGTGTTTTATTCTGGAGTGAACACATTAAGCTGGAGATTAGAAAACAGATGCTTATCCAAACGACCTTTAAAGGTTAGTACTGTATCACAATTTACTACATTGGAGGGCAATTTGCTCCATGTATTTACATTTCTGTTAAAGAAGAAATGCTTAGCTTCATGCGACTAGAATCATTTCCCAATTATTTTGTGCCCATTACCTCTAGTATAATTCAAGTGATCAACTGTGTAGTATTTATCAACAGCCATGTTATCGTGCCCTTTGATTATTTTAAATACTTGAATTAAATCTTCTCGAAATCTGTGTTTAGTTAGGGTGAAGAGATTCAGGGTTTCTAATCACTCCTCGTATGGGTTGTTTCTCAAGCTAGGTATCATTTTGGTTACCCGACATTGCACTCTTTCAAGTTTCTCTTTATCTTTTTTGTAATAAGGTGACTAGAACTGGACACAATACTCTAAATGTGGACGAACTAGAGAATTCTATAAGGTGAGGATGATATTACTGGATTTATATTCTAACATTTTACCAATTAATTTGCTGGCTTTCTTAACTCGTCACGTCCCAACCGATTTCGCACCTCTGATACCCCCCAATCCAGAGCTATTTTGGATTTTTTTTTTTTTTTTGGCTAAAATCTTCACTTTTGGTGAGAAACATCAAAAATTTATAGAGAAATCACTCACCTGAGGTTTAAAATACTCGATACAGGTAGCAGTACCTCGTTACCTTACTGTGTTTTCTATCAGGCTGGCTCCAAAGAAAACGAGTTCTATGGGAAGGTAACTATTCCACACCACCCATAAACGGTATTTATTTATTTATTTGGTACGAATTTATATGTAATACGAGAGTATATTGCTTTACAAACAGTAATATAGGCATTATAAGCATTGTTTCACTCACTAACTCATCAACATACCTGACCTTTTTTGGCAACATTACCTGATCATCATTTCTGACTGTTTCTTCCTCTAATGCACTGTAAACTTTGTCCTCCACATTGTCATCGATTGGGGAATCACTCTGGCCCTGAATGTCTTCATTGGCCAGGTCACTGGTAACAGGTGAATTGCCGAGACAATGGCGTGTGGGGGAGGGGAGGTTATGCGGTGTAAGGCATTGTCCCTGCCTGGCATCTTATAGAAGAATAGAGGAAGGTGTCCCGTGTATACATACCAAAAATCACGCGCGAAAATTGAAAATTGTGCAAATTATGAACCTTGCAATTGTGCAACATACCATTACATCGACAGGACTAGCTGTGACAAAATGTTGCAACGTACCCATACGTCGATGGGATGCCTTGGGTTAACAGCCTCTGTACAGTCTTGGCATGGTTTAAGATGATTTGTTATAATAATTCCTAAGTCTTTTTCATGACTAACATTATCTAGTTGAATTGTATTCGTGGTGTAACTGTCTTTTTCATTTCTACTTCCAATGTTTAGCACTTGGCATTGACTAAATTGTTAAGAAGTGAGATTTGCCAGTTAGGTAGTCGAGAACCTCTCAATGTTTCCCGATGTTTACCGTAAGTTTTGGTATGAGTCAGAGTTGCCAGTTTGCCTGCTGTTTGTGAGCATATTTGTTTCGTAAGTTATGCATTAATTTTTGTGCTCTTTTTCTTTATCATGTTTTATTTATGTGATTGTAAAATTATGAAATTTAATTAAGGTTTGTATGCTAAATACTTTAGAGCAGTGTTTCTCAACTGGTGGTCCATGGACCATTGGTGGTCCATGGTGACTTTTTGGGTGGTCCACAGGATGTTCACACTATTTGGTATTAAACTGGAGATTGGTTCATATATTTTTAAATATATTGAAAATGCAGTACGAAAAATTTTATCAAAATAAATAATTGACCATTCATTTCATTGTATTATTCCTATTAAAGAAATATTTACCCCCTGGGGTAGGGGGGTCTGTCAAGAATACTCCCCCAGTATCCCTGCTTGTCGTAAAAGGCGACTAAAAGGGTTGGCGGAGGGTTAGTGCCCCTCCCCGGAAAACAACTAACTAAAAAAACAAACAATAAGCCTCGGACAAGGACTGACCAAACGTTGACGACCAAGGACCGGACAAAGGACATTGCAATTGGAACGTGGAATGTAAGAGGAGCAAATGACGAGGTGAAAGAGAGAGAGATTGTCCAGGTGCTTGAGGATGCGAAAGTGGATGTATGTGGAATAACTGAAACAAAATGGGGGGGAGAAAGTGTGAGAGAATGGGAGTATGGATGGGGTATATGTGCAGGAGTAGGTGGGAATGAGAGGGCAAAGGAAGGAGTGTGTATAGTTGTGAGTAAAAGATGGAAGAGGAGCATAAGACAGTATGGATCAGTTGGATCAAGGATTGTGTGGGTAAAGTTGAAAGTTGGAATACAAATGTGGGCGATTGTGTGTGTGTATGCGCCAACGCAAGATCGTGCTAGAAGAGTGAGAGAAGAGTTCTGGACAAATGTAGAAGTATGCATGGAAAAGTTTGGAAGGAATGATAGAGTGTTTTTGATTGGTGATATGAATGGTAAAGTTGGGAATGTGAAGGTGGATGGAATACTTGGTGAGTGGGGTGTGCCTGCTGAGATAGATGAGAATGGGAGTACGTTAGTGGACATTTGTGCTGGGAGGGGGTTGGTGATAGCCAATACCCTCTTCAGGCATAAAATGATCCACAGGTATACATGGCGAGTGATGAGAAGGGTGGGTGATGAATTGAGTGAAAGGAAGGCAATGATTGATTATGTGTGTGTGTATGAAAGGATGCGAAGATGTATATTGGATGCAAGAGTTTATAGAGGTTGGGGGAGTGGACTTTCTGACCACTACTTGGTGGTGGCCAGAGTTAAAGTTCAAGTAAGATGGAGGAATAGAAGAAGGGAAAGACGAGAGGAAGGAGTAGTTGCAAGGGGAGTGGAAAGGTTACAAGAGGATGAGAAAAAGGCAGAGTATAAGAGAGAAGTGGAGGAACGATTGGGCAAATATGAGTTGGAGCAGATGGGGCACGTGGAAGGTGTGTGTAGAATATTTACAGAAGAAATATGTGCAGCATGTGATGTGGTGTGTGGAAGGAAGAGAAGACGGAGGGGGGTGCAAGGAACAGCGTGGTGGACTGAAGAGGTGAAACGGGCTGTGGCACAAAAGAAGAAAGCATACAATGAATGGATGAGAAATAGGGACGTGGAAGAAGTTGAGAGGCGGAAGAGAGAGTTATATGTAGAAAGGAAGAGAGAGGTGAAAAGATTAGTAAGAGAGAGTAAGAAGAGAGTGGATGAGGAATTTGGAAGGAATTTGAGTGTAAAGTGGAGGGACTGTAAGAAAATGTTCTGGAAAGAGGTGAAAAAGAGTAAGACAGGGTGGAAGTGAAGTTAGCAGGGGAGTGAAAGATAAAAATGGTAGATTACTAGTGGAGAAGGGAGAAAAAGTGAGCAGATGGAGAGAACACTTTAAGGAATTGTTGAACGTGGAGGATGGAAGTAATGCAAGTATAAGTGGCTGGGGAATGGCTGGGAGAAGGAGGGAGGTGAGAAGACAGGAAGAAATCAGTAGGATAGAAGTTGTGGAAGCAATGAAGAAAGTTAAATCAGGGAAAGCCCCAGGAATTGATGGAGTGTGTGGTGAAATGTTGAAGCATGGGGGAGAGAGAGTAGTAGAATGGATGTGGAAGATGTGCAGATTGGCCTGGGAGGAAGGTAGAGTCCCGGAGGATTGGAAGTCAGGTATAATTATTCCCTTGTACAAAGGAAAAGGGGAAAAAGAAGTGTGTGGTAATCATAGGGGCATTTGTCTTCTTAGTATAATAGGAAAAAATGTATGGTAGGATACTTATTGACAGAGTTAGAGAAAGAACAGAGAAATTAGTTGGAGAAGAACAGGGAGGCTTTAGGAAGGGAAGAGGTTGTGTAGATCAGATATTCATTCTCAGATCTTTAGTGGAAAAGTTTCTAGAGAAGGGAAAGAAGTTGTATGCGGCTTTCATGGATTTGGAGAAAGCATATGACAGGGTGGATAGACTAGGATTGTGGAAAGTGTTAAGAATATATGGAATAGATGGGAAGTTGTTGAATGCTGTGAAGAGTATGTACGATGGTGCGAAGGCTGCAGTGCGTGTGGATGGTGAACTAAGTGAATTTTTCTCTTTGAAAATTGGGTTGAAACAGGGATGTGTCATGTCTCCATGGTTGTTCAATCTGTACATGGATGGGGTAATAAAAGAGGTACAAGGTAGGGTAGTGGATGTTGGAGTGGCCCTGGTGAGAGAGGATAGTGTTTGGAAACTCCCTGTACTGTTGTTTGCAGATGATACCGTGTTGTTGAGTGAAGACGAAGGAGAGCTGCAAGGCTTGGTGGATGAGTTTGAGAGAGTATGTAGGAAACGGAATCTAAAGGTGAATGTAGGGAAGAGTAAAGTGATGGTCTTTGAGAGAGGTGAAGTCAGTGAATGTACAGCGAGGTTGGATGGTGAGGAATTGGAAAATGTGAGTACGTTTAAGTACTTGGGTAGTGTGATGAGTAAGGATGGAGGTTTGGAGGGTGAAGTGCTTGAAAGGGTACAGCAGGGAAGAAAGGTTGCTGGTTCTTTGAAAGCAGTGATAAGAAACAGGGAAGTGAGCATGGAAGTGAAAAAGTTACTACATGACAGTATTGTGATACCAACTCTAACGTATGGAAGTGAAGCTTGGACGTTGTTGGAAGGACACAAGTCAAGAGTGAGAGCCGTGGAAATGAGTTATTTAAGAGGAGCCTGTGGAGTCACATGGAGAGACAGGCTGACGAATGAGGATATAAAGGAGCGTTGTGGTGTTGATGTGGATGTGATAGGAAGCGTTATGAGGAACACACTGAGGTGGTTTGGCCATGTGGAGAGGATGGAGGGTGAAAGACTGACGAAGAGAGTGTATGTGAGTGAGGTGGAGGGGGAAAGAGGGAGGGGGAGGCCGAGGATGAGATGGAGAGATGGGGTGGAGAGGTATATGAGAGAGGGGTGTGTGAGTTGGGAGCAGGGGAGTGAAATGGCGGGGGACAGGTCGACTTGGAGGCGATTTGTTTGTGGCCACCCCAAACGGGATTGAGGCGTCTGGCAATAGATAGATAGATAGAAAGAAATATTTTTCAAACCAAAATGTTTGTTGTCTATGCTTTATATATCTCAAAAATGAAATGGTCCACGATATTTTTTTTTAATTGGGTTGGTGGTCTGTGCCCTGAAACGAGTTGAGAACCACTGCTTTAGAGTGTTGTGCAGTGTGGGTCGTACAGTGTGGGAGAGCTCTGGAATGTTTTGGTTGTCTCAGAGTTGGTAACTGTGCTCTCTCTCTCTGGAATACATCAGAACTGTGGAGAAATAGATCATTCTAGTACAATGCAAGCTTATATAAGGACAGGGAAGAGACTAGAGCAAGTCCAGTCGGTTTTCAGTTCAGTTTGAGTGTAGTGCAGTGCTGGTGTAGTGAAGTCTATATTTTCGGTACTTGTGAAAACAGTGAAGTGCTGCTGGCAAATAGTGAAGAGTTATTGAAGTTTGTACAGTATATCATCGATGCTTGTGAAAAAAGTGATATGTTGTCAATCATTAAGTGTAACTGCAGTTAGTAAAGTTTGTATAGCTCCAGTGCTTGTGAGAAGTGTGAAGTGAAGCTGGAAAGCATTAAGTGGAATTCTTTGGAAAATAAGGCAGTGAACATAAGAAGCCAGTGTTTATTTACGACGTCTCAGCTGATCCTGTGTACACTGCACCTAAGGCTGACCAAAGGAAGAATAACTCACTGGGCAATGCCCTTCCTATACTGAACTACTGCTGTTGGAGCCTATGGCAGTGTGGGATGTGGACGTAACACTGGTGTCAGGAGTGGGATAATTTTAGTACCGCAGTGAGTCTAACTTTCAACATGGAAGCAGGAGGTGTGCAAACAAGGTCTCGAGTTGGGAAGGAGGAGGGCGACAATTGTGAAACTATTACAGACACAGAAGACAGAACTCAAAGAACAGTTACAAACACGAAATGCCCAACTACAGGCACAGAATGAAGGACTGAAAGAACAACTGCAAGCACAGAGTGAACCACTAGAGGCACAACATGAAGAACAAAAAGAACGATATGAAAAACTTCAAGAGGCATTACAGTAGCAACAGAGGGAATTACAACTGAGGATGCAAGGACAGCTGGATGCTTTCATGGGGGAAATGAAGGAAGAACAGGAACAACTGAAGGAGGAGGTATACGCTGAGCAACAGCAGCAGAAGTATGAGGTAAGCAATAATGTGACTGAATGCAAACAGGATGTAGACGACCAGTTGAAGTCAATTAATGAGGTAATAGTGACGGAGTGCAAACAGCCTGTGGACAACCAGCTGAAGATTTGTGAGGGAATAGTGATGGAATGCAGACAGCATGTAGATTGCCAGTTGAAGCATTTAGTCGACCATGTGAAGGTAAGTAGTGAGAAAATTGAGGCTGTAGAGAAATATTGCACTGCTGAGCCTCAGGTTAGTGTAAAGGGAGCATATGAAAGGAATGGACAGCATATGGTGAATCTTGACTGATACCAAGCATCTAAAGGTAGCATTACAGGGTTGAATAATCAGAATGCAGAAGTTTTAAGTCCTGGCCTTAATTATGATGCCCAAGTTTTCAGGCCCCGAACTAGTGAAGTGCATGGCAATAATGAGGGACCAATTAAAAAGAAACCTCAGGAATTTGATGGTAGAGTATCTTGGGAAGCTTATCATGCACAGTTTGAGTTACTTGCTGATCAGAATGGTTGGGATTATAGGCAAAGGACAGTGCAGCTTGCTACTAGCCTTAAGGGTGCCACAATGCAAATTCTGGGACAGATGTCAGTGACGGAGAGGAACAGTTATCAGTCCCTAGTAGAAGTGCTAGAGCACAGATACGGAACCATGTAGCAGAATCAGGTTTACAGAGCAAGATTCCGGAGCCGTGTATGGGCTCGAGGAGAATTCCTACAGCAGCTTTCTCATGACCTGGAGAGTATATAAGGCATACCCTGGAGCTGCATCTAACCTGTTGGCTATTCTTCTGAGAGACCAGTTCATGGATGATCTTGACAGTGCAGAGTTGAAAGTGCAAGTGAAACAGGCATAACCAGGAAGCATGCAAGAAGCACTAGCCAGGGCTCTAGAATTTGTGTACTACGTTAGGTCCAATACATCCACCTTTCAAACAGGTCATAGGCAAGAAAGGTGAAGATATGATTTGAAGGAAGATGCTGGTACTGTGAAAATCCAGGACATCAGAAACCGGATTGCAAGAAGTGGAAGAGAGAACAGGAAAAGATAAGAGGAGGTTGCTGGTTCTGCGGGAAGCTGGGACACAAGAAGGTGGACTGTTACAAATGGAAGAAGGAGCAAGAATGGAACAGTGCAAGGAAACCAACGATTGCAACAAACTGGTGTTGGACATATGGTGAGGTGGGACACTTCAGCTATGAGTGTCCAAATAAGAAGGATGAGGGTAAAGTAGTACAGGCTGGTGACAAAAGGCAACAACCGGCCCCACCACTGAAGAAATGCAGGAGATCCTAGATGAATAGTGTGCAAGAAAACGAAAGAACAGACAGCAAGGTGTGCAGTAGGAATGGGAATCTTGGCAAGAAATGCCGCCATATGGTTGTGACTGGGCCAGCGTCAGATGCAGAGGACCTGAAGAAGATGCAGATGGAGGATGCAGCTTTACAACCCGCGCAAGAGTGGCTGCAGTGAAGTACAGTGCAACCATCTTGAGAAGAAGTTTCCAGGTTAAGCCCTGCAACCAAGAGCTACTGGAGTCTGTGGGACCTTCTTCGTTTGAACAACAGACTACTGCAATGTCAGTGGGAGACACCCGATGGCCTCAACAAGTATTAGCAACTGGTGATTCCGAAGAAGATGAGGTCCGAGATCTTGGATGAGTCCCATTCCAAGATCACCTGGGAGTGAAGAAAACTGTGAGCTGGCTGCCAAAGAGGTT
The DNA here is from genome assembly GCF_032717465.1 of Coenobita brevimanus. NCBI lineage: Eukaryota > Metazoa > Arthropoda > Malacostraca > Decapoda > Coenobitidae > Coenobita > Coenobita brevimanus. The sequence continues at coordinate 19,561,210 of NC_136999.1, forward strand.
CTACTGGACTGGAATGCGTCAGGATGTTGAAGAGCGGTGTTGGGCATGTGATGTATGCTGTGCCAAAAAAGGACCCAAGAAACGTGGTTGCATCCCTCTTCAGCTGTACCAAATTGGTGCACTGATGGAGTCACAGTAGACATTGCTGGACATTTGCCACTCACTGAAAGAGGAAACTGGTTATATGTGTTGTCATGGACTACTTCACAAAGTGGCCAGAAACCTATGCCATCCCTAATCAAGAGGCTGCAACTGTTGCTCAGGTGTTGGTTGCCCAGCTTTTCTGTCGTTTTGGGATGGCACAAGAGCTACATTCAGACCAGGGTAGATACTTCGAGTCTGCTGTGTTCCGTGAATGTTGCAAGTTACTAGGGATCAAGAAGGCCTGGATGACTTCAACTGGACCCTGGGACAAGAACTGGCCAAGTACTGTGTACAGGAATAAACGTAGTGGCACCAGAAATTATCTACGTTGTTGATGGTATATTGGTCTGCATCCCATGAGTCTACCAGATACACACTTGCAAAACTGATGCTAGGCCACTAGTCACATTTGCCTGTTGACATGTTAATGGGAAGACCACCTGGTGAAGAGATGCCTACAAATACCTCCAGCCATGCGAAGCATCTTCAGGAAATGCTGGCTGAGGTACACCATCAAGTGCAAGAAGCCCTTAGGTTTTCAGGAGAGGTGATGAAGTGCAGGTAAGATGCCAAAGCAAGTGAGGTGAGCGAGGTGGGTGACACATTTTGGTTATACAATCCTCAGTGGAAGAAGGGATAGTCACCAAAAATGCACAGCCCGTGGGATGGGCCTTACACTGAGTTAGACCGCCTATCAGATGTAAAGTACTGGATTCAGGGAGGCAGGAAATCTCGCCCAAAGGTGGTACACGTGAATCGTCTGTGGCATTACCATGGGCCAGGACAGTACAGCTGGGACATCTCCGAGGAATCGAGCTCTCCCACAGCCGAAGATGTTGAGGAGGACCAAGGAGCTGAAGTACAAAGAAGATGATGACAGTTTCCCACAGGAAGAAGTGAATCAAGAGGACCAAGACCTTCCAGGAGGACTGGACTGTGTGGAGGAGCAGGGACGTCGTTGGAAGCGGCATATGAGAAGACCTGTTAAGTTGAAGGATTATTTTGTGTATAATTGGATGTTTAGTTTTGATTGAGGACTATGTTTGTATATACTGTGTAGTTTTGTTGGAACGACAAAAGGTTAATGGAGGGGGTAGTGTTGAGAAGTGGGATTTGCTAGTTATAGTCTCACCAATCTAAAACCAAGGTTTGGGTGGAGTTCAGCCGGGGATTTCCCGGCGTACAGCGTTGCCTTGTTTCCTATACTCTGACTGGGTAGTGGCTGACCTGACACCGTTAGAGTTCGTCCGCTCACACCTCGCCACCTGGCCTGACATGACTTCACCCACTTCTGTGTGTGTGTGTGTGTGTGTGTGTGTGTGTGTGTGTGTGTGTGTGTGTGTGTGTGTGTGTGTGTGTGTGTGTGTGTGTGTGTGTGTTTTTTTTTTGTGTGTGTAAAGACAAACTAATCTAAGTTATAAATATAATTTAAGTTATATATATAACAAAGTGAACAGTGGAAGCACGTGACAGAAGCTTAAATCTCCCTCCAATGGATTAACTCCCAGTATGGGCCCGGATGTTGCCGCTCGTGAGTGTTTTAACTTATTTCTATTAAGAAAATAGCGTATGTTCTACTGATTCCTTCAAATTATATTATAAACGTAATTGTTACATTACTTACCCAACTTAGAACTACCGTGAAAGTCGGTAAAAGTAACTACATTTTTTTCAGCACCACTGTAAAATATGTATGCCACGTTTCTTTATTGATGTACAAGAGCCATAAGCATTACAAGTTTACCTTCCTTTGATATGCTAGAATACCTTACGTTTATATTGTACTAGTATGTGTGTACCTATCTGTGATGCCGATTACATATATAACAGAATCTACTCATCGCTCGTTTAGGAAGTATGGCATGGCTGCACCCAGCGCCAGACCCCACTCAAACCTTGGTTTTAGATTGGTGAGACTATAGGTAGTCTGGAAGTTTGTCAGTGTTTCTGGTATTTTACCGTTGGGTGTCAGAGTTGCCAGGTAGCCTGTTTTTTGTGAGTGCAGTTATTTTGTAAGTTATACATGAATTTTTATGCCCTTTTTCTCGATGGTTATGTGATTGTTAAATTTTGTAATTTAATTAAAGTTTGTATGCTAAATAATTTAGAGCGTTATGCAGTGTAAGACTACTCCGGCATGTTATGGATGCGTCCGAGTTGGTAATTGTTGTAACTGTTGCCCCCTCGGGAATACACGAGCACTGTGGGGAAGTGTTGAACATTGTAGAATATAGTAAGCTTACGTAGGGCTGGGGAAGAGACAAGAGGAGTTTCAGTCAGTTATCAATTCAGTTTGAGTGTAGTGCAGTGTCAGTGCAGTTGGTGAAGTCTGTATATCTACGGTACTTATGAAAATAGTGTTGTTGGCAAGCATTAGGTGTAATTGCAGTTAATAAAGTTTGTATGTCTACGGTATTTGTGAAAACAGTGAAGTTGCCCAGCATTAAATGTACTTATTTGGAAAAAAAAAAAAAAAGACAGAGAACTTAAGAAGCCAGTGTTTATTTACAACTCCTGAGCTGATCTTGTGTACTGTACACCGAAAGGTGACCATAGGAAGAACAACTCACTGGGCAACGTCCTTACTATACTGTGCTACTGCTGTTGGAGCCTGTGGCAGTGTGGGACGGGGACATAATACAGTATTTACATAATGAAACACGCGCAATTACTTTTGAGTCAACAAATTACCGGCAAAATATATACATGGTTCATTAGTTACACATATCTTGTGTATATTGGCAATTAAATATGTGGTAGACCAAACTTATGTTTCTGAATGCCTACATATTATGGCTTGCCTATACATTAAAAGGCAAATGTATCGAAATTAAAATTTTCTGTGTATGTCAATAAGTAAATATTGGTAAATATGTTTTTATGTTAAACCATTTTTACCGCCTTTCACTTTGAAAAAGGTATGATTGTTGGCACATACTGCATATGAAATATAATGAAAAAGTATATATCAATTTTTTTTTTTTTTCCATTCTACAACTGACAAGCTAGATTAAAAGCTATATTAGGCTGCACTGTCATCTGCGCAACAATAATGTTTTTATATCACGTGACAAATCCATTGGTCATAATTAGTGTTTTGTATAATAATACAAAAAAAAAAAACATCTGAGCAAGGGTTGTTAACCTGGGGTCCATGGACCCCCAAAGAGTCTATGAATGAGCTTCAGGGGGTCCGTGAAGGTCAGAATAATTGAGAACAATTTCGTGATGCCGTTTGGCATCATTAACTGACCAAAAAAAAAAAAAAAAATCGAGAGTCTTGAAGAATTCTGGTGTTCATTGACACAACCCTACCCCTGTCTGGCAAAGCGAGCTATGGGTGCTGTGATTCCGTTTGCTACTACATACCTTTGTGAGTCAGGGTTTTCAGCACTTGTTTCTATCAAAACGAAAAGTCGAACTCAACTGGATGTCAACGATGACATGCGTGTTTCCTTGCCAAAGACCACTCCACAAATTCATCTTCTTATTCAAGCCAGACAACAACCCTGTCACCGAAATGAACTTTTGAGCAGAATTAATGTTTTGTGTTTTTTAATTTGCACAAGTTGGATTTATTTCATTTTTTTCATCGAGTGGCCATTAGCTTTTCCATGAAAGAGTGGGAAACAGTTGTTTGTAAAGACAGTTTTATACTTTGTGTATGTCATACACTTCATGAGGCAGTTTTCAGTATAATAAAGTACATTCATTGCATGCAAAATGCTGTGTTTGTGCTTATGTGCATTTTTGTAGGGAAAGGGTTCATAGTTTTCACTAGATTCGCGAAGGGGTCCGTGACTCTAAAAAGGTTAAGAACCACTGATCTAGAGAATCTTTAATTCCTTCATACCTTTTATCTAGTTGAAAATGAAACCAAGCCAAAAATGGAGGCAAGAAAGTTTATTATTCCATGTTAATCCTATTTCCATAACGAAATGTGTAAGGTAATACTTCCAGACATCGCAATTGGTAGCTTCGAGATATAAATTGTTTCATAAAATATTCCATAAAGAAACGAGATGTGTGAGAGATGGCGGTTGAGAGAGATGTTTATGATACAGTTTATTCCATTACAATGGTCGACAAAATTTAAAAAGTGTTATGGTTGTAGCATACTTTAGGCGATTCAAAGCAACATAAACCTGTAAATTTCGAAGATGATATCCAATTTTCGCCAGCACGTCCAGTTTTCGAGAACCATTATACCATAGGAAAATCTGCTCGTGACTTGGAAAATTCGACTCGACCTCAATCATAGATATAGGTATATCTTGCAAAATTGCATTCAGCTAGTAATCGTGGCTTTTTTTTTTTTTTTCAGCTTCAGTTAAGTACCTGAACCACAAGATATTTAGCAACTCAAAGTGAATCAGCCACAGCCAAAAGTTAGGTAAATTTTTCCCACCATCAAGCAGATGATTTTTTTTTTCTTTTTACACCATATTTGCTTTTATTCCATTTCAGATTTTCTTTACTGTTACAGTGCCTTGATCTGCGTTGGCAAGCAACGAAGCACCGCAACTTTATGAATACAGCAGACTTTCTGCTACATCTGCGGGTTCTTTAAAGGTGGAAGCCTTAAGAGGCCATTTACAAGGAATGTTAAAAGCGCTTACAAACATTACTTCAAATGTCCCATTGGTAATAAAGACAAGAAGTGGGCACCTCACATGGCATGCAAGCTCGGTGTAAACCACAGGAAACGGCCATCAGGTATGCCTTACGCTGTACCAATGATTTGGTGCGTTTGGCGCGAACCATGATCACTGTCCTGACTTCTACTTTTGCCTCACCAACACCAAAAGGAATTCAATAAAAACTCGGTCAAGATCAGGTATCCTTACGTACCTTCTCTAAGGCAAGTATCCCACGGCCTTGAGCTTCCAGTCCCAAATCCTCCATTAAGTACCACATGTGAATCAGAATCTAGTGAGGTGGAGTTGCATGGATGCTGACTTTCAAGAAGATTTAGAGAGCAAGGAGCCACACCGCATCAGTCAGATAGAGCTGCATGACCTTATAAGAGACCTTAACTCCCCTAAGGAGGAAAATAATTTCCTTGGATCCAAACTCAAGAAATGGGAGATGCCACGAGATGGAGTTTGTACCACCATCTTCCATCATAGACATGAAAAGCTCTCAATGTGCTTCATGATGGATGACATGATTTGTTACTCTTATGATGTATCGTTAATGCAACACCTTTGTAAGTCTAGTCCTTATCAAAATGGGAAATGACGGTTGTTCATAGATTCTGGGAAGACTGCACTGAAGGCAGTCCTTCTCCATAATGGAAAATTAATGAGCTTCCTTCTGTTCCAATTGTGCATGCCCATGGAATGAACGAAAGTTATGTTGACCGCTGCTGGCTACAAAATACATCAATGGAGCATCTGTGAGGACCTGAAAGTGATCTGCATGCTTCTAGGACTTTAGGAAGGTTACACAAAGCACATGTGTTTTCTCTGTTCATGGGACAGCAGAGAAGACACTAAGCATTGCACACAAGAGGAATGCCCAGTGTGGTCAAAAGATATGACTGGAATGTTCAACTGTCTTAACAAACCTGTTATTGACCCTGAGAAAGTATTCTTGCCTCCACTTCATTTGAAACTTGGTTTGATGAAGAACTTTGTGAAGGCCATGGATCAAGATGGTGCTGGCTTCCACTGCTTGCTAACGAAGTTCCAAGGCATTTTATCTAAGGCCAAAGTAAAGGCAGTTTTTATCAATAGTCCCTTAAATTCATCTTATACTAAACGATCAGGATTTTGTAATAAGCTTATCTGCACTGGAAAGGGCTGCCTGGGAGACCTTCATGGTTCGTAGCAAGAATTACCTAGGAAATTTTCGAAAATCGAATTATGAGAAGCTTGTGGACAAGATGCTGAAGAGCTACAATGCACTCGGTGCTCGAATGTCACTCAAGAAAAATTTCTTCCACTCTCATTTGAACTTCTTTCTATTTATTCTTGACAACGTCAGTGATGAACGTGGGGAAATGTTTCGCCACAAAACTGTCATAATTGAGAGACGGTATCAAGGCTGATTTAATCCATACATGATGAGCAACTATTGTTGGACTTTACAGCGTGAGACTAATTGCTCCCACAAACGCAAAATGCTGAGGCACTTCTAATATGCACAGGTCATGTAATAATGTTTTGTATATATATATATATATATATATATATATATATATATATATATATATATATATATATATATATATATATATATATATATATATATATATATATATATATATATATATATATATATATATATATATATATATATATATGTGTGTGTGTGTGTGTGTGTGTGTGTGTGTGTGTGTGTATAATATCGGTTTGTGCTTAGTAACGTACATAAATTAAAAAGTAAGTATATTATTTTTGTAACACTATATAGACTTATTGACAATGATTTGATGAATCTGCATGTTTCATGGAATTTCCCGTCACTTGTGATGTAGCACGTGAAGGTTACGTGATCACTAAATTTTAGGGTCAGTTTGGAAATTGGGGGTAAGAAATTGGTTAGAAACAGGTGAGAATAAGTCAGAACCATTTTGGCTGTTGACCAGTGGATTAGTTGTTTGGACTACACGTAATTAGAGAGGTGCCAGAAGTACAGTAACCCCTAGCTGGCTATGAGTGAGAGTAAAGAGGGTACCAACGGAGAGAGAAGTGGTGAGTTTGTCTGGGAGTGTGGGTCTATGAGGATGGAAGAGGAGGGGATAGCTCTCCACCGTGCAGTGTTACAAACATCTTAGTCCACGGAAAGGGGAATAAACGTATTCGGACGTCTGTACAGTTGGCCACAATGAAAGGGATACACTTTTTCCAGGGTTGTGGAAGGTTCCGATTTACGGCAACCCCTACTGCAACGTAGTATTCTTTTATGAATGAAGCTCCCACCACTCTTTAGGCATGCAACACAGATGATGACTGGCTAACACACAAATGTCTGCTTGTGCATTATATATCTACACACAGTATCTTAAATTTGCCTCCATTCCACAGATTACGTTTGTGACCTAACATTGAATTACTTACTGCAAAATATAAAATGAATTCGACGGACGTTTCTGTAGCAGATGTAACAAACTCATCATTGAGTAAAATAAATTTGGCACGTGCAGCACCTGTCTCAAGAGCTCATGATCAGCAGCCCAAAAAATGAAGCCTCGAACGCACTATAGCTGTGCTGCTGTTGAATTATATTTCCCTAGCCCTTCGATGCAAATTTAACTGAGGAATTTGTAGGCAAAGATATGGTCTTTGGAAAATTAAAATGAATTTTATAAATTCCTTTGTGGAAACTGCACACGTTAAATGGAAGTAGTTCATATGAAAACATGGATGAGACATCCTGGTGGTGCAAAGAATGGACACATACACGCGCGCACATACACACACACACACACACACACACACACACACACACACACACACACACACACACACACACACACACACACACACACACACACAATGAGACAAACAAGTTCCTCTCAGGTTAATCCCCAGTGGTCCTCCGAACTGCGTCTTATAAGATCTATGTGATGGTTGTAGGCGTTATTGTATCATGAAATAAATGTTCCATTGTCCTAAGACATCTTGGCTGTATGTCTGTCCGTCAAGTACTGTGCAATACTCTGTTGTATTGGTCAAGTGCTATGAGTATTCTGTCGAAATTTTTTAATTTATCTCCATTTACTACATAAGTGGAGACTATTGTTTTCGCTGGTATTATTATATTTCCCACCTCGGTGTCTCACAACAACTCAAGGAGAGCCGGAGACTGCGCGAGGAATCTGAAGGGCCCAGGTTATGTGTTCTGGCATGGACCATTGCTGCTAAGGAAAAAAATCCAAATCCTTCATGCGCAGTGGAATGACGTGTCAGAGAGACTCGTATCAACATTATGTTGTGAACAAGATAAGTTGGTTGTGTCTACTGGAAATTTCAATAAGACCTGCACAAGGAATCTGAATGGCCCAGATTATGTGTCCTGGTATGGGCCATTGCTTTAAAAAAAAAAAAAAATCCGAACCTTCTCAATGGGGTCAAGGTCATTGTAAGAAACAGGAGGTGATGACTAGTGACTTTCTGCAGGACAGTTACAGAGTTTTAGTTTCGTTTTATTATTAGTCTCAGACACGTAATTTTCATCACATTTTTTTTTTTTTGAGAGGGTGGGAGGCTAGAAGAAATGTATATGCCTCAGTGCTACAAACTTAAAATTAAACCAAGATGCTTATTTTTGCAGACCATCCGATATTTTTCAGTTTGGTTCTATCTAAAAGTTATTGCTTAATAAGGCATGTATGTTTAGTGATGAAGTTGGGTGTTTAAATAAAAGCTTCACTTGCTGCCAATCTGAACTTTCAACTTAAACAGTAACTAAGTCTAATAATTTGGCCATTTTACATTATTGTTGCAATATCCTGCATCCATATCAAGAGTGTTCCTGCATTCCTGCTGTAGGATTCAGGAAGAAATAATTATACCGTTTTGCCTTTATTCTTTTCGAAACGATAAAATAATCAAAATGTAAGTACTATTATGATTTGCTTTATGATCAGTTTGGATCAAATTGAAAAAAATTGGATCAAACACGCGTAGTCTGACTTTTCAACAAAACCATTTCAAGTTTTTCTACCTTTTTACTTTCAAGTTCAGCCATATAAGCCCAATGTTGTTTTCTTTCATATTGAAGGGTGCTCGTATTTCATAACATAACATCTATTTGACACACACACACACACACACACACACACACACACACACACACACACACACACACACACACACACACACACACACACATTCTTATTCCATCATAAAACCTTGATCTTAAAATATACACTTTACAGCATAGGATATCCACAAAATATAAACATTTATTCAGCTTGTCAAGTACGAGCAAACATGGCTTTTCTTCTCCCCGTCGTTTCTATAAATTCGTTCAGAACCGCTTTCAAATCAAGAGTGTCAAGTCTCCTAGAATGAAAACTCAGACACACTGTGTGGCTTAGCTGACTGTGGGTCACTGTGCTCCTCAAGCAAGTCTCTCAGTCTGTAGATAGAGTTACGATAACAAAACACAGACACATAATTATAAACACAACAAGGAGAAATTAAACTCAGAGGCCAGAAAGCAACAGAGAGCTACTGACAACGCTTGGTGAATGACAATAAAAGCATTGCCACACAACGTAAACATTGAAAAATATCAAAGCACTACCATGATACGTCTCAGAAAATTGTGCCAAAAAGGTTTATGATAATATCCAACATACAGTATGTAATCACATTTTACTACAAACCTAATCAGTCTCATGAGTTGTTATTGAACCCTCAACCTTAGTTGAAGTTTTGACATATTAATGTACAGAAAACAATGAGGAAGCCCCCCAGCCCTCCCAGAAATTACGGCCCTGAGTCTCCACCTACAACATAGGTGGAGACTATTGCTTTCACCAGAATTTTTATTATTCCAGCCTAAGAGTCTCCCGACAGTCCAGGAGAACCGGAGGCTTAGCAAGGAATCTGAAAGGCCCAGGTTATGTGTCCTGGCGTGGATCATTGCTAATAGAAAAAAAAAAATTCCAAATTTCCATAATGGGATCAAGGACACTGTAAGAAACATTGAAGATCAGTGACTGTCCATAGGACGGTTACAGAGTTCTAGTTAACATTGTCTTTGAGGTCCACTCCTTCATCCTCGTAATTTTCCTCTAATTTCTGAACTCCTGGCTTCTAATAATCCTTTCACCCTTCATACTCCGCCTGGCACCCACAGACCACTGTCCGCCCTGCTTCCCTTCCATGATACTTCAAGTCCCCATTCAGAATGGAGTAATGTACTGTATATTTGCCATTCGGTTTTTGTTTTTGCAGTATCAATTTTGTTCTTGTTATGTTTAACTATTTGAAGCGAGAGGTACTCTTAGCTGATTGGTGAAGATCTCTATGCCATGCCATCTACTGCTGATAAATTTATTACTTGAAAACATTCTAACATCTGGGAACTGTTATTGTATTACTTTGTGTGTGTGTGTGTGTGTGTGTGTGTCAGTGTGTGTGTTTAGGGGGGGGAGGCAGTGAATAATTGGTAGTTGCATTTTCTTATGGCTAGTTTACTGCTTTGAAACACCTTGATTTATGAAATATACTTAAACTCGAATATTGTTTATTTGACACCACAGTAACGTCTGCCCAGCAACAGTTTCGAATCTTGCCATGCACCTTGAGGTGTGAAGGTCCGCATCCTTTTCAAGATAATGACAGGAAAACACCGTGTGATTTTTATTAAAAGTATCTGTGATGCATGGATAATGCTAACTACATTAGGGGTCTGCTTGTCCAGTCGTATCCCCACACTTTTATATCATTTGGGTGATTCACAAGCTCATTTTACTACAAAAGTCCCTTTCCCCGTTTGCGCGAATGTCCCTGCGACCATGGGATGGACTGAAAGTCACACTGTGGTGCTTCGAGCTTGGTCGCTGAGTGGGTAGCTTAGTGGATAGAGGTGTTGGTACGTTGTTTGAGTAGGCAGGTGGGAATGGTGGAGTGAGTGAGTGAAATTAGTGAGTTTAGTGGGCAAAGTGGGTGGATTGGGCAAGGGAGGTGAGGTGAGCAGTAGGATGGGTGGGAATTGGTGAATGCACGTGTAGGTTCCCTGCGAAGGCAGGAGATGGCCCTCTTACACTGAGTTACGTGAGTAGGTACGTGGGCGGGATGGCTGGTGAGTTGAAGGGCGTGTAGTTAAGGAAGTTAAGGAAAAAATGGGTCCACTGGGGAATAGATTTACGGGGGAAATTGGCCTATAGATGAAATGGGTCCATGGGGATGTGTCCTTGATGGAGGTGGGTCCAAGTGAAAACACAGGTCCAGAGGTCATAGAATATTGTTGAAGGAAGTAAGTCCGTGGGTGAAAATATGACCATTTGAGGCTTTTGTGTGTCTTCATGAGGAGAAGTTGGGTCAGTGGAAAAACATAGGTCCATGCAGAATATAGGTAATTGGAAGGCAAACAGGTCCATGTGGAAAATAGGTCCATGAGGGACAATGTTCATGCGAGGGAAAGGAAGTTCATGGAGGATAAATGGGTCGATGGTAGAGAATAGGAGGAAAGTAGAACAATAGAGTAAAATAGATCTTTAAGGAAAATGAGTGATTTGGGAACCTATGTCAGTGGGGGTATAATGGGTCCATGAGGAATATACATGGTTACGATAGCTACGTCCATAGGGGGGAAATAAGATCATGAGGTAAAAAGAATCAGTGGGAGACAGATTCATGTAAGGAAGTAGGCCCATGGGGACAAAAAGTCTTTGGGGAAAACATTCATGGATGAAAATATGTTCATCGGGCAACAACTGGCCCAGGAGGGATATGGGTCCAAGAGGGAAAGTATATTCATAGAGAAACACAAGTACTCGTGGGCCCTTCGGGCCCCTCCCACTTGCTCCTGCAGAGGGCTCTCGCACTGCTATTATATATTTTAGTTATAGCTGTGGGCAGAAAATTCTACGGAAATCCCATGCTAGGCGTTTTTTGGTCAAAATGTGATCACTCATTAAATACAGTAAAAGTTTTTCAATCGTGATGGGACCAAGTTTTTTCACATCAGCGAACTTTCTGCGATTTGTGTGCCAATTTTGGTGCGATTTGAATGTGTAGCTTCGGCTGCCCAAAATACACACACACACACACACACACACACACACACACACACACACACACACACGGCTAATGCTATAGTATATTAGAGTGATCAGTGGGTTGGAAATATGCCCAAGGAAGAGAATATTTAGACGGGAAGATAACTCCTAGGGACTGTAGTGGAGACGGGCTTATGTGTTGGTGGGGTCATAAAACTGTATCTAGGGGTTCAGTTAACGGAAGCTCCGGTTAATTTCTGCTAACATACATTATTGATTGTAGTTCCCTACCCCTGGGGGTAGGGGGGTTTTTCAAGAATACTCCCCCAGTATCCCTGCTTGTCGTAAAAGGCGACTAAAAGGGTTGGCGGAGGGTTAGTGCCCCTCCCCGGAAAACAACTAACTAAAAAAACAAACAATAAGCCTCGGACAAGGACTGACCAAACGATGACGACTCAGGACCGGACAAAGGACTTGGTAATGGGTACTTGGAATGTAAGAGGAGCGAATGATGAGGTGAAAGAGAGAGAGATTGTCCAGGTGCTTGAGGGTGCGAAAGTGGATGTATGTGGAATAACTGAAACAAAATGGAGAGGAGAAAGTGTGAGAGAATGGGAGTATGGATGGGGTATATGTGCAGGAGTAGGTGAGAATGAGAGGGCGAAGGAAGGAGTATGTATAGTTGTGATTAAAAGATGGAAGAAGAGCATAAGACAGTATGGATCAGTTGGGTCAAGGATTGTGTGGGTAAAGTTGAAAGTTGGAATACAAATGTGGGCGATTGTGTGTGTGTATGCGCCAACGCAAGATCGTGCTAGAAGAGTGAGAGAAGAGTTCTGGACAAATGTAGAAGTGTGCATGGAAAAGTTTGGAAGGAATGAGAGAGTGTTTTTGATTGGTGATATGAATGGTAAAGTTGGGAATGCGAAGGTGGATGGAATAGTTGGTGAGTGGGGTGTGCCTGCTGAGATAGATGAGAATGGGAGTGCGTTAGTGGACATTTGTGCTGGAAGGGGGTTGGTGATAGCCAATACCCTCTTCAGGCATAAAATGATCCACAGGTATACATGGCGAGTGATGAGAAGGGTGCGTGGTGAACTGAATGAAAGGAAGGCAATGATTGATTATGTGTGTGTGGATGAAAGGATGCGAAGATGTATAATGGATGCAAGAGTTTATAGAGGTTGGGGGAGTGGACTCTCTGACCACTACTTGGTGGTGGCCAGAATCGAGGTCCAGTTAGAGTGGAGAAATAGAAGAAGGGAAAGACGAGAGGAAGGAGTAGTTGCAAGGAGAGTGGAAAGGTTACAAGAGGATGAGAAAAAGGCAGAGTATAAGAGAGAAGTGGAGGAACGATTGGGCAAATATGAATTGGAGCAGATGGGAGACGTGGAAGGTGTGTGTAGCATATTTACAGAAGAAATATGTGCAGCATGTGATGTGGTGTGTGGAAGGAAGAGAAGACGGAGGGGGGTGCAAGGAACAGCGTGGTGGACTGAAGAGGTGAAACAGGCTGTGGCGCAAAAGAAGAAAGCATACAATGAATGGATGAGAAATAGGGGCGTGGAAGACGTTGAGAGGCGGAAGAGAGAGTTATATGTAGAGAGGAAGAGAGAGGTGAAAAGATTAGTAAGAGAGAGTAAGAAGAGAGTGGATGAGGAATTTGGAAGGAATTTGAGTGTAAAGTGGAGGGACTGTAAGAAAATGTTCTGGAAAGAGGTGAAAAGAGTAAGACAGGGTGGAAGTGAAGTTAGCAGGGGAGTGAAAGATAAAAATGGTAGATTACTAGTGGAGAAGGGAGAAAAAGTGAGCAGATGGAGAGAACACTTTAAGGAATTGTTGAACGTAGAAGATGGAAGTAATGCGAGTATAAGTGGCTGGGGAATGGCTGGGAGAAGGAGGGAGGTGACAAGACAGGAAGAAATCAGTAGGATAGAAGTTGTGGAAGCAATGAAGAAAGTTAAATCTGGGAAAGCCCCAGGAATTGATGGAGTGTGTGGTGAAATGCTGAAGCATGGGGGAGAGATAGTAGTAGAATGGATGTGGAAGATGTGCAGTTTAGCCTGGGAGGAAAGTAGAGTCCCGGAGGATTGGAAGTCAGGTATAATTATTCCCTTGTACAAAGGAAAAGGGGAAAAAGAAGTGTGTGGTAATCATAGGGGCATTTGTCTTCTTAGTATAATAGGAAAAGTGTATGGCAGGATACTTATTGACAGAGTTAGAGAAAGAACAGAGAAATTAGTTGGAGAAGAACAGGGAGGCTTTAGGAAGGGAAGAGGTTGTGTAGATCAGATATTCAGTCTTAGATCTTTAGTGGAAAAGTTTCCAGAGAAGGGAAAGAAGTTGTATGCGGCTTTCATGGATTTGGAGAAAGCATATGACAGGGTGGATAGACAAGGATTGTGGAAAGTGTTAAGAATATATGGAGTAGATGGGAAGTTGTTGAATGCTGTGAAGAGTATGTACGATGGTGCGAAGGCTGCAGTGCGTGTGGATGGCGAACTAAGTGAATTTTTCTCTTTGAAAGTTGGGTTGAAACAGGGATGTGTCATGTCTCCGTGGTTATTCAATCTGTACATGGATGGAGTAATAAAAGAGGTACAAGGTAGGGTAGTGGATGTTGGAGTGGCCCTGGTGAGAGAGGATAATGTTTGGAAACTCCCTGTACTGTTGTTTGCAGATGATACTGTGTTGTTGAGTGAAGACGAAGGGGAGCTGCAAGGCTTGGTGGATGAGTTTGGGAGAGTGTGTAAGAAACGGAATCTGAAGGTGAATGTTGGGAAGAGTAAAGTAATGGTCTTTGAGAGAGGTGAAGTCAGTGAATGTACAGCGAGGTTGGATGGTGAGGAATTGGAAAATGTGGGTACGTTTAAGTACTTGGGTAGTGTGATGAGTAAGGATGGAGGTTTGGAGGGTGAAGTGCTTGAAAGGGTACAGCAGGGAAGAAAGGTTGCTGGTTCTTTGAAAGCAGTGATAAGAAACAGGGAAGTGAGAATGGAAGTGAAAAAGTTACTACATGACAGTATTGTGATACCAACTCTAACGTACAGAAGTGAAGCTTGGACGTTGTTGGAAGGACACAAGTCAAGAGTGAGAGCAGTGGAAATGAGTTATTTAAGAGGAGCCTGTGGAGTCACGTGGAGAGATAGGCAGACAAATGAGGATATAAAGGAACGTTGTGGTGTGGATGTGGATGTGATAGGGAGTGTTATGAGGAACACACTGAGGTGGTTTGGCCATGTGGAGAGGATGGAGGGTGAAAGACTGACGAAGAGAGTGTATGTGAGTGAGGTGGAGGGGGGAAGAGGGAGGGGGAGGCCGAGGATGAGATGGAGGGATGGGGTGGAGAGGTATATGAGAGAGGGGGGTGTGAGTTGGGAGCAGGGCAGTGAAATGGCGGGGGACAGGGCGACTTGGAGGTGATTTGTTTGTGGCCACCCCAAACGGGATTGAGGCGTCTGGCAATAGATAGATAGATTTTCGGATTTCTACAACGATTTATGTAAAGAAATTGCTCCTTCCTATTCTAGGACCACCTGGCAGATTTTATGAAAACTAGATATGACTATTAGAAAAATGTATAATTCAAACACGTCCATAAACTACTGGATGATTTTTTTTTTTTTTTCATGTAAGGGTATAATAGGAAACCGAATACGAGACACACTGTTCTTGCATATGTTTTTGCAATGAATTATACAGGGCGATGCAAATTACAAAGCATATGTCATAAATATTGTCCTTTGATATATAATGCATATATTATCTTACATAATGATAGTCATAAGAATATAATTTTATAATTATTGAATGGTGTATGTGGTGACACTTTGACTAGTATAACTCAGTACAGTGTTACACAATATTCTTTTAAATTTACCGGCATCAAATTTTGCTTGGCTTACCTTCCTCAGACCCACGTTTTTTTCTCAATTTTCCTCAGCCCATACTTTCTAATACTTCTCCTCCTAGGCTGCTCCCCCTTTACTTGGTACGCACCAAACCTTCTCCACTCTCTTCGCCTCCCACTGAAGCTTGACTCTATGAATGAGTAGAGGTAGTGCATTCCTAGTTTCTACTTCTCTTGCAGAGTTCGAATAATTTGACTCATCCCTGGCAGGTGCGCTCATTGTCAGGTGTTGAACCACTCTTCCCTGTCATTCAAACTCTGAAACGAACGTTGGAAGAGAGGATACCAGCAGTAAACATATCAGGTCTGTCACTACACATTTATCACTTCTATCTATT
The DNA here is from genome assembly GCF_032717465.1 of Coenobita brevimanus. NCBI lineage: Eukaryota > Metazoa > Arthropoda > Malacostraca > Decapoda > Coenobitidae > Coenobita > Coenobita brevimanus. The sequence goes on from NC_136999.1 coordinate 19,577,285, forward strand.
GTTCCCACTTACAACTCCTTTCCCCCTTTCACCTCTTCCCCTCTCTTACAGTAATATGCACTCATTACCTCCTCCCTCAATTGTTTCCTTTTTACGATCAAATCCTGACATTCAGAATGCAGAATGCAGACACCATCTGAATCCTTACACACTATCTCCCACCTTCTTCAGGCTAATGAGTTACTATGTAAAGAATGGGGAATTGGAGAAAGATGGGAAAGAGGTAACAGTGATGGGGCAGCTCAGAATAAAGGGAAAGAAATGGGTGGATTGAATTGTTGGACACACCTCTGGGAGCTTGGTCTTCAGTGCGGGGAGCCATGTAGCATCACCATCAAAGTTTGGTGGCTCCCAAGGCGCTATATTTTTAAGCACCAACTTGTCACAGTCACTGAGGTCCACACAAAGCTTCTGAGTCCATAAGTGGAGGCGAATGGCAAGTGGCCGATGAACCCTCCACATAAGATGGCAGTATTGATACAAAGGGGTACAGGCCACATTGTTAATATCATTTTCGAAAAGTCCTTACGCCATATGACAGCAGCAAATGGTCATGGCAAATAATGAAGGGAGGTACTATGGGCCACAAAAGTACTGGTGCACAGTATGCGTGAAGCACTTGGACCACAGAACACAGGTCCCTGAAATATTAGTGTCCGACCTACTGCACATTGGTCGCCCTGATGTCAGGTGTCATATATCGCCAACTAACAATATTCTCTTGCAAACATATAGCAAACGTTATGTTTATATATAAATACATTTTTCATACACAATGAGACACTGGTAATGCATGCAGTTGTTCCAAAGTTTTCGGCAAGCATCAGACCCCTTGTGCACCAACACTTTTGTAACCCATAGTGCATTAGTCTCCACTTCCATTCGAGCATGCATGTGTACACCTTAAGGCTCCAAGACACATTTGCAAGCACTGATTCTGCAACACATCCAGCTTCGCCAATGTGGCATCATAAGATGACCCAAACACTTAGGAGCCATAGTTTAGCTTAGATATAATAAGGGACTTATGCACCATTAATGAAGAGTTCCTGTTGGCTCCATAGTTTAGCCTAGATATAATAAGGAACTTATACACCATTAATGAAGAGTTCCTGTTGGCTCCATAGTTTAGCTTAGATATAATAAGGGACTTCTATCTATCTATATACCTAGGCTGCTTCCCCCAAGGACAGGGAGGTAGCCGAGACAGGACGACACACTCCCCATTTACTCATCCATTCAAACACATTCATTCGCATCTTAGCCCCAAGGGGAGAACGGACAGATCCTCACCGCACCACACCGCACAAGGGTCAACTGCGCAATGCAATCAGTCACATCCGCAGCAGGGCCCGACAGCAGAGCTAGTTTACCCCTGCCACATCATAACAGACCCATCCCCTTACCCGCACCTGACCTGACTAGCTGATCAGACCAAATGCGGGAGAATATCCCATCAGGGCTGCGTCATCACTTATTCATTCACAATTTCTCTCCATTTATTTCTGTCACGCACAGCCACTCTTCCTTGCTCAACAGACATCCCTCTCGCATCCAGTGCTCTCTTCACACTGTCCATCCATCCTATTCGTGGTCTTCCTCTCAGCCTTACACCTCTCACATCAGATCCAGTTATCTTTTTCACCAATCGCTCATTATCCATTCTCTCCATATGCCCAAACCATCGCAACACCCTCTGCTCAACTCTACCAGCCATCTCCCGAACAACTCCAGTTCTCCTTCGCACTTCATCATTTCGCACAAGATCCATACGCGTCACTCCACACATACTCCTCAGACACCTCATCTCCATTATATTCAAACTTTTCCTCTCTGCTACACCCATATTCCATGTTTCAGCCCCATATAATGCAGTCGGTACCACAACACCCTCATACAACCTTCTCTTTACATCCATTCTAAGTGAACGACATTTAAACACTTTTTTCATTCCTCCCAGCACCTTTCCTACTTCATTTATTCTAAACTTCACTTCTGCATCTATTTTTCCATCCACAGCAACATGTGACCTTAGATATTTAAAACACTCTACCTCCTCAAGCAACTCGCCATTCAAAGCTATATTCATCCCCCTACCATCTACCAACCTCGTACACTTCATCACTTTACTCTTATTCTCATGTACTTTCAATTTCCTCCTTTCACACACAGATCCTCTTCACACTGTCCATCCATCCTATTCGTGGTCTTCCTCTCAGCCTTACACCTCTCACATCAGATCCAGTTATCTTTTTCACCAATCGCTCATTATCCATTCTCTCCATATGCCCAAACCATCGCAACACCCTCTGCTCAACTCTACCAGCCATCTCCCGAACAACTCCAGTTCTCCTTCGCACTTCATCATTTCGCACTAGATCCATACGCGTCACTCCACACATACTCCTCAGACACCTCATCTCCATTATATTCAAACTTTTCCTCTCTGCTACACCCATATTCCATGTTTCAGCCCCATATAATGCAGTCGGTACCACAACACCCTCATACAACCTTCTCTTTACATCCATTCTAAGTGAACGACATTTAAACACTTTTTTCATTCCTCCCAGCACCTTTCCTACTTCATTTATTCTAAACTTCACTTCTGCATCTATTTTTCCATCCACAGCAACATGTGACCTTAGATATTTAAAACACTCTACCTCCTCAAGCAACTCGCCATTCAAAGCTATATTCATCCCCCTACCATCTACCAACCTCGTACACTTCATCACTTTACTCTTATTCTCATGTACTTTCAATTTCCTCCTTTCACACACCCTTCCAAACTCCTCTACCAACTGTCTCAATCTCTCCTCTGAATCAGCCACCAGTGCAGTATCATCTGCAAACAGCAGCTGCTTCAGATTCCACTCTCCACCATCAACATTCACCAGACTCAGACCTCCACCTAAAACTCTTGCATTCACCTCCCTTACAACACCATCCATGTAAATATTAAACAACTAAGGCGACATCACACATCCCTGTCGCAGCCCCACTCTCACAGGAAACCAGTCACTCACAGCATTTCCCACTCTTACACACGCTCTACTATTTACATAAAAACTTTTCACCCCTTTTAGTAACCTACCATCAAGACCATACAATCTTAAAACAGTCCACAAAGCCTCCCTATGAATTCTATCATACGGTTTCTCTAAATCCATGAATGCCCAAAACACATCCTTGCCTTTCGCTAAATACTTTTCACACACTTGTCTCACAGCAAACACCTGATCCACGCATCCCCTCCACGCATCCCCTCCCCTTCCTAAAGCCACACTGCTCATCACCAATCACTCCCTCTGTACCCTCTCTAACTCTCATAATTAACACTCAACCATAAACCTTACCTACAACACTCAACAGACTTATACCCCTAAAGCTAGTACATTCATACTTATCACCCTTGCCTTTATACAACGGGACCACACAAGCACTTGCCCAGTCAATTGGCACCATACCTTTCACAAAGCACACATTCAGCGATCTTACTAACCACTCAACAATGGTCACTCCACCACTCTTCAGGCATTCAACAGCACACCCATCCATACCTGCAGCTTTCCCTGTTTTCGTCTCCTCTACTGCCTTCTCCACTTCCTCCTTCGTGATCAAAGAATCATTCAACTCTCCCAACACATTTATTCCTTGCACCCTTCCATCTGCCACAATCTCAGCCACCCTTTCCTCCTCTACATTTAACAATCTTTCAAAATATTCTGCCCATCTCTTCCTTACTGCATCCATCTCAATTAACATCCTTCCATCCTCTGCTTTTACTCGTTCTTCGTTCCCAGACTCTCCCTTTCGCACCCTTTTCACCTCCTTCCAAAACATTTTCTTATTCTGTTGAAAATTCTCTGTAAGCCGCCTACCCCACCTCTCATCTGCTGCCACTTTAGCATCACGCACAGCCCTTCTCGCCCTATTCCTCTTTTCCTTATACCTTTCATATGACCTCTCATCCTTCCTCTGCAGCCACACTTCATATGCACGTCTCTTCTCGGCCACAGCCATACTTACTTCCTCGCACCACCATTCACTTCCTTTTCTTACACCACCACCCACACGTCTCACACCACACACCTCTTCTGCATGCCCCACCACAGCACTCTTAAACAACTGCCATTCCTCCTCCACACTGCCATTTTCCTGATCTTTCAGTGCGTTCCACTCATCTTTCAATTTCTCCTGATACTCTATCTTTTTCTCTCTTTTATCCAACTCACTTACTTTCAAAACCTCCCTGCCACACCTAACCCTCCTAGCTTTCACCCATCTCTTACCTACTCTTAACTTTCCCTCCACCAGGTAGTGGTCAGACATACCTCCACCCTCCCCTCTCAGAACTCTCACATCCAACAATCTTCCTATTACATTCCTGGACACAACCACATAGTCCATCAAAGCTCTATCAACAACCCTTCCACCCTCCTGTCTCACCCATAAGGGACTTATACACCATTAATGAAGTGTTCCTGTTGGCTACCCAAACAGTACACACTAGGTACTTAAGGACATTTAACTGTTTATCACAACGAGCAAGCAAATTATTGACATGAAATTTAAAGTTCAATTGGCAATCAAAATGGAGGCCCCAAAACTTTACAGAATTGTGAAAAAGTACTGCCTGATTATCCAAACTCAAACGCAAATCAAGGACGTTATGAATGGTAAATGCTACAGTGACACCGTTAGAGACATTAAACTTAAATTACCACTGCAAGCCCCACTAGTGAACAGAATCAAGAGCTGCTTTAATCCGCCCAGCCAAAAATTATGCATTACGGGAAGCGTGCCATATTGCATAGTTGTCAGCATAGAATGGTATTTAAGATTCCTAGGAATGGGAGCTGATGACAGAATATTATTGATCACAGTACTGAACAAACTGGGACTAAGCACACTACCCTGAGGTACCCCCTTTTCTTGGATAAATATATCTCATGCTACATTACAGGGCAATTTGACAGAGAAAGTTCCGTCCCTTAAAAAATTCGAAATAAAAATAGGCAAAAACCATAAGCACAAGGTTCCACTAGTATAACATGTTGCCACGTCATGCCATAGACTTAATGGATGGCCAAGAAAACCGCTATCATGAATTCTTTATTGTCAAATGCCTCCAAAATGCAATGTTCCAAATTCACTAAACGATCTAGTGAACTTCGGTATTCATGGAAGCCATGTTGTCGATCATTTAACAAGTTCTTTGACCCTAACACAAACAACGCGTATTTTGAACCATTCACTGCATGACCTTACATAGACAAGAAGCCAATACAATAGGACAAAATGAAATGGGATTCATAAAACGACCAGTCTGTTTGGGTATCGGTATGATATGTGCAATGTGACGTTAGTTTGTCAACGTTCGCCCAAAGCTCAAAGTAAAATGCTAATGGCTTCATCAGATTGTTCTGATTAAGATGCTGGATGATTCTGTACATGGCTGTGTCTGGTACAGGACTTGTGTCTTTACAGGATTTAAAGGCATGGAGAAGTTTATCTCATAAACTCTTGATTGTTCAGGGAGTCTGTCTTCTCTGGCAAAGTCTAATATTTGTTGCTCAGCCGTGTGTTTCTGATCTTGAAAGTGCTGGTCATAACTGAGCTACGTACATGAGAAAAACTCCTGGCGAGGATGTCAGCTACGTCCACGAGATCGTCAAAGACATTGTTGTTCACCTGCAGAGTGGTCGCAGTTATTTAACTCCTTACCCCCAGGGATGGCTGGACTGTGCCGTGCCCCTCCCGTGGCGATAGCTGGATATCTAGACAATATACGATACATTTGCTACTTCCTGGTCAATAAAAGTATCACTTAGCCTTTTCCCTTTTTATATATATTTTTTAGTATGATAATAGGACAGTTTAGAAATTATAGATTTATGCCAAACTCAATTAAAAGTCTTTGAGATGTCTAGTGCAATGGCAAAGCTTTCGGCAAAGTCCCAAACGGAGGATGACCTGCAGTCTGAAAGGTAGGTGACAAGATTGCTAGTGGTGCACCCCTGGTGGAACCCATACTGGTGAACAGAAAGAAGGTTGTGACAGTTTTTTTTTTTTTTTTTTAAAGAATAGACTGAAAAACTTCTGAAGTAAAAGATGTTAAAGCAATTGGGCGAAAGTAGAAGGGCTGGGACTGGCAACCCTTCTAAGGACAGGCTGAATATGAACAAACTTCCAATAAGCAGGAGAGGAACATGTTGATAAACAAAGGTGAAATAGTTTACCTATGCAGGGTGTAAGCACAGAAGCAAAGTTCTTGAGGACAACAGGAGGGGCCCCATCAGGTCCATAAGCCTTGTTAGTATTGAGGCCAGTAATGGCAGAAAATACATCAATTGAAGAAATCTTAATCTCAGCCATGAGGTAGTCAGAGGGGGGACGTGAGGGAGGAACAGCACCGGAATCGTCTAAGGTGGAACTGGAGGAGAAAGTCTGAGCAAACACTTCTGCTTTATCAGTAAAAGAAATAGCTAGATAATCATTAGAGTGAAAACAGGAGGGAAGGATGATGAGGTAAAGTTGTTAGAAAGATTTTGGGCAAGGTGCCTGAAAGAGCAGAAAGAATTCGAGTTGAAGAGCATTTAGTACGAATGAAATTATTTTTAGCTTTGCAAAGAACAGACTTAGAGACTTAGCATGATTCCGTGCAGAAACATGAAAGAGATGAGATTCAGGAGTAGGTTGCCTCTGGTAGCTTTTGTGGGCCTTCTTCTTCTTGAGAACAGCGTAAGAAGAAGTGTGAATATTCTTTTTTTTTTTGCATTATTCGAAGGATACGAGAAAGGAATGTATGATTCCATGCCCGAAAGAATAACCTCTGTAATGCGCAAGGCACACCCAGATGGTTCCCGGCCATGGAAGTAATAATCATTACAGGGAAAATCAAAGAAGTCCTACCTGAAGGCCTCCTAATCAGCAGCTCCAAAATGTCACAACCGACGCCTGTTTGGAGGATCCACAGCCGTTACTGGAGCAATAGGACAGGTTAAGTTAATAAGGTTGTGATCAGAGAAGCCCAACGGAGAGAAAAGATTAACAGCATAAGCAGAAGGATTAGTTGTCAGGAAGAGGTGATGTATGTTGGAACTCTCTCCAAGGCGGTCAGAATACGGGTAGGGTCCTGTACCAGATGCTCTAGATCATTAAGGACAGAGAAGATGTAGGCTTGTTCACCAGGCGGATCAGTGAAAGGAGAGGAGAGCCAAAGGTGGTGGTGAACAGTGAAATCTCCTAGAAAGGACATTTTAGAGAAAGGAGAAATGGATTGGTCGTATTCCCTCTTAGAAACAAGGTAGTCGAAGAATTTTTCATAATAGAATTAGGGGAGAAGTAAATAACACAGATATATTTGGTCAGAGAATGACAGAAGAGCAGAAGCCAGAGAGTAGAGAATTCAGAAGATTCAAGTTCATGGTCACGGGAGCAAGATATGTCATTGCGTACATATACACAATAGCCACCTTTGTCTTTGATACGAGTATAGAGAAAATAGGAGGACACAGAGAAGGATTTGGTATCAGTTGCCTCTGACAGCTGGGTCTTAGTTACAAAGGGAAGATGAGGTTTAGAGAAAAGGTGGTGCTCAATAGAAAGTTTGAGGAAAGGCCACGAATGTTGCAGAAATGGAGAGAAAGTAAGTCAGGCAGTGGTTCCAGACATCTCACTGGGTTGTCACCGGGAGAGAGGCGGATGGTGGGGGCATTTATGGTTCCTCCCCCTATGGGGACTACGGGGCTTTCTTATTAAATGCCATTGTTTTCTTAAATTTTAAACAGGAAGTGAAGTGTGCAATGTGCATGTAGTTTGGTGTTGACAGTTAGAGGTAGTTGTACTGGGGAGCATGCTATCTTACTCACTGTGTTACTGAAACACTGAAAAAGTTATGCAAAGGGAGATGGTCGGAAGCTAGTCCTGATGGCTGATGAAACGGCAGCTCCAGCTCTCCCTGTCATCAGCTTCCCATCCACCTTTGGACTACCGCCCTGCTTGACTGTTGGAACAGTCTACTCCCTAGCTTTATTATAGTTATTATAGTTACATTTTGGAGGTGGTGGGTCCGAAATAATGTTGCAGGTAGAAGAAAGACAGTTGGGTAAACGATCAGTTCCGAAGGAGTCGAAAATGTGTCCCACAAGAAATCCTGATGTATACCTTGGTAGGTCTGAGGCAAATCGATGGGCATAAAATTAACAAAACGACCATCCACACGAGTCTCTGTGGAGGATCAGGGTGATCCACCCAGTGCATCTCCTGTAAACAAAAAATGTCTGGCTTGTGTACTGATAGCTGGATTGCTATAATGTGTAATTAATTCCCAGGAGTACTACAGTTCTACTGCAAAACAATGACTGCGACAGCTTAAGATTAATGAGGAGGGACAGTGTGCTTGGTCTTTTATGCCACCCACAAACAGGCGAGTGACTACCAAGGGACCTATTCCAGTGCTTGCTGAAGGGAACCTCAATTTTATCATCAATTACAGGGCTCCCAGACTCCCCTGCGGAAGAGGTGACTCTTCTCTCCCTCACTGGAGCAGGAGCAGGATGCACACGTGGGCGTGATTGCTTAAGAGTGGTCAGATTAATCTTAGACTTGTCAGACTTCAGTTTAGGCCTCACTGACTGGGAAGCAGCAGCAGCCTGAGAATAAAAAGTAGTTGCAACGATATCATTGAGAGAGTTGGAGCATACAGGAGACTGAGATGAAGAAGCAGAGCAACTGGCAGGAGGAACAAGGGCAGGGACAGTCTGTGTTTTAACAGAGCACATCACAGGATGGGATATCACTGCAGAAGGATATTAAATATTTAGCAAGGGAGTTGCATGCAATGCCTTCACCTTCTTCCTACTGTAGCTCCACAGAAGATGCCCTCAGTTGCCTTCACCTTGCAGACCTCTTCCTCCTCCTCCTTCCACTTGTGACAGTCCATCGATTAAGTTGAGTGAGTACCCTTGCAGAAGAAGCAACATAAAGTCTCAGCATCTTGAGCCTAAGCTGCAGACCTGCCACACCTAAATGGAAAGCCCGACAAGCAGTATCATTATGCCCATAATATTCGCATTTGGAACATCGAAAGGAATTAGGAATATAAGGCGCTACATTAACAGTTTCATAGCCGAGGTGGAAGAGATACTTTGCTAATTATCAATACAATCACTGCAGTCTGCGTCCTTTTGCCTTCCGATAATCGAGTAATAAATCTTGCATCAATTACATCCTGCTGTGGAAGTTCACGTAAGATCTCTTCCTCCTCCATAACCAAGGGGTCCGGACAAGAGATAAAACCATTGCAGGTATTCTTGGAATGCAGGATCCTTGGCTCGACATCACAACAGTGAAACCTGTGCATTTTAAGCAAGTCCTTAACCTGGGAGGAGTTTACAGGTTTTACAAGATCCCCATTGGCAATATTTTTTTTAACAAGTTGTACCTCTCCAGCACAGTTTTGAATCACCTCCTTGATAATGAAAGGATTGAGACTGGCCAAGGAAGAAGAACAACTGCACATGGGGTAATGATCAATTCATTATTTACAGGAATGTCAAGTGGATTGAAAGTCAAGGGCTATTCAGTCTGGGCGCAGTCATTCTGTGTCTCTTTCAGTCTGTCAGGACCACCTTCCACCCTGCAGGGAGGGGGAGAGGCAGCATGGGATTCCAACAATGTAACCACTTCCCCCATTAGGAGGAAGTGGGAAGAAAGAGAAAAACGAGCAAGGGAAAAGACATCCGGGGGAAAACACCTACTGTAAGTATGAGACTACCCTCTCAAACCACTTTCAGGAGGCCGGCTCTTTGTTGGTTCACACCCAGAGCAATCAGTGGGGGGAACCAATCCAGAGGTGAGTAAGCAGGGTAATCACAGTAAAAAGATATTGATACTTACTGCATCTCTAACTGAGGAATGGTGGGTAACTATGTCACCCCAAAAGTGAACAAAATGTTTATGCCAGTTGGGCAGCCCTATAACTAGATGAGAGCTCAGCATGTACTGTTGTGGAAGAATATTCTACCCCAAAGTTTGTTTAGCTTGTGGAGATATCTGCCAACTCACTCGGAGTAGTAAACAGCTCATACGAACCTCCATGAATGAACAGGCCAAACTTACTCAAGTGGCGAGTGGATCACACAGTTGCATAAAATTATTTCCTTTATCATTCATAACTATCTATCTATCTATCTATCTATATCTATATCTATCTATCTATCTATCTATCTATATATATATATATATATCTATATATATATATATATATATATATATATATATATATATATATATACTGTATATATAGTGTTATTAGTGTTCTTAACGCATCAGGTAATCCGTTATTCGTGATAACTCATGTCACTATTGCTGTTGTCTGTAAAATTTAACATTTTTGACATTTCTGGAGAACATTACACCAAGTCGCCTAAATATTTATGCATCAAAGTGGTGTTGGTGATGATATCAAAGTTACCATTGTTTTGGTTTAATCATCATGTCATGGATGTGTAGATTAAAAGAGGTATAAATCTCAACAAAGATTACACTTTGTTTCCTTGGAACGTGAGATTCGATGTCGCTCGAACGGAACATGAGTTGAAAACTTCGGTTCATATAAAGGGTTCATATGCCATTCAACTTACACCGTATTTCCGATCCATGCTGATACTGTCATACATGTGCAATATTATAAGTCACGCCTATTCATTGCATTTTTATCGCCTGATAGGTAATAGAAACATTATTCACAGAAACAACGCTTAAAGTAAAGATAACATCCTAATGTCTTCATAGATAATGGCCATGAGTGACAGATCAATTTGCTGATATTTCGGAAGAATGAGAAGATAATATAAAATCAGAGAGTCTGAGAGCAGTACTATTTTTCTTATACTCAATACTCATTCATATCATAAAAATGCAAACATTCTTGTTATAGACACATTTTACTATATAATAAGCATAGCTAGTGATGAATGATAAAGGAAATAATTTTATGCACTGTGTGATCCACACGCCACGTGAATGTGCTTCGCGTATTCAGTCATGGAGACTCGTATGAGGTGTTTTCTACTCAGAGAGAGTTGCAGATATCTCCACAGGCCATGCAAAATGTAGGGCAGAATATTCTTCCGCAACTGTACGTTCGCTCCCTCCACGACCAGGCCTGAAAGTCCCCCCTCGGTCCTCGGAAACTCTCAGGCGGCCAGAGGGAAGTAACCATCCAGTGTTGTCAAAAAAAAAAAAAAAAAAAAAAAAAAAAAAAAAAAAAAAAGTCTGGAAAAGCATTAGACTGATTTTCAAAATGAGGTAAGCTATAACTGAACACTTCAAAATTTTGTGGTATACTTGATTTTAAAACGAGCTAGATATAGAATAAAACCTAAGGGCAGAATGTTGGAACAACTGACAAAGTTCTATGACAGAAGTCAATTTTGGTAATAACAGGCAACTGTTGGATTTGCACAGCATTCTCAACGTGGAGAGGACAAGGGAGTTTGATACTTAATTTTCGTGACACATCTATCACTTAATAGTCTCTTCAAAAACTCTTCAGTCTGTAGAATGTCTGGAGAGACTAATCTCGTATTTACAGTGACACGGAAAAAATAATTTCGTATTTTTGTTGACACTTGCCAGCTTCGATCTCCCGTCAAATCATTCTCTTGAGGCGGTTTAAACAGTGAATGGACTGTACTGGCCTCAGTGACTCAAACCCTCCTTCTAGATGTCGGTAATGTGGGATTATGCCGTAATCCAGGGCTTAAATCATGGATCAGGTTAAAAACCTAGACTTGAATTTGGGTTCAAGTGTTTCTTTCAACCTCAGTATTCTCTCCTTTTCGTGGAGGAGTATTCTCGTAGGGCAGAAGGGCTTACCTAATGGTATATCTTTGCCTATGACACTTTGATTTTCTTTCTGTGTTTTATGAACACTTTTTCTAATAAAGATATTAATAACATAAAGGAGAACCTCTTAGTCGTTGCGACAAACAGTCCGAACTAAATCATGTAACGACAGCAATAATAACACTGGAATGTAAAACATTTTGTTTGCTGCTAAGGAGTGGATGTGGTCTCCACTACTTCAGACCTGCTGATTTCAAATTCAAAACTCGAATTTCGCTAGTACATAAACTATTCAAGCTGTTGCATATTATTTTGAGACTGAATAAATGTATATAAGCACACTGCATATTTAATACGTGTGCTCTGAAATTAATTTCAGTGTGTTTAAATAACAGTTACTGATCTCCAAGAGTTCTGTGAGTATTATGCAAAGTATGTCCATGAAAAAGTTATCAAAAATAAATAAATAAATAAATATATTCAGTGTAGGCACTGTTCTGAAGGGAATAAAATAAGACAATTGTTTTTGTGCTTATGTGTGGAATTGGTTTCATGTTACAGGAACCAGTAGCAATCGTCTATGAAGTTTGAGGTAAACCGGCCTTGATATCGGGTTTTCATCAGCAAAATGTCTTGGCAGAACCTTTCGTTAAGCTTATCGCTCATCTCAACCTTATTAGGTGGGAAAAAATGAAGGTGAGAATGCAAGAAATGCATTTTACGTGAATGTTACATTCCAGTTACTGATATACCGGCACCCATGTAAGTAATGCATTACTTCAGCATGCAATGTTTTATGGTTCCCAAGCAAGCTCTGGGCAACCAAAATACGGCCTCCCATACTGCATACTCAAGTGCGGTTAGTTTTGTTTTGAACTTGCGGTCACACATCAGTTTTGAGCTTGAGGTCAGACAAAGATAGTTGTTTTGTGTTTAGTATAATTTTTTTCTTTACGAAACTACTTTATGAGATATTGGAAGACAATGTAACGATCCAACACCTTAACAAAAGTTTTGAAAATGGCGAGTGTAAAGTAGTAAATGGCAGACTTTCATATTATCCACCAGTGGTTTATACTGTACAGTCGATCAACCATGATCTTGAGACAGTGTCTGTGTGAAGTGGAGGTCCAGCTACAATTCTCAGCGTTGATATGTCGCAGTTACTTGATTACTTCAACTAATAATTGAAACCACCCTTAATTCATTTCTGTGCCACCAAAAATATATGATGATGTCAAGGTAGTTAAGTGTACCAAATACTAGACCTCTGCTGCATGTTGATTCTGGCCCAGACCCATATGTTGCCATTTGTTAATTGTACCTGCCAGTCATGTGTTTATGTCTTTCATGTGAGTTTTTTACTGGGTAATGACTGCAGTAATCACAGCTGTTCCTGCTGCACAACAACCACATGTATTTTGTAGAACCCAGATGCTGTTCTAAGAAGAAATATATTACCTTCTGATCACTGCAATTTTCCATTAATGATATGAGCATTCACTCACATTCAGTAACATTTCAAAAAGATAAAATAAAGTATGTAAAATCTTCAGTATCAAGTTATTAACTCAATTGACCAAACGCTAGGGAACGTAGTTTAGTACGATAATGCTCACAATTTACAATACTGACGTGCTGAGAGAATTCTGACACTCGAGCCGACACCCCATCCAATCTCCAATCGAATTCTTCACTCTCACCCATAATCTGTCTGTCTGTCTGTCTCTCTCTCTCTCTCTCTCTCTCTCTCTCTCTCTCTCTCTCTCTCTCAGTGCCTATTCTCTAACTTCCAGGAGATAGCTATCCGCCCGAGTCCGAGTTTGTTCAGGAGGTGATGACGGTTTCTTTGGAATGTTTTTTGAGGATCATGTTGAAGTCCGACGATTGCAGTCTTGCCTAAGTTTGCGTCCCCTCACCACACACACACACACACACACACACACACACACACACACACACACCTCACAGTCCAATCCTCTTTCTTTAGTTCGATTACCTCTATCCCAACTCTCTCTCTCTCTCTCTCTCTCTCTCTCTCTCTCTCTCTCTCTCTCTCTCTCTCCACTATTTACGATACTACTCCATTACCAGATTGCTCTCTTTGGCCTTGCTTTTCCCTCTCCCGTTTCTCCCGTTGGCATCGTTTTCTGTTTTTCCTTCCTCTCCCCCCTCATCGTTACTTTCAGCTTGTCAGTTTTCTTTTAAGCATGATCACGTTTTTCCTATGCTACTTTCCTCTCCTCATCATTGCATATCGTTCATTCTCCTTTACATTTTATTTTCTTGCAGTAATTCTTCCCTCCCCTCATTGTTAGTCTTGCCTAACTTCCTCGCTTCTCATGTTGCTCCACTGCCACCTACCGATTTCCTTGTCTTCCTTTTCCTCCATGTTTCCCTTCTTCCTCCTCCTCCTCCTCCTCCTCCTCCTCCTCCGTGTCCAAGTTTAACGTTTTTTTTTTCTTTTTCTTCTCCTTGTTGACGGGGAAAGCTCTTACTACCACCAGTATCCTCCCTACTACCAATTTCTTTGCCATCCTTCTCATTCAGTGTTTCCCTTCTTCCTCCTGATCCAAGTTTAACGCTTTTCTTTCTCCCCCTTCTTCACCCAGTAAGCTTTTCGTATCACCAGTCTCCTCACTACCACCAGTTTCCTCCTTACCAACTGTCCCCTCTCTGTCACCAGTCTCCCTGCCACCAGTTTCCTCTCTTCCACCAGTCTCCTCCCTGCAACCAGTTTCTTCTCTGCCACCAGTTCCTTCCCTGGCATCAGTTTCTTCCCTGCCACCAGTCTCCCTGCCACCAGATTCTTCCCTGCCACCAGTCTCCTTCCAACCGTAAGTTTCCTCCCCACCGCTAGCCTCCTCCCTACCACCAGACTCCTCCCAACCACCACTCTCCTCCCTACCACCAGTCTCCTCCCAACCACCAGTCTCCACCCTACCACCAGTCTCCTTCCTACCACCAGTCTTCTGCCAACCACCAGTCTCCTCCCAACCACAAGTCTCCTGCCAACCACCAGTCTCCACCCTACCACCAGTCTCCTCCCTACCAGCAGTCTCCACCCTACCACCAGTCTCCTCCCTACCACCAGTCTCCTCCCTACCACCAGTCTCCTCCCTACCACCAGTCTCCTCCCTACCACCAGTCTCCACCCTACCACCAGTCTCCACCCTACCACCAGTCTCCTCCCTTGTTCTGGTGCTGACATCATTTCCACAATTAGTTAAATCTCACAATTTTTACATATTACATACATGGATTAGTGGTTGGTGGTGGCGACATCATCCACTCACTTGATGTAGTGCTGCCTACTTCTTCCTTAGCCTTTATCATTCTTTTTCTGTGCCTGCCCTCCTCTCTTCCTATTTCTCACCATCATCCACTCACTTGATGTAGTGCTGCCTACTTCTTCCTTAGCCTTTATCATTCTTTTTCTGTACCTGTCCTCCTCTCTTCCTGTTTCTCCCATCTTTCCTGTCACTTCTTATTTTCCTTTACAGGTTGCTTAAGATTAAGTGACAAGCATAATGGTTTCCTGTAAGCCAAGAAACCAATTACAACGCTGGGTGGTAACCATATAACCAAACCATACGTGCTCCCTACGTGTCAACAAGTGGGTTGGTGGAGGGTTAATGCCCCTCCCCGTAAAACAAATAACTCAAAGTCAAATGGCCACTCCTTATGGGATTATGGCGTCTGGCAATAGATAGATAGATAGACATACATGGATGTTTATTCATGACTGAAGAGTATATAATATAGTGATGAGATGAATATCAAAATACAACTTCACTGTGAGTGTGGAGGGGGAACAAGATGAGAACCCAGACGTGCAAAGGCTAGCATTTTCGGACGTAAATAGAGAGGGTGAAAGAGGGTGATAGGAGGATGTAAAGTATGCAAATGTTTTAAGTCTTGGGGATATATATATATATATATATATATATATATTGTTGAGTGCTGTGAAGAGTATGTACGAGGGAGCTAGGGTTACGGTGCGAGTGGATGGTGAGCTGAGTGAGTTCTTTGATCTCAATGTGGGACTGAAACAGGGTTGTGTGATGTCTCCATGGCTGTTTAATATATACATGGATGGGGTTGTAAAGGAAGTGCAGGGTAGGGCAGTGGATGTGGGGATGTCTCTAATGAATGAGGGTGAGATTTGGAAGCTTCCGGTGTTGCTGTTTGCTGATGATACAGTACTGTTGAGTGAAGATGAATGGGAGTTGCAAGGTTTGGTGAATGAATTTGGGACAGTGTGTAGGAGGAGGAATCTGAAAGTTAATGTAAACAAAAGTAAAGTTATGGTGTTTGAGAGGAATGAAGTCACAGAGTGTGCAGTGAGGTTGGATGGTGAGGATATGGAGAATGTGAGTGCGTTCAAGTACTTGGGTAGTGTGATGAGTAAGGATGGAACTTTGGGGGATGAAGTGCGTGAAAGGGTACATCAGGGAAGGAAGGTCGTTGGTACACTGAAAGCAGTGATGAGAAATAGGGAGGTGAGTATGGAAGTTAAGAAGTCACTGCATGATAGTATTGTGATCCCTACCCTGACGTATGGAAGCTAGGCATGGACCTTGCAAGACGGGAACAAGTCAAGAGTGAGAGCAGTGGAAATGAGTTACTTGAGAGGAGCATGTGGGGTGACGTGGAGGGACAGGTTGACGAATGAAGAAGTGAAGGAATGCTGTGGGGTGGATGTTAATGTGGTTGAGAAGATTAGGAGAAATACACTGAGGTGGTTTGGACATGTGAAGAGAATGGAGAATGAAAGACTGATTAAGAGGGTGTATGTAGGTGAGGTGGAGGGAGGGAGAGGTAGACCGAGAACGAGGTGATGGGATGGAGTTGAGAGGTATATGAGGGAGGGGGGTAGTTGGGGGAGGATAGTCAAATGGTGGGTGACAGAGCGACTTGGAGGCGTTTTGTCTGCAGCCACCCTTTGCGGGATTAGGGTGTCGGGATATATATATATATATATATATATATATATATATATATATATATATATATATATATATATATATATATATCCCCAACACTTTAAACATATATATATATATATATATATATATATATATATATTTGTTACGGAACAGAGAAAGATAATGTACACTTTAAGTGAGAATACTAAAAATCACTACTGTCCCGTAAAGTTCCAGGTTCAAAACAAAAGAGTTAGGTAAAATTACAAGTTAAAGTTTAATGCTCAAACTAACAACAAAACATTCAGGACTCATAAGGATAATGTAATGGCAAAAAACAGGTTAAATATATGGTTAACTGCAATAGCCTCTATTAACACGAAATTAGCAAGAGTACATTTATCTAAGTCAGCCCTGATAAAATGAAAATACCAGATAATACTCAGTGAATGCAAGATATATTATTACAGATACAAAATATTATTAACAATGACTGACATCCAAACTTTACATTAATCACAAAAACCTCACTAGGCCTACAAATTAACACCTTATGCTACACAGTACAATAAAAAATGCAAGAACACTTATACCAAATTACACAGCTGCTAGATCGTTGGAGGCTTCCTGAGCACTCACAATAATAACAACTGTAAAGGGGAGGACGGAGATGTGAACAAAATGAGGAGTAGATCTAAGTGGCAATTAATGTAGAGACCGAGCTCATTATATAGGGGCCGGCAGAGCTTGATACAACTTGTAAGAAGGACGCGCAAATGAAGCAAGAGGGGACAAAGAGTTGACACTCCTGCTCTGAACATCAGAAAGAACGACTTACTCTACTATAAGGGAGGAGGGGGGGGGGAGTGAGGTAGAACACGCTCGTGATCAAACATGCAGCATACTGTACGTTAGAATTACACAAAGGATGATGAAATCATAGGCTATGTAACACCTCCCCACAAAGAAAAAGAAATTTACAAAGGAAATTTCTTATTACTCTAAAACAATCTGTCTAAAGTCTAGATAAGCAATCTGCAATAACATTTTCTTTCCCCTTGACATGTTGTAGGTCTAATGAATACTCCTGAAGAAGTAGACTCCATCTTGTCAATCTCTGATTTTTATCTTTAAACTTACTAAGGAATTTCAGTGGGTTATGATCGGTATAAATGACTATGGGGTCAAAACTAGAACACAAATAAAATGAAAAATGCTGTAAACCCAAAATCAAGGCCAAAAGCTCTCTCAATAGTTGAGTAGTTCTTTTGAGGTGGAGTGAACTTCTTACTGTAATAAGATACAGGGTGTTCAATACCCTGATCATCCTCTTGCAGCAAAACAGCCCCAGTTCCTGTATCACTTGCGTCAACAGCCATCTTAAAAGGCTTAGCAAAATTTGGAGTAGCGAGCACTGGCTGACTTAATAGGATAGCTTTAAGTTTGCTGAAAGAGGATTCACAGTCATCGGTCCAGACAAATTTAACTCCCTTTTTCAGTAGGTCTGTAAGAGGTGATACAAGAATTGAAAAGTTAAGAACAAATCTCCTGTAATAACCTACCATTCCCAAAAATCTTTGTAGCTCTTTCCTACTTTTAGGTCTGGGAAGATCACTTATAACCTGAACCTTAGCTCCTGGTGGTGCAACATGTCCATCACCAATTACGTACCCAAGGTACTGAACTTTAGCTTGACCAAACTCACACTTTGACAAATTAGCTACAAGACTAGCCTGAACCAAACGCTCAAGAAATTTATTGACATGGCAAAGGTGATCTTTTCAGTTGTCACTGAAGAGTAATACATCATCAGTATAAACAACACACCCTGCCAAACCCTCTGTTACAACATTCATGAGCTTCTGAAAAGTGGCTGGTGCATTCTTCATACCATATGGCATTACAGAACATGCAAAAGTCTTTCCTAGTGTTACAAAACATGAGATCTCCCTAGCACGTTCAGTCATAGGTACTTGCCAGTATCCCTTCAACAAATCAAACTTACTTATGTACCTAGCCTTTCCGATCTTGTCTATGCAATCTTCCACGCGAGGGAGAGGGTAAGCGTCTGTTTTGGTTATCTGATTAACACGTCTGTAGTCAATGCAAAGCCGCTGTGACCCACCTGGCTTAGGGACTAGAGTGACAGGAGAACTCCACTCGCTCTGACAGGGCTCAGTCATCTTGTGGTCCAACAGGTAGCCAAGCTCCTTCTGGATGAGAGGAACTTTCACTGGGTTCACACGGTAAGGAGGCAATTTAATTGGCTTTGCGTCTCCAACATCGACATCATGCATCAACACAGTGGTTCTTCCTGGAGTGGCACGGAACACTTGCGGGTACTCCTGCAGTAATGCCGAAAACTCCTGCCTTTCCTCGGGAGGTAGATGAGAAAGCTTAGTCTGGAGATCATTCATGATATCAGGATTCTTCCCCAAACTATCACTCAGGCTCATGCTGCATGGGAGAACTTCACTTGCAGACTCGGGTGGAACAGCTACAGTGCAGACTGGGTTATTTTCGTCCCGCCTGTGATATAACTTTAGCATGTTGATGTGACAAAGTTGCTTGTTCTTTCTACGATCTGGTGTGGCGATGACATAGTTGACATCACTGAGTTTCTTCTCCACGACATAAGGACCACTAAACTTGGCTTGAAGAGGTTGCCCATGAACTGGTAGCAGAATCAAAACCTGATCTCCTGGCTGAAAGTGGCGTAACCTGGTCTTCTTATCATACCAAGTCTTCATCTTCTCCTGAGCAGCTCCTAAATTCTCTCTCGCCAGCTGTAAAGCAGTGGACAGCCGTTCTTTGAACTTCATCACATACTCCAGCAGGTTGACGTCATCTTCCTCCGACAGCCAGCATTCCTTGAGTAGCTTAAGGGGTCCTCTTACTTCATGGCCAAACAGTAGTTCAAAGGGTGAGAAGCCCAGTGATTCATTTGGAGTTTCTATCTATCTATCTATTGCCAGACGCCTCAATCCCGTTTAGGGTGGCCACAAACAAATCGCCTCCAAGTCGCCCTGTCCTCCGCCATTTCACTGCCCTGCTCCCAACTCACACCCTCCTCTCTCATATACCTCTCCACTCCATCCCTCCATCTCATCCTCGGCCTCCCCCTCCCTCTTCCCCCCTCCACCTCACTCACATACACTCTCTTCGTCAGTCTTTCACCCTCCATCCTCTCCACATGGCCAAACCACCTCAGTGTGTTCCTCATAAGGCTTCCTATCACATCCACATCCACACCACAACGCTCCTTTATATCCTCATTCGTCAGCCTGTCTCTCCATGTGACTCCACAGGCTCCTCTTAAATAACTCATTTCCCCTGCTCTCACTCTTGACTTGTGTCCTTCCAACAATGTCCAAGCGTCACTTCTGTACGTTAGAGTTGGTATCACAATACTGTCATGTAGTAACTTTTTCACTTCCATGCTCACTTCCCTGTTTCTTATCACTGCTTTCAAAGAACCAGCAACCTTTCTTCCCTGCTGTACCCTTTCAAGCACTTCACCCTCCAACCCTCCATCCTTGCTCATCACACTACCCAAATATTCAAACGTACTCACATTTTCCAATTCCTCACCATCCAACCTCGCTGTACATTCACTAACTTCACCTCTCTCAAAGAGTTTCTCTTGCAGGAAATACAACGAATGGAAGACCTTTATCCCAGTCTTTTTGATGTTCCATACAGTATTTTTTGAGCATTAATTTGAGTGTTTGATGATATCTCTCCAACACTCCTTGGGTCTGGGGATGTTAAGCTGAAGACGTGATCTGGGTGATGCCCAACTCTTTCAGAGACTGCTTGAAAACATTTGACATGAAATTACTTCCCCGGTCTGACTATACCTCCTTGGGCAGACCAAACTTTGTGAAGAACCCTAGCATCCACGTTCTTTGCTGAGATATTTCTAAGTGGAATGGCTTCAGGATAACGAGTAGCCATATCAATCAGGGTCAACACATAAGAAAATCCTGAAGAAGTCTTAGGAAGAGGGCCCACAATATCCACCAACACACAGGTGAAAGGCGCCTCAAAAGGAGGAATGGGAACTAGAGGTGCCACCTTTTCGGTCTGATTACACTTCCCCACAACTTGACAGGTGTGACAAGACTTACAATACCAGGAAACATCCCTGAAGGTACCTGGCCAGTAGAAGTGTTTCAAAATGCGTGCCACAGTCTTCCTCACTCCAAGGTGTCCTGCCAAACTGGAATCATGAGCCACTCTAATGATATCCTGCCTACAAACACGAGGGATGACAACTTGATGTACAACCTCCCATTCACAGTCGGCTGATGCTGCTGGGGGTCTCCACTTCCTCATAAGTACTCCTGACTTTATATAATAACAAGTAGAAGCACTGGCTGACTCTTCCTCACTGCAAGCAGAGTTAGCTAGACCTTTCAACTCAGGGTCAGCAGCCTGCAACTCAACCAACTCTTGACGAGACAAATTATCAACACTACGGGGTACTCCCTCATCTGGTGAGTGGTCCAAATTAGCAAGAAAAGTGTCAGCTAGGATAACATCATGATCATCATTATCCTCTAAGTCACCAGTAACTTTAGACTTAGCCCTAGTGACAGCACATGCAGGGAACACATCAGGGACATCACAATCCTTGGCCGCAGCCACTGGCTCACTAGACAACTGAGGAGCTGGACACACTTGACTTCCACCAATATCATTTCCAAGTAAGAAAGTTACACCTGACATTGGGAGTGTCTCAACCAACCCAACCATAACGGAACCATTAACAAAACCAGACTCTAAATTCACTCTGCACAGAGGGACAGAGAAGTAATTATTCCCTACACCTTGTAAGATTACAGTTTCATCAGAGGAATTAACATTAGAGCCTAGAACACTGGTCAGCATAAGGGATTGGCAAGCACCTGTATCACGATATATTTTAACTGATTTCCTGTCATTACTGTCCAGAGGACTGACAAAACCATCAGACAGGAAATTAGCACATGAACTCTTGAGAGTGTCACCCACGTTACTGCTCAAAAGAGGAGCTCCATCATGAGAATTTAAGTTACCCCTCAAAGCAGGTTGAGTTAACTCGGTTAAAGAATTCTGGGAACTCTCAAGGGTGGACACTAGACCAATTGACTGAATATTTAAAGACTCCTTTTTGTTCACATCACGCTGTCTCCTGAAACATTTCTCCATAGTATGACCAAGCTTACTACAATAAGTACATTTACTTTTCTGAAATCTAGAGGTGAAGCTGGTATTTACTTCCTGAGAAACATCATCTTTATTCTCTTTCCTGTTACCTGTACTCTGAGTAGAGGCAACGTACTTACTCTCAGCTTTCCTTTTTTCTTTAGAATATCTCTTGTGAGTGAGGACATATTCATCAGCTAAAACTGCAGCATCAGGCAAATTATCTATTCTTTTCTCATCAAGATATAGGCTTACATCTTTATTAATACACCTTTTGAAGTCCTCCAGGAAAATCATCTGCTTAAATTTATCAAAATCAGAATCCACATTCTTAGAATTTAACCCGCGGCATCCCGTCGACGTACTTCCACGTCCTCATGTTTTGTCACAGCCAATCCCGTCGATGTACTTCAACGTCCTGCAATTGCAAGGTTCATAATTTCCACAATTTTCAAAATTCGCGTGAGATTTTCGATTCCCCCACGTACCCAAACCTCCCCTACCTGCCGCCAGGCGGGCAGCGTCCTAGACCCTGCATGACCCGCGCTCGCCCTTGTCTCGGTCACTCACCTGCTAGCAGTGACCCAGGTCAGACATGGCACGGAAAGGTCTCTCAGACGAGGAAATTGCATCCGCCCTGGAAGCCTTCACTGGAGATAGTGATTCTCCACTCGACGATGATGTGGTAGATCGTGATTACGTCCAGCCAGAGGAAGAAATAAGTAGCAGTGATGAGGAGGTCCCTTCGCCCCGAAAAACGCGGTATGTGACATACCGTAAGGCAAGGGAAGGCCAGCCTGCTCCCCAACCACATGCACAGCTATCTCTCCATCCCGAATCTGATGAGGACGATGAGGATGACGGCGGCTTAGGACGTGATATCGCTGCGTGGTTGGGAAAAGAAAAAATATCACCACGAGGATCAGAAGGTGAGGCGAGAAGACATATAAGATATGGTGAAAGTCTTTTGTCTGGGGAAGTGGAAAGTGGTGTGGTGGGATTGCTGGGTGAAAGGGAAAGTGTTGTGTCAGCAGCACCGGGTGAAAGTGAGAGTGGTGTGGGGGTAGTGCGGGGTGAAGGGGCAAGTGGTGTGAGGGAGGCAGCACGAGCACGTGGTGCACGTAGCCCTAGGGGAGAGGAGGTGGAGCCACTCCCCAGCACTTCTTTCACCCCAGAATATTCCCAAACTTCCTCCCCACAGCCCCAGGATGTGGGGAAAGGAAAGAATGGGAAGGGAAAGGGTAAAGGAAAAGGGAGAGGGAAGAGAAGTGCGAGTGATGAGAGGTGCCGCTCTCCACCTCCCCAACCTCCCCCACCACCCTAACCTCCCCACCCTGACGAAGGGGACGATGGGGACGTGGCTGGAGACAGTGGTGTCACGTGGAACTGGGAAGATGGGAGTAATTTTACTCCCATCATTCACCCTTTCACTGAGGAGTGGCGGTCTGGTTGCACGGCTCCAGGTGTGAATGCAGGTTTGTCAAGGGTGGATTTTTTCCACTTGTTCTTTGGTGAGGCGTTTGTGGGGCGCATAGCTGAACAGACTAATATCTTTTCACAATCAAAGCGCCATGAAAGTGAACGTTTGGGAACCACGAGCAGGCATTCCCAACAGTATGACTATCACGTTACAATTTCAGAGATGTTCCTATTTTTGGCCCTGGTTCTCTTGATGGGTGTGGTAAGGAAAAACCAAATTCCTGCCTACTGGACAACTGACCCAATCATCCTCACACCTTTCTTTGGAAAGGTGATGAGTCGTAACCGATTTCAGTATATTCTCGGCCGCCTCCACTTTTTTGATGCAGAAGATCCAGCCAATGCAAATAACACAGATAAAATGAGGAGAATTAGGCTGGTATTTGATCATTTACGGGAAATGTTCCGCTCCTCATTTTATCCCTACAGAGACCTCGTCATAGACGAGAGTCTTGTGTTGTGGAGAGGCAATATTTCCTTTAGGCAGTACATACCCAGCAAGAGACACCGTTTTGGGTTCAAGATCTTTGTTATGTGTGACTGTAAGACTGGTTATGTGCAAGACATAGTCTTGTACATGGACGCACAAACAGATATAACAGAAGATCGGAGTTTAGGAGTTTAGGACTCTCTGGGGCCGTGGTGAAGACAATGATAGAAGAGTACCTTCATCGTGGTCATGTGTTGTACCTGGACAACTGGTACACTAGCCCTCTTCTCGCTAGGTTCCTCCACCAACACGACACCGGAGTCTGTGGTACAGTCAAGAGAAACCGTTGCCATATGGTCAAGATAGGGAGGAAACTTGACAAGAACGAGGTGGTTTTCTTCCAGGCCAATAACATCCTTGCCACCCTGTGGAACCACAACAGGGAAGTTTGCCTCCTATCAACTGTTCACAGCCCCCTGATGCACCGCACAGACTCCGTGGATCACTGTAGCGAGAGGAGGCGCAACGTATGGAAACCCAAGTCTGTACTGGACTATAATCTGAACATGAGGCAAGTTGATCAGTCAGACTCGATGATTTCAAGTGTTGACTGTGCCAGGACCACGATGAAGTGGTACAAGAAACTCTTTTTCCACTTGCTCGACATCACGGTCCTGAACGCCCACTACCTGCACGCAATGACCACCGGAGTATCCGAGACCTTTGAGGGGTTTGTGAGGGAGCTGGCACGTGAAATAATCGCCAAGCATGCCCAGGACACACCCACACACTGCACCCGCACCCCCATGGCTGCTCAGACTCCCCTACATCTTGCAGGACGCCACTATCCCAGCACAATCACTTCCGACCCAAACCGTCGTAAACCCCAGCGTCGCTGCCATGTATGTAAGCACTCAACAGTCAGACCATCCACTCAGAGAAAAGACACAAGGTACGAGTGTGTCGAGTGCAATGTTGCGTTGTGCCTTCAGCCTTGTTTCAAGGAGTATCATAATTTCCTACACTACTGAAACTGTGTGGGAAGGCGAAATGACGCTCATTATAATGGTAAGGCCAGTCAGTAGGTGCTAAGTCAAATATAAAGTTGAAACGGGTGTTATGTTTTCAGAAAAGTAATGTATAAGTTGAGAATTAGTGTAAGTTGAAAGAATTGATATCAAAACTACACCCACTGTGTAAATCTGCTAAAATATGACGCTCAGTATAACACTCTGGTCAGTAAATATGTGATAGCAAGGAAATAAAGTGGAAACGGGTGTAATGTTAGCATGAATAAAACGTATAAGTTGAACAATAGTGTAAGTTGTAATAATTGATGTCACGAGTACACCCACATTCTGGTCAGTAAGTATGTGATAGGAGTTATATAAAGTGGAATTTGTTGTAATGTTAGTAGTAAGGTATTTTATAAGTTGAATACTAGTGTAAGATGAAACAAATGATATCGCGATAACACTCCCTGTGTAAGTAAGCGCTAATATGACGCTCAGTTCCATCGTAAGTTCTGAAATTATGTGATATCAATTATATCAAGTGTTAACATGTGCAATGTTAGTGGAGAATTATTATATAAGTACAAAAATAGGTTGTAAGTTGAATTAGTTGTCATAGCGACTTCACCGTGTGTGTTACTATGCGTTATTATTACACTATATATTTACGTAAGGCCTGAAATAATCTCAAAACAGTTCTATAAAGTTGAAAAGTGTATAATAATATTAGAAAAGTATTATGTAAGTAGAAAAAACACAATACGAGTTGAAACAACGGTCACAGCGAGTTCACTCACTACGTAAATAAGCACTAACATTACGCTAAATGTTATCAAAAGGCCTGTGAATACGTAAAAACAGTTCAATAAAATGTAAAATGGTATAATGTTATTGTAGAAGTATTATGTAAGTAAAAAAAATGATATGTATCATGATTTTAGAATGTTAGCGATTCATTGTGACCAAGTTGCCCGATTTTGCTCATTTCGCACGATGGTACAATGCTTATTTCTGCTCTATTTTTGTATAAAATCCAAAATACTCTTTTATCACATGTTTTTATGTTTGTAATAAATATGTATCTACTTACTTTCATTGGTTTCCCAGACTTATAATACCATAGAAAACGTTAGAGGCTCAGACCGCCTACGGAGAACACGGGGCCAGGTGGGACCAAGGCATACCTGGTTAGGGTAATTATGGACCCCGGGGAACAATTTCTTTGTCACTGACCATTGTTTCTGACCAAAAGCGAAAGATTTAGCAAAAAAAAAAAAAGGGTTGAAAAATGGTCGGGATTGGGGGGTACCAGTGGTCAAAAAGTTGTCGGGACGGGGCAGGTTAACCACTGCTCTAACAGATCTTCTTTGATTTTTGCATACTCAACATGGGATTGCTTATCTTGCTTATAAGTTGTCCTAAATTTTACTCTATAGGCTTCAGGAACAAGTTCATAGGTCTTAAGAATCAAGCTCTTAACTACATCATAATTATCACATTGATCCTGAGGCAAAGATGCATAAGTTACTTGAGCTTTACCGGTGAGAACAGTTTGAAGGAGTACTGGCCAATACTCTTTGGGCCAATTAAAACCTGTAACTACCCTCTCAAACAACTGAAAATACTTTGTTAAATCAGATTCATTAAAAGGAGGGACAAGTTTAACATTTTTAGCCACATCATGGAATATGGGTGTAGCAGAGAGGAAAAGTTTGAATGTAATGGAGATGAGGTGTCTGAGGAGTATGTGTGGAGTGACGCGTATGGATCGGGTGCGAAATGATGAAGTGCGAAGGAGAACTGGAGTTGTTCGGGAGATGGCTGTAGAGTTGAGCAGAGGGTGTTGCGATAGTTTGGGCATATGGAGAGAATGAATAATGATCAATTGGTGAAAAAGATAACTGGATCTGATGTGAGAGGTGTAAGGCTGAGATGAAGACCACGAATAGGATGGATGGACAGTGTGAAGAGAGCACTGGATGCGAGAGGGATGTCTGTTGAGCAAGGAAGAGTGGCTGTGCATGACAGAAATAAATGGGGAGAAATTGTGAATAAGTGATGACGCAGCCCTGAGGGGATATTCTCCCGTATTTTGGTCTGATCAGCTAGTCAGGTCAGGTGCGGGTAAGGGGATGGGTCTGTTATGATGTGGCAGGGGTAAACCAGTTCTGCTGTCGGGCCCTGCTGCGGATGTCACTGATTGCATTGCGCAGTTGACCCTTGTGCAGTGTGGTGCGGTGAGGATCTGTCCGTTCTCCCCTTTGGGGCTAAGATGCGAATGAATGTGTTTGAATGGATGAGTAAATGGGGAGTGTGTCGTCCTGTCTCGGCTACCTCCCTTTCCTTGGGGGAAGCAGCCTAGGTATATAGATAGATAGATAGCCACATCAAAATCATCAGAGCTAGATGATCCAGTTCCACCTTGTTTCATGCGATACTCATGGTCTGCCTCAATCCTAGCTAGTTCAATTTGTGCCTGAGCCTCCTGAATACGAGCATTTGCCTGAAATTCAGCCTCCTTAGCACGAGCCTCCTGCAGGGCTAGCTGTAACTTAACTAATTCAATCTGCGTTTGCTCATTTCGAGGAGTTACATTAAACAAGCTTTCATTAATCATGTCAACAATTTGATCTTTAGAATGATGAGAGCGAACAGCAATTCCCAATTGTTGAGCAACAAGCTTAAGTTCATTCTTTGTTCTGTTTTCTACATCTCACACTGTTTGCACATTTGACAAAAAATCTTTGGCTTCATCAAGCGTAGTAATAGTAGACATCTTGAATAAATCACAGTCACAAAATAACAAGCAATATCCTTATGATAATATCCTGAATATCCTGATAAGAGGTCGCCAAATTTATGTTACGGAACAGAGAAAGATAATGTACATTTTAAGTGAGAATACTAAAAATCACTACTGTCCCGTAAAGTTCCAGGTTCAAAGCAAAAGAGTTAGGTAAAATTACAAGTTAAAGTTTAGTGCTCAAACTAACAACAAAACATTCAGGAATCATAAGGATAATGTAATGGCAAAAAACAGGTTAAATATATGGTTAACTGCAATAGCCTCTATTAACACGAAATTAGCAAGAGTAAATTTATCTAAGTCAGCCCTGATAAAAAGAAAATACCAGATAATACTCAGTGAATGCAAGATATATTATTACAGATACAAAATATTATTAACAATGACATCCAAACTTTACATTAATCACAAAAACCTCACTAGGCCTACAAATTAACACCTTATGCTACACAGTACAAGAAAAAATGCAACAACACTTATACTCAAATTACACAGCTGCTAGATGGTTGGAGGCTTCCTGAGCACTCACAATAATAACAACTGTACAGAGGAGAACAGAGATGTGAACAAAATGAGGAGTAGATCTAAGTGGCAATTAATGTAGAGACTGAGCTCATTATATAAGGGCCGGCAGAGCTTGATACAACTTGTAAGAAGGACGCGCAAATGAAGCAAGAGGGGACAAAGAGTTGACACTCCTGCTCTGAACAACAGAAAGAACGACTTACTCTACTATAAGGGAGGAGGGGGGGGGAGTGAGGTAGAACACGCTCGTGATCAAACATGCAGCATACTGTACGTTAGAATTACACAAAGGATGATGAAATCATAGGCTATGTAACAATATATATATATATATATATATATATATATATATATATATATATATATATATATATACATATATATATATATATATATATATATATATATATATATATATATATATATATATATATTAATACACCTTATGCAATTAATACTACCTTATTGAGATGTATGATGTGCATGGTAGAGTTGTAACTCACGCCTATTCATGTACACACAGCAAAAAAACTATCGTTACAGAGGGGTCCGATGTGTTTCATACTGAACAACCTGGCTGTCTCGCTAGGGTTGGTAAGCCTGACAGTGGGTGAGTTGCCAAATAGAACGAGGTAGAAATATGCATGGGAAAAGCAATGGATATAGCTTATAATAAATATGCAACAAACACACGCAGGGATACCAATGGAGGAGGCTGTTATCAAAAACCTTCATTCGTAGTGTCATTTTATATCGCGCAGAAGGTGTAACGATAGTTTTTTTTTTTGTTGTACATATCTCTCTATGTCCTAGAGATATGGCATCTCTAAATATGATGACCTATGCCTGGTTCCCAGTGTGGCAGAGAGGCAGATCAGATTACTCTTAGCTTTCGCTAGAGGGAGACACTCCACTCCGTTGCTCTCTCTCTTGTCGCAGCTGTATCTTTATTCTGTGGCATAATAAAGAGATAGAAACACATCTGCTCCAGTTTTCTTCTGATTCACCTGCACGCTACCTCTGATCCTGACTCACAGGCCTATCACCACCAATCTCGGCGGTACGTTGCAGCAGAGACTCAGGCTCCGGAATTTAGTGACCAGCTGTGGATTTGAGTGGAGTCTACACGAGCTGGTACAGCTCCGGACAGAAATTCGTGATACAGGGTAATCTGCCACCAGAGGTCAGGTTAATCGCACACGTCTACCCCCCCAACTCCGCATCCTTACCCCGTCCAAACACTGATTTGTTGGGCGGATGGATCGGAGATATGAAGCTTCGCTCACGCTCACGTCTTGCCGCATGTGATGTTACTTTCATTTATCTTAATATTAGGTGTATTATCAAGTGCATAAATCCATCTTCAGTTCCATGAGAAGTGATTATATCGAAGTTTT
Organism: Coenobita brevimanus; assembly: GCF_032717465.1. Taxonomy (NCBI): domain Eukaryota; kingdom Metazoa; phylum Arthropoda; class Malacostraca; order Decapoda; family Coenobitidae; genus Coenobita; species Coenobita brevimanus. Next base: position 19,606,912 of record NC_136999.1, read on the forward strand.
TGCAGATTTCAATACAATCACCTTACTGTATAGAGTCTTGTATCCAAATACTTATCCAACGTGTTCTAAGCGATAGACTAAAATCCAAATAACAATTAAAAGTTATATGGCCAGATAAGTCCCTCTCTTGCCTTGTAATCTGGACAGCCACATATACACCCACCTACTTATCCACCTACCCACTCAACCCATCCAACACAACCCACCAACCTCACCCCTGCCACCCACCCAGCCCACCGATCCCTGCTTTCCACTCTGCTAACCCATGAATGCCACACACGAAGTTCACCCAACAAAGCCACTCAACTCATTTACACATTCACTCCTCCACCCTGCACCCATCCAGCCACCCAACCCAACCACCCACTTGGATCATCCCGACAACGCAATCGTCTCAGCCACCCTGGCAAACAACGGTGTTCACTCACCCTGGCGACTCACTTTAAGCCACACATGCCCACAACCTGTCTTACCCACCGACCCCTACCACCCACCATCACCACTCACAAATTCCACCCACCCTTCCCACTCACGAATTCCACCCACCCTGGTCACCCAACAATGTCATCCATCTCATCCATCCACACAACCCTCCCAGCTCTCCCTGAAAACTCCCCACCCACCTCACGCTGCCCATCCTGTCCACCTATTCCTCCCACCAACCCAACCGCCCATCCACCCTTCTTACCCAACCCCATTCACTACGCCACCCCATTCACCCTTTTGAGCCCAACCCCATTCATTCCGCCACCCCATTCACCCATTTGAACCCGACTTAGCCATCAAACTCATCTTACCCAAACCTAACTTACCGACCCCTTCCCGACCACCCACATATGCAGCCACCTACCCACCCAGCCCACCAAACGCATCCACTCACTAACCCATTTACCTCTACAACCCACCCAAAATCACTCCACAAACCACACCCAACAACTGCCCCCCCCCCCTCTCCACCATTACCACTGTCCACCCTCCCTGTCGATGCACCGAACTGCCACACCCACCAACTCAACCTCAACAACTCCACTCACCCAACCAACTGACAGAGAAAGAGAGAGAGAGAGAGAGAAACTGACACAGTAAGGGTGCGTCCACACGTGTGCTCGAGCAAGTGCTGGCAACATGTAAGCAACACAGTAATGACCATGCTGCAAACATGTTGGGAACAGCAGCGTCCAGATCATGTCGGCAACATCATGATGAAGTCTCAACTGCCTGGTATGGATACACTTATCCCATCGCCTCTCCTGCAAGTCCTCGAAGCTGCACTGAAACATGTTTGCATACATCTGTCCCAGTATTGCTGCAAACATGTTTCCGAACATGTTGCCTGCCGTGTTGCCAATATATGTTCGAGAGCACGTGTGGACTCGCCCTAAGAGAGATAAAACACACACACACACACACACACACACACACACACACACACACACACACACACACACACACACACACACACACACACACACACGACACACACAGGGATTAGTTCACAACAACTTCACTCACTAGTCATCCTCAGTGGTTGTTTATCTCCGAGGAAGACTGGCCCCACGTCTTACGAATTACTGTTTGATGGTTGACTGTATAATCATTGAACAGTATGAACATCATGTAATACCGTACTGAAACTAGCATAGTTATGATAGTTAATATTTTACCAAAGTATTCGCTCATTAAAACTATTGCCAATTGGATGGCATATCATGAAATCTTAATGGAAATACATGCATAATATAGCTGAATTAAAGGGTTTATGTCGGAGATACAAGTCAGTGTTCCGTGCAAGCTGCTATTAGAACGTACTAGACACTTCCACACCTCATCCGTGCCCTTCACCGTCCCCAAATCTTCCCTCCCTCCTTTCCGACCCATCCGCATTTGTGTGTGTGTGTGTGTGTGTGTGTGTGTGTGTGTGTGTGTGTGTGTGTGTGTGTGTGTGTGTGTGTGTGTGTGTGTGTGTGTGTGCATATATCTGTTCTTACCTAATTGTTCTTACCTAATTTTAGCTTTACAGGAATGAGTCAAGCTCGTACTGTCCCTTGTATTAAACCATTTTTATCATACATATCCTTAAATTTATGAATTGTTTTGGCACGCATTATTTCATTCGGTCGCGCATTCCACTGATCAGTTGCCCTATTTGAGGAACTGAATTTTTTTATGTCTTTCTCACCTCTCTTTTCATGCCTTTTTTTTTTTTTTTTCAGTGTCCTCCTGTTGATGCTTCTCCATAGTTTATATACTCATTGATGTCTATATTATCTTTCCCTGAGACCTATTTATATAGCGTCATTATGTTTCCTTTTCCTTCTCTCGTGTAGTGTTGGTAGGTTCAGTTTTTCTAGTCTTTCTTCATAGCTTAGATCCTTTAAGCTTGGTACCCATCTTGTAGCAGCCCATTGTACTTTTTTAATCTTATCTATGTGTTTTTTGAGATGAGGATTCCAGACTACTGATGCAAATTCGAGCGTTGGTCTGATGAATGAGGTAATTATCTTTCTCGGCATGCCTTCATTTATATATGTGAATGCTATTCTCATATTAGTAAGAAGCGTGTGCATGTTTCGTACCTTCTCATTTATGTGGTCTGCTGGAGAAAAAGTCTATTACTGATAATCACTCGTAGGTCCTTCTTCTTTTCTGATATGTGTAGGGTTGAACTTCTCATCTTATAATCCCGATCTGGTCCTTTTCCACTTTTACCAAACTTAATTCCATAGCATTTGTCCACATTGACTTCCATTTGCCATCTATTGCTCTATTTATGAAGTTTGTTTAACTCTTCTTGTAGCTCTCTGCACGAGTCTGTAATTCTCCTTTGTATTATTGTATCATCAGCAAACATATTTTGACAGCATCCCATTCAAATGTTCCTGTCTAGCCTATATCATTAATATATACTAAAAACATAATTGGTGCCATCACTGAGCCCTATGGAACTCTCCTAGTCACTTCCCTCCATGATGAGTAATTACTCCTTAGTACTGTTCTCATTTCCCTTTTCTGAGAAAATCCTGCATCCAACGGAACAGATTACCTTGGATTCAGCCTTGATGGTACAGCTGCCATAAAAGTCTTTGGTGAGGTATTCTGTCAAATGCTTCCTTAATATCAAAATAGATACCGTCCACCCATCCTTCTCTTTTCCGTAGTGTTTCTGCAACTCTATATAGTAGCTTAATAGATTTGTAAAACATAATTTTCCTTTTTCTAAAACTGAACTGTCTTTCTGTTATCATATTGTATTTTGCAGTTGGTTTAGCTAAATTTTCCTCATTAGTTTTTCTAGTACCTTGCATACAACACTGGTCAGAGATACTGGTCTATAGTTAAGTGGATCCTGTTTATTTCCTTTCTTGAAGAGGGGAACAATGTGTGTGTGTGTGTGTGTGTGTGTGTGTGTGTGTGTGTGTGTGTGTGTGTGTGTGTGTGTGTGTGTCTGTCTGTCTGTCTGTCTGTCTTTTTATGCGTGTTTGGTCTCTGTCTCTGTCTCTCATTCTCTCTCTCTCTCTCTCTCTCTCTCTCTCTCTCTCTCTCTCTCTCTCTGAGTCGGTTGGGTGGGTGGAGTTGATGAGGTTGAGTTGGTGGATGTGGTAGTTCGGTGCATCGACAGGGTGGGTGGACTGTGTAATGGTGGAGGGAGGGGGAAGTTGTTGGGTGTGTTGTGTGGAGTGGTTTTGGGTGGGTTGTTGAAGTAAATGGGTTAGTGAGTGGATGCGTTTGGTGGGCTGGGTGGGTAGGTGGCTGCATATGTATGTTGTCGGGGAGGGGTCGGTAAGTTAGGTTTGGATAAGATGAGTTTGATGGATAAGTCGAGCTCAAATGAGTGAATGGAGTGGCAGAGTGAATGGGGTTGGGTAAGAAAGGTGGATGGGCGGTTGGGTCGGTGGGAGGAATGGGTGGACAAGATGGGCAGCGTGAGGTGGGTGAGGAATGTTCAGGGAGAGCTGGGAGGGTTGTGTGGATGGATGAGATGGATGGCTTTGTTGGGTGACCAGGGTGGGTGGAATTCGTGAGTGGGAAGGGTGAGTGGAATTTGTGAGTGGTGAGGGTGGGTGGTAGCGGTCGGTGGGCAAGATAGATTGTCGGGATGTGTGGGCAAAGTGAGTTGCCAGGGTGAGTGAACACCGTTGTTTGCCAGAGTGGCTGAGACGATTGCGTTGTCGGGATGATCTAAGTGGGTGGTTGGGTTGGGTGGCTGGATGGGTGCAGGGTGGAGAAGTGAATGAGTAAATGAGTTGAGTGGCTTTGTTGGGTGAACTTCGTATGTGGCATTTGTGGGTTAGCAGAGTGGAAAGCAGGGATCGGTGGGCTGGGTGGGTGGCAGGGGTGAGGTCGGTGGGTTGTGTTGGATGGGTTGAGTGGGTAGGTGGATAAGTAGGTGGGTGTATATGTGGCTGTCCAGATTACAAGGCAAGAGAGGGACTTATCTGGCCATATAACTTTTAATTGTTATTTGGATTTTAGTCTATCGCTTAGAACACGTTGGATAAGTATTTGGATACAAGACTCTATACATTAAGGTCATTGTATCGAATTCTGCTAAAACTTCGATATAATCACTTCTCGTGGAACTGAAAATGGATTAATGCACTTGATAATACACCTAATATTAAGATAAATGAAAGTAACATCACATGCGGCAAGACGTGAGAGTGAGCGAAGCTTCATATCTCCGATCCATCCGCCCAACAAATCAGTGTTTGGTGGGGTAAGGAGAGGGAGTTAGCGGGGGTAGACATGTGCGATTAACCTGACCTTTGGTAGTAGATTACCCTGTATCACGAATTTCTGTCCGGAGCTGTACATTTAAATTGGTAGTCCAGTGCTGGGATACGAATGGTGCCGAAAGGGATTCAATTAAGGTAAAGTAACCCTTGGAACCACTCGTGATGAATCTTAGTCACAGGTGAATAACAGAAAATCCTAATTCCTCTTTTACAAAGGGACTAATTACAGAGTGAGATAAAGGACAGAACAGTGAGAGTAGAAAAAAAATCGTTGTAGTGAACTCGTTCTCTCAAAATTATCTCTGTCTCTAACGAGAACTCGGCGAGACTATCTCTCTGTGATCGAGGACAGCAACAGAAAGGTGGTGTCATCTGCGGGCACTGGCAACCCTGGTGAGGCGAGCACAAGAGGCAAGGCAGCTGCGAGGGGTCACCTCAGGGTGAGAGTGGAGGCAACATCTCAGTGTGGCTGGGAGGGACGAGACCTGGCGAGTGTGTGCAATTCCTGTGGAGTTGCAGTGCGGATCTACCTGGATTTCATCATTATCTGAATACACCTATGTTAGTGTACATGCATATCATTCCACAAAACATACACTCTCGGATCAGCACATGGTAGTTAGGAAATGTGTGAAAAATAAAGGTTTCTCAGTCCCCCCTTTAAATTGTTGTTTTCTATGTATCTTATCTGTGTCCCGTTCTCTATTGCTAAGACATAACTAATCTATTTGTGTCAGTCTGTATTTCCTGTGACTGGGAAAGGAATAGTTGCTGGCAGAGATTAGATGGATAAGCTGAAAAAAGTGGGGATGAAAGGTTAAAGGAGATACAAAACAATCAACAACTAAGGAAGGACTATCTATTTGGGCAGGAACAGTCGAAATTGGAGTCTAGTAAATTAGATTTATCCAAATCAGACTTAGAATTACGTGAGTGGATAAAGACATTGGACAAAAGTATTCAAGTTTTAGATGATATGAGTGAAGGGAATCTTGGGAATATTGAAGCTAGCCAGGACACTTCTAGGCAACTGGATAATGAAGAGGACTTGAACATTGCACTTGTGTTCTGGTCGTATCTATCAGACAGTGCCTGAGCATCGAATTACGTCCGAAATTGCCACTAGTCTCACTGATGAAGCCATACCTAGTGCAAAGGAGACTGTGAACATTGACGAACAGGCTGCAACAACACCTTTGAACACTCTAAGTAACCCACAAGGTCCACTAATCTCAGATATTAATTTAACCACCAATGTACCCACTTACACCTCAAACATGTTTAGTACCCCACAAACTTTTGGACAGCAAGGGCAATACCATATATTTCCTCATGCTCCTTATGCTAATCCTTGGGGTCTGAATACTAACAGTGTTAGCATGCAAACCCAGGTTAATCCTCCTCCTGTGTGGCATGTATCTATTATGGCAACCACTAATCTTACCACTGCTATACCTCAAACCTTATTTCCTATAATGCCAGTTAGGCAATAACAAGGACCTTTCTCTGCTCAGTCACCCTTAAACTCAGACTGTATGAAGGTGTTACCCACAACACAGGCAACTATGCAGTTTACTGGGAAGGATGAATATGACATATATAGGTTCCTAATGGATTGTGAGACTCAGATACATAGGCTGAAGCTTGCTAGTGATGGGAAGAAGATTTGGCATGTTAAAGCACACATTAAGCCAAATTCCCAAGCAGCTGAAATGCTTGAGGCCCCTCTTTTCCAAACCAGTCCCACTGCTCAGGAATATAATCAGTTTAAGGAAGCCGTAATCAACACTTTTGAAAGTGACTGCTATGTGTCAGATAGCTGGGTGCTTAGGTTAGTAACTAGGGCGCAGCAGTATTGCAATTGTACTGAACACCAAGCTCTCGCGAAGGCAGGCATGTGTTATGCAGAAGCTAACAAAGCCTTTCTAACCTCAGTCTGGGGAGACATGGCTGGGGGACCATCATATGAGAGAGTAGCTCAGCTCCTAAAGTGCCTCCAGTACTTGCTTTGTTTGGCCCCTGCTAGGTGGGATAAGGTACTGAGGCAGACGAAAAGACCTTCTGAAATAGCCCTTTATGACTTGAAATTCAAGTTAAAAGCAAAGGCAGAAGGAGAGGGCCAGGGAACTGTCCTAGCTGTGCACACAGATAAACAAAGCCCTGCTGGTAAATTCTGTATTATGTGCAAGAAGGCTGGTCATATAGATAAAAAGTGTTGGGAGGCTAAAAGGGCGGCATGCCAGGCAGCCAAGGCCAACCCGACCGCCACATCTGGGCCTAGTTCTGAAAAGCAGTCAGGCGACAAAGTAGCAAGTACTAGTCTACAGCAGCATAACCAAGCCAAGGCTACGAAGCCAAAGGTGCAAAGATGTTGTGTCTTACAAGGGCAGTGTCCTCATTCATCAGACTATTGCCCCATTGTTCTTCCCAATAGGGAACAATTGAGTAACGAGGCTGATTCAGGGGAAGCTCAGAGCCTCACGCAAAAGTAACCCGAAGAATCATACAGTCCACCGATGCGTGTGTGGCAGCTATTATAAAAAAGGTGGATTTACTGTCAATTCATTAGATTATAGGGAAATGCCAGGTGTCTTTGATAGCTGACACCGGGGCATGTGCAAATGTTATTTCTAGTAAAGCGCTGGAAAGATTAAGACATCTGATGCCTCACGCACATTGGATGTTGTCAACACCTGATGTGAATTTGACAGGTGTGACAGGGAGTGAAATGAAGATTGTAAGCCAGGTACCATTGATGCTTAGCATAGATAAATGATCTCCCATATTACATGACACTTTCTATGTGGTTGAGGATTTCCCCTTTGCCAGCTGATGGGTTATTAGGCCTTGAGTCCAGGGAGGAGTATAATGTGGTTATACACCTTCAGAGACATTCCATTCCCTTTAATGGGATGGAGTTTGTGGGCCTTGTTCCCTCAGCAACCAAAGCTGGAGATAGTGGTGTCCAATAAGGAGCCATTCAACCAGTTGTGATCCCGACAAGTGAAATGTCAAGGGAATCACCAGACGAACACGGAATGGAGGATATGGGCTGGAAGCAGGTCAAGGCTATAGTGAGTGGGAATCACCACTTGCCCAGTAGACCTGTCTGCAGAATTTCTGTCAGAGTACCTGATGTGTTGGTGGGAACTGACGTGGCATGGTTACCAGAGACTGTAAACCATAAGGCATTGTCACTAGAGTCCACCCTGAACAGTGTCGGACAAAACCAGAAGACGTCCCTCTTCATCGCAGATATGAGTGGTGGCGCAGTTAAGTTCAGAGATGGTTGTTATGTAGGCGACTTGATAGGCTATGATGCCCCCGTAAAAGAAGTCGACATTGTACTGGTGATCTCTCCAGTAGTTACATCACAAACGACGACTCAGTTGGAACCTACAGGTCTTGGGAGAGGAAGTTTTGTTAGGACAATACGTAAAGGTAACAGACAATGTTAACCATAAAGCGCAATTGCTAGCACTTCTTAAAGAATTCTCCGACATAGTGGCACTTCCAGGAGAACCACTGGGTAGGACTGGTAGGATGAAACATCATATTGGTTTGTGCCCTGGTACAAATCCGATATATGTGCCTGCATACCGTCTACCACACAGCCAAAGGAAAACAGTGGAAGAGGAAGTTGAAAAGATGCTTCATGATGGTGTCATTCAGCCTTTTTCCTCACCTTGGAACACACTGCTCTTTCTGGTGCCTAGAAAGGATGGTGGTGTGAGACCTGCTGTGGATTTCCAGCAGGTGAACAAGGTAACCGTACCGGATCGTTTCCCAATTCTGTTTCTCAGAGACTTACTACAGTCCCTGGGTAAGGGAATTACCATTTTCACTTGCCTGGATCTAGTGTCAGGGTGTTGGCAGGTGGAGCTGACTAAAGAGTCTCGTCCCATCACTGTTTTTAGCACTCACCGTGGGCACTTTGAATTTCTCCGGATGCCTTTTGGATTGAGTAATGCTCCTTTAACATTTCAGAGGATGATAAATCAGTTGCTTGGTGACATGTTAGGGCAGGACGTCTTGGCGTATCCAGATGACTTGATAATTGTTGGCAAGGACGTGGACACTCACTTTAATAAGTTAAAATGGGTGATGGAAACCTTAGGGTCCGCTGGTCTGAAAATCAAGCTGTCAGTGTGTGAATTCTTAAAGTCATGTGTTAGATTTCTGAGGCACTTAGTCGATGGTGATGGCATTAAGGCTCTTCCAGATAAGGTTACTGCCATGATAAACTTCCCTACACCCCAAGTCCAAGGATGATGTTCGCTCGTTTCTAGGACTCACGAGCTTCTATAGAAGATTTGTACGCAGATATGCTGTAATCGCATCACTGTTAATGGTGCTATCAAGAAGGATACAACATGGAAAAGGGGACCATTGGAAGAGTAAAGCTTCAACGACCTCAAGAAAGCCATGACTGAAGCACCTGTGTTAGCATTTCCTGATTATACTCAACCTTTTTACCTGTGCACGGACGCCTCAGGTTCGGTCTGGGAGCGGTGTTACAGCAGAAGGATGAGCAAGGCAAAGTGCACACCATTGCATATGCCAGTAGGGCACTACGACCCCCAGAAAAGAACTACTTGGCGACACATTTGGAGACATTAGCAGTCATGTGGGCATTAGGACATTTCCGGGATATCATCTTCGGCTACTGGATATTTGTTTTAACTGACCATGCACCCATACGTGACTTGCTCAAGGGGAAGAATTTGCACAGTAACGTCACGTGTTGGTACAGCAAGGTAATGGAATTTGACCCTTAAGTCAGATATTTACCGGGCCATCAAAATGTCATTGCCTACGTGCTGAGTAGAAACATTGCTGCTGCCATATCTGAGGATATACTCCTCACTGGGTATTCCCCGGACATGGTAAAAGTGGAACAATGTAAGGATCTGCTATGGTCTCAAGTCATCTATGCCTTGGAGTCTGGCAACGAGACTTGTCTACCTGAACCTCCGGTACCGATGACTCACTTCCACCTTCAACAAGGTCTCTTGTATAAGAAACCACCGGGGAAGTGCACTGTGTATCAGTTGGTTGTTCCTTGTACTCTACAGCAAGCCGTGTTACAGTTGGTTCATGACGTGCCTCAAGCAGGTCATCCCTGAGGCGACAGATGCATACATGAGGCAAGATAGAAGTATAGTACTATTGGCTGACACATGTTAGTCAGTGTGTCAAGTGCGCGGAAATACCAGGAATGACTGGACCTCCGACTCCCATCTTGGAGTATCCCCTTCCAGAAAAACCTTGGGATACAGTCTCCACTGATCTGTTGGCGTTGCCAAAGAGACATCAAGGCTCAAGCTATGTATTAGTGGCAGTGGACCATTTTTTCACTATTCACTGTTTTAGCACCTTTCCAGACGAAAACTGCAGAGGAGGTGGCGGATGCTTTTGTAACCTCTGTGATTTGTCCATAATCTGCACTCAAGGTATTGCTCAGTGATAATGGCAGTGAATTTCGTAACCAGGTGTTACAGGAAATCTGTCGTATGTATGGGGTATAGCAAGTCTTTGTTACACCTTACAGTCCCAAGAGCAATGGCCTTGTGGAGATGACAAACAGAAAGATATTGGTAGTCTTGAGACCAGTGATCAACTTGATGGAGAATGACTGGCAAGACTGGTTACCACACGTAGCAGCGACCATAAACTCCTCAGACAATTCGTCAACAGGGAAATTTCATTACATCCTCTGTGGGGAAGAGAAAGCGTTACCCTACGATTTGCTAGCTGGACCTCCTACTCCGGTGTACAATCCTGAGGATTACAACAAGGTCCAACTTGCGAAATTTCAACGCATACATAGTGAAGTATAGAAGAGATTAAAAGCCTCAAGAGAGGAGATGATGGTGAAACAACACAAAGGTAGTCAAGAAATGACATTGGAGATAGGCCAGAAGGTGATGGTCCAGACTCCTGAAAGGACTTCTAAGCTCAGCACTAAGTTCTGTGGATCATGTACATTTATGGAAAGAGTGCATGGAGAAACCTTTAAAATAAGGAATGATGCAAGTGGAACTCAGAAGCTAGTACATGCTGACAGGATCAAGCCAGTAAGTCAAGAGCTAGGCCTAACTAAGCAGTCGTCTGATGTGTTGTCCCCTCTGTCTTCGTTGCAGTCTATGTCGTCGTTTGTGCCTGTCACTAACCAAGAATATCGCAGCAAACTACGATCCCAGAGCAAGAGCGATTATGGGAGTATCTTCTCTTGCAGAAATGTGGCTGTGGCTTGTATTCCTCTCGCGCTGCTTGGGGTGGACCCATGGAATGACAACGGACATAACTCTATTAATGCCAGGAGCACTGAAGAGCCTACTAGGAGAAATCGTGGTGGCAGAGGATGCAGTCTGTGTGCACTACGTGATGGATGACTATCTCCGAGCTCCGGACACTGTTAAAGGTGCTTTTGAGGGATTGTTTCACCTAAACACCGAGTGTTGGAGATGGGGAATTCACACGACTTGAAAGAGCAGCTAATGGAAATAGGGAAATCACCTGACCTGAAACAGCATCTGATGGGCTTGAAGAGTGAAACTTTCGTACAAGCCTTGCATGGAATAGTCGGACTTCAAACTGAACATATAGATAAGCTCTTAGACAGGCTTACTAAGTTGCATGTTGCTTTACCTAATGCAGATTCTGATCTTTCCCAGCATGTCCATGCACGTACTAAGAGAGGACTTGTGGACTTTCTAGGTATCCTGTCTCAAAGTCTCATTGGTACGGCGCTAGACAAGGACGTAGTGCAATTGGGCAGACAGGTGCATGATTTGACATTGGCAGCTAAGGCAAATAACAGGCTAATCGTACACACGTATGAACAATTAGGCGAGTTCACTAACAAGGCTAACGAGATAATTGTGACTACCAACCATCTCGTAGGAACTGTGAAAAATACCCAAACTAACCTACCAACCCTAATTAACTTAGTGTAAATCACTGAGAACTTACATGCTCTCGATAAGTCAGTCACTGCTTTGAAGTTGCATGCAGCCAATATGGTGGACGGCTTAGTCAATGCAAGCCTAAATGGGGTTAATGCTTTATTGCTTCCAACTCATGTTTTATTCAATGCTCTTGACATAATATGGTGAAGCATGGACTTACGCCACTTTTTGGTATGGATCAGCTGGAGTATTATTACCCACTGTTGGAGGCCCAGTTGACCCATGATGACATCCTGATATTGGTATCTATGAGGAATGGTATAACACACCATGCATGGCGGTTCATTCTTTTCCCTTCTGCTACTAATAACAATACACTTGTCATTCTGAACGAGGGTCTAGAGGTGTTAGTTGTGTCTGATGACAAAAGGTATATAGCAAAAACGACTATGGGTGAGTTTGAGAAATGTAAGGCTTCCTTTCTCGATCTCCATATATGTCCTGCTTTCCATTTTGTCTTTATACTATCAGAGGTAGAGGGGTGTAAGATGGTCTAGTTGGACACGAACGCTTCCTCTACACTGCAACGATGCACTTTCCAACCCATCCAACTCAAGTCAGTTTTCCATGCTCATGTACAGTACTTCTTCTTTCCTGAGACAGAGGACGTAACATTGACATGTGCATCACAACACCAGTTCTTTACGGTAATCGGATACTATGTTGCGCCCGATTTTTGTGAGCTGCACAGTAAAGACATAGTAATTCTACCTAACAGCCAATATCTAGCTTTGTCGGTGAATTTCTCGTCCCAGTTACGACTCTTTCTACCTTCATTCACCGTTTCCTTGTTGAATGTGAACGGGCTGTCTCATGTGTTAAATAAAGTAGAGTTTGTTACCTACCTGAACAAGACTGATTTAAAACGATATGTACTGTCCTATCTTCCTTCATACCTTTCCCCTTCCTATCTTGGTCCTGGCATTGGTTTTCTACTTCTTGTGGTCTTGTCCTGTGTGTGTGTTTTGGGGTATTATCTGAAAGGCCTTAAAGTGGGAAACCCACTAAAACGACAGGTCCGCTCTCGTGGACTGCAAGTGGACTTGCCTGAATAGTTAGCTACCATACACACTGGTTAGGCTACACAGTAGTTAGGACTACAATGTCGACGGGGACGTCGAAAAAGTGTGGCCGAACAATGTTCTGATGCTGACATCATTTCCACAATGTGTTAGGTCTCACACTATTTTTACATATAACATACAGGGATGTTTATTCATGACTGAAGAGTATGTAATATAACGATGAGATGAATAACCAAATACAACTTCACTGTGAGTGTGGAGGGGGAACAAGATGAGAACCCAGACGTGCAAAGGCTAGCATTTTTGGACGTAAATAGAGAGGGTGAAAGAGGATGATAGAAGGATGTAAAGTATGCATATGTTTTAAGTCTTGGGTATCTTTATATATATATATATATATATATATATATATATATATATATATATATATATATATATATATATATATATATATATATATATATATATATATATATATATAGTTTAGTGAGATGTAGTAACACCTAGGACAGCTCTCAATTTATTCTTTCAATACTGTATATTTTTTCTAGTTACAGCAGAAATATTTCATTATCATATTCCTTTACTCCCTTACCCTTATTCTCCTCTTCCTCCTTTTAATCACCATTGCCATGCTGAGCGAGGTGGGGCAAAGTAAGAATGAGATGGAGGGATGAAATACATTTATATGCAGAGACTTCACTTCACCTTGAAGATATGTATGCAAAATAACCACAGGAGAAATGAAAGGAGCGACAGTGAGTACTTTCGTATATTACATCTTCAGATAGAGTGAAACAGAAACGTAAAGGGTAGAGGTCTTTTATGCACACCCGCAGCAGGTAGTGGGACACAAGAATAATGGATGACCTAAATTTTTACCTGCGGCTTAACTTATGGTCACCTGCAGCAGGGAGTGGAACACAACAAAGGATGAACTGAATCTAAAAAAGCACGTGACAAAGGAGCCAGTGATCACCATATTGACTGGACAGGCTTCAAGATTCTAGCAAGATCAAAAAGCTTAGATGAAAGAAATGTAATAGAATTTTGTCTAATTCCTGGCACATATGAAAAGAATGTAAACATGAGCTATGGTCATTTTACACGTGATAAATTGTTAACTGAATTAATTTTAAAGCAGTATCCCCCAGACTCTTTTCTTCTTCATTTCTGCAACACTCGTGGCCTTTCCTCTAACTTTCGCTCTGTTGAGCACCACCTCTCCTCCTCTAAACCTCACCTTCTTTTCCTAACTGAGACTCAGCTGTCTGAGGCAACTGACAGCAGACCCTTTTCTGTATCCTCCTACTTTCTCTATACTCATTTCAAAGCCAAAGGTGGCTGTTGTGTATATATACGCAACAACTTATCTTGCTCTTGTGTTCCTGAACTCGATTCTTCTGAATTCTCTACACTCTGGCTTCGGCTTTCCTGTCATTCTCTGACTAAATATATTTGTGCTGTCTACTTATCTCCTAATTCTACTGACTATCAAAAATTCTTTGACTATCTTACTTCTACGATGGAACACATTCTATCCATTTCTCCTTTCTCTGAAATCTCCATTCTTGTAGATTTCAATGTTCACCACCACCTTTGGCTCTCCTATCCTTTCACTGATCCATCTGGTGAAGAAGCCTACACCTTTTCTATCCTTAATGACCTAGAGCAGCTTGTACAGCACCCTACCCGTATCCCTGACTGCCTTGGAGAGAGCTCCAACATACTTGATCTCTTTCTTACAACTAATCCTTCTGCTTACACTGTTAATCTTTTCTCTCTGTTGGGCTCCTCTGATCACAACCGTATCACCTTAACCTGTCCTATCGCTCCGGTACGGCCTGCGGACCTTCCAAAAAAACGTCGTCTCTGGCACTTTGGAGCTGCGGATTGGGAGGCCCTCAGGCAGTACTTCTTTGATTTTTCCTGTAATGATTATTGCTTCCATGGCAGGGAGCCATCTGGGTGTCCCTTGCTCATTACGGAGGTTATTCTCTCGGGCTGGAAGCATACATTCCTTTCTCATATCCTTTGACTAAGGCACGAAAGCCTTGGTTTAATTGCGCTTGTTCTAATGCTGTCCACAACAAGGAGAGGGCCTATAAAAGGTACCGGAGCCAACCCACCCCTGAATCACATCTTTAATACATTTCTGCCCGGAATCGTGCTAAGTCTGTTCTTCACTCTGCTAAAAATAATTTCACCCGTAAAAAATACTCTCAACTCTAACTCGAACTCTTCCCGCTCCTTCTGGCACGTTGCCAAAAACCTTTCTAACAACTTTACCTCATCATCCTTCCCTCCTCTTTTCTGCTCTGATGGTTCTGTAGCTATTTCTTCTACTGATAAAGCAGATCTCTTTGCTCAGACTTTCTCCTCCAATTACACCTTAGACGATTCCGGTGCTGTTCCTCCATCACTTCCCCCATCTGACTTCCTCATGGCTAACATTAAAATTTCTTCAGCTGATGTATTTTCTGCCATTGCTGGCCTCAGTACTAATAAGGCATCATATGGGCCTGATGGAGTCCCTCCTGTTGTTCTCAAGAACTGTGCTTCTGTGCTTACACCCTGCCTAGGCAAAATCTTTCGCCTTTGTCTGTCAACTTGTACCTTTCCTTCTTGCTGGAAGTTTGCTCTCATTCAGCCAGTCCCAAAGAAGGGTGACCATTCACAACCCTCTAACTATCGTCCACTTGCTTTAACATCCTGTATCTCAAAAGTTTTTAAGTCTATTCTTAATGGAAAAATTTTAAAGTATCTTTCCTATCACAACCTTCTTTCTGATCGTCAGTACGGGTTCCGTCAGGGACGCTCCACAGGCGATCTTCTCACCTACCTTTCAGACTCCTGGTTATCCTCCTTTTGGGAGTTTGGCGAAAGCTTTGCCATTGCACTTGACATCTCAAAGGCTTTCGATCGAGTCTGACATAAATCTTTAATTTCTAAACTGCCCTCTTACAGTTTCTATTCCTCTATCTGTGCCTTCATCTCTAGCTTCCTTTCTGGTCGTTCTATAGCCGCTGTTGTAGACGGCTATCGTTCTTCTCCTAGATCTATTAACAGTGGTGTTCCTCAGGGCTCTGTCCTATCAACAACTCTCTTCCTTCTAAGCTGTACATCTAACCCTATCCACTCATACCCTGATGACTTCACCCTTCACATTTCCATTCGATTCCCGCAACGTCCATCTCAGCAGTTACTTCAACAGGCAAGGGATGAGGCTATGGCACACCTAATGTTTGACTTGGCTCGTATCTCTGACTGGGGTAAAAATAATATGGTTGTTTTTAATGCATCAAAGACTCAGTTTTTGCACCTATCAACCCGACAAAATCTTCCACAGGTATACCCACTTATGTTTAATAATACTCAACTTAATCCTGCATCATCGTTGAACATGCTTGGGGTTTCATTTGCTCAGGACTTGTTTTGGAAAGATCATATTACATCTCTTGTAAAATCTGCTTCCAAGCGATTGGGTGTGCTAAGCCGACTCCGTTCCTTCTTTTCCTCTGCACAATTGTTGACTCTATACAGGGGTTTTATCCGCCCCTGTGTGGAGTACAACTCTCATGTGTGGGGAGGCTCCCCACATACAGCTCTTCTCAAAAGGGTGGAGTCAAAGTCTTTTCGTCTCATTATCTCTCCCCCTCTTACTGACTCCCTTCAACCTCTGTCTCTTCGCCGCAGTGTTGCATCTTTATCTCTTTTCTATCGCTACTTCAATGGTCACTGTTCCTCTGAACTGTCCGCATGCATTCCTCCACTTCTACGATGGGCACGTAGCACCCGTCTAGTAGCAAACTCTCACCCCTTTTCTGTCCAACTCTCTTATGCAAGAGTTAACCGTTACTCCCAATCCTTCATTTATGCAACAGGTCAGCTCTGCAACTGTGTCCCTCTATCTGTATTTCCTGCTTCCTATGAGCTCCAGTCTTTCAAACGCAGTGTGTCCAGGCATCTCGAAATGAATGGATCTTGAATTTGGCTCTCTCTCATATTTTGTTTTTCTCTTGGAAGGAACAGTTTTGCGGGCTCATTCCCTTTGGTTCCTTCTTCCTCACATAAAAAAAAAAAAGACTAACACGTGATTATTCCCTGTCATCTCCTGGTGGTGTAGTCAGACATGTGTGGGACACACCAAGCACACAATTGTGACTACACCACCAGGAGATGACAGGGAACAATCACGTGTTAGGGGATACTGCTTTAAAATTAATTCAGTTAACAATTTATCACACTTAAAATGACCATAGCTTATGTTTACATTCTTTTCATATGTGCCAGAAATTAGACAAGATTCTATTACATTTCTTTCAACTAAGCTTTTTGATCTTACTAGAATCTTGGAGCCTATCCACTCAATATGGTGATCACCGGATGCTTTGTGCTGAAATAAACCACTACTCTGTTGGGCTGTCCTTACACTGTATTTATGTTGTGAGATTCTAGTTTCCAAATCTTTTCCAGATTGTTAAGCCGCAGGTAATAATTCAGGTCATCCATTGTTCTGTGTGTCATTACCTGTTGCGGGTGTGCATAAAAGACCTCTAGCCTTTACGTTTCTGTCTCACTCTGTCTGAAAATGTAATATACGAAAGTACTAATTGTTGCTCCTTGCATTTCTCCTGTGATTAGTTTGCATACATATCTTCACGGTGAAGTGAAGTCTCTGCATAATATATATATATATATATATATATATATATATATATATATATATATATATATATATATATATATATATATATATATATATCTTATGCTAGGAAGAAGGAACCAAGGGCCATGAGCCTGCAATAACAGTTCCCTCCAAGAGAAAAACAAAATACAATAGAGAGCCAAATTCAAGATTCGATCATTTCGAGATGCCTGGTCACACTGCATTTGAAAGACTGGAGATCATATGCACGCAGGAAATACAGACAGAGGGAGACAGTTCCAGAGCTGACCTGTTGCATAAATGAAGGACTGGGAGTAATGGTAAACTCTTGCATTAGAGAGTTGGACAGAAAAGGGATGAGAGTTTGCTACTAGACGGGTGCTATGCGCCCGTCATAGAGGTGGAGGAATGCATGCAGAGAGTTCAGAGGAGCAGTGACCATTGAAGTAGCGATAGAAAAGAGATAAAGATGCAACAGTGCAGCGAAGAGACAGAGGTTGAAGGGAGTCAGTAAGAGGAGGAGAGTTAATGAGACGAAAAGCCTTTGACTCCACCCTATTGAGAAGAGCCATATGTGGGGAGCCTTCCCACACATGAGAGTTGTACTCCACACAGGGGCGGATAAAACCCCTGTATAGAGTCAACAATTGTGCAGGGGTAAAGAATGAACGGAGCCGGCTTACCACACCCAATCTCTTGGAAGGCGATTTTACAAGAGATGTAATATGATCTTTCCAAAACAAGTCCCGAGTAAATGAAACCCAAAGCATGTTCAAGGATGATGCAGGATTAAGGTGAATATTATTAAACATTAGTGGGTATACCTGTGGAAGATTTTGTCGGTTTGATAGGTGTAAGAACTGAGTCTTAGAAGCATTAAAAACAACCAAATTATTTTTACCCCAGTCAGAGACACGAGCCAAGTCAGACACTAGGTGTGCAATAGCCTCATACCTTGTCTGTTGAAGTAACTGCTGAGATGGGCGTTGCGGGAACCGAATGGAAAGGTGAAGGGTGGAGTCATCAGCGTATGAGTGGATAGGGTTAGATGTACAGCTTAGAAGGTCATTGATGAATAAAAAGAAGAGAGTTGTTGATAGGACAGAGCACTGAGCAACACCACTGTTGATAGATCTAGGCGATGAACAATGGCCATCTACAACATCGGCTATAGAACGACTAGAAAGGAAGCTAGTGATGAAGGCACAGATAGAAGGATAGAAACCATAACAGGGCAGTTTGGAAATTAAAGATTTTTGCCAGATTCAATCGAAAGCCTTTGAGATGTCAAGTGCAATGGCAAACTCCCAAAAGGAGGATGACAAGGAGTCTGAAAGGTAGGTGAGAAGATCGCCAGTGGAGCGTCCCTGACGGAACCCATACTGACGATCAGAAAGAAAGTTGTGATACGAAAGATGCCTTAAAATTTTTCTATTGAGAATTGACTCGAGAAATACAGGACGTTAAAGCAATTTGACGATAGTTGGAGGGTTGGGAGTGGTCACCCTTCTTTGGGACTGGCTGAATGAGAGCAAATTTCCAGCAAGAAGGAAAGGTACAAGTTGACAGACAAAGGCGAAAGAGTTTGCCTAGGTAGGGTGTAAGCACAGAAGCACAGTTCTTGAGAACAACAGGAGGGACTCCATCAGGCCCGTATGCCTTGTTAGTATTGAGCTCAGTGATGGCAGAAAATACATCAGCTGAAGAAATTTTAATGTCAGCCATGAGGAAGTCAGAGGGGGGAAGTGATGGAGGAACAGCGCCAGAATCGTCTAAGGTGGAATTGGAGGAGAAAGTCTGTGCGAAGAGATCTGCTTTATCAGTAGAAGAAACAGCTACAGAACCATCAGAATAGAAAAAAGGAGGGAAGGATGATGAGGTAAAGTTGTCAGAAAGGTTTTTGGCAAGGTGCCAGAAGGAGCGGGAAGAATTCGAGTTGAAGAGTTGAGAGCATTTAGTACAGATGAAATAATTTTTAGCAGAGCAAAAAACAAACTTAGCACGATTCCGGGCAGATACGTAAAGATGCTGTGATTCAGGGGTGGGTTGGTTCCTGTACCTTTTGTAGGCCCTCTCCTTGTTGCGGACAGCATTAGAACAAGCGTGATTAAACCAAGGCTTTCTTGCGTTAGTGAAAGGATATGAGAAAGGAATGTATGCTTCCATGCCCGAGAGAATAACCTCTGTAATGCGCAAGGCACACTCAGATGGTTCCCGGCCATGGAAGCAATAATCATTCCAAGGAAAATCAAAGAAGTACTGCCTGAGGGCCTCCCAATCCGCGGCTCCAAAATGCCACAGACGACATTTCCCTGGAGGTTCCACAGTCTGTACCGGAGTGATAGGACAGTTGTGATAAGGTTGTGATTGGAGGAGCCCAACGGGGAGAAAAGATTATCAGTGTAACCAGAAGGATTAGTTGTAAGGAAGAGGTGAAGTATGTTAGAGCTCTTTGGAAGGCGGTCTGGGATACAGGTAGGGTGCTGTACAAGCTGCTCTAGGTCATTAAGGATAGAAAAAATGTAGGCTTGTTCACCAGGTGGATCAGTGAAAGGAGAGGAGAGCCAAAGGTGGTGGTGAACATTGAAATCTCCTAGAATGGAGATTTCCGAGAAAGGAGAAATGGATAGAATGTGTTCCATCGTAGAAGTAAGATAGTCAAAGAATTTTTGATAGTCAGTAGAATTAGGGGATAAGTAAACAGCACAGATATATTTAGTCAGAGAATGACAGGAAAGCCGAAGCCAGAGTGTAGAGAGTTCAGGAGAAACGAGTTCAGGAACACAAGAGCAAGATAAGTCGTTGCGTATATACACAACAGTCACCTTTGGCTTTGAAATGAGTATAGAGAAAGTAGGAGGATACAGAAAAGGGTTTGCTGTCAATTGCCTCAGACAGCTGAGTCTCAGTTAGAAAAAGAAGGTGAGGTTTAGAGGAGAGGTGGTGCTCAACAGAGCGAAAGTTAGAGGAAAGGCTGCGAATGTTGCGGAAATGAAGAAGAAGAGAGTCAGACAGTGATTCCAGGCACCTCGAGTCGTCACCGAGAGAGGGGCGGAAGGTGGGGGCATTTACAGTCCCCCCCCCCTTGGGGACTCCGAGGCTGGGTGATGAAACGCCATGATTTTTTTTAATTTTGGAAAAAGAAGTGTAGTGTGTACTGTGCATGTAGTTTGGTGTAGATAGAGAAATTTGTTTTGGAGAGCATGCTGGCCTACTCTCTGTGTTACTGAGACACTGAAAAAGTTCAGCAAAAGGGGATGGTCAGGAACTAGTCCTGAGGGCTGATGAAACGGGAGCTCCAGCACTCCCTGTCATCAGCTTTCCATCCACCTCGGGAGTACTGCCCTATATATATATATATATATATATATATATATATATATATATATATATATATATATATATATATATATATATATATATATATATAAAGAAGGGTATGGGCTGGATGGAGGGCAGCTAAATGTCGAGGGACATAGCAAAGTTTAGGTGATTTGTTTGTGGCCACCCCTTAGGGGATACAAGAGTTTGGCAATAGATAGACAGAAACTGTGGTAAAGGTTTGGAGAATTGACCCGTGTGGTAGAGTGGGGAGTGTAAGGGATTTAAATTAGCTATCCACCTTTCCCTTTCTTTTGTATTATATGCTGTCATTCACCAGACGACTTTCTTGAGTTTAGAAATGATGTCTCAGACTCATAGCACTTCTTGTGTGTTGTTTCTTGCTGAATTGTTTGCTTTAGCTTAATATGACCCCATGATTAGCCCTTTCATGCCGGGAGACGTCTAAATATATTCTTTTTAACCTGCCCTGGGGCAGGATTTTGTTTGTTTGCTGCTAATTTCATGTAGTTCAGTGGCAGAACAAGACAACACTCTGATTCTAGATGTTTCCATTGCATTTTTTTGTGACTACCATTATGTGCTAGCGTTAACCGCTTGGTACAATTCAGGATACAAGATGGAAAGAAGGCAATTTTAAGCCAAATTAGAGATACTGTATAGTTTATTTTGAGAGCCGAAATGCGGTAATTTTTACCTTAGGATTTATTCACTGGCACAAGTTAACATCTCCCCCCAAACCTTTTTATCACAGAAAGAAGGCATGTACTTGTTCTCGTCAGGGATGTGTTTCAAAATATCACAACATTCTACACACGAATAGGTGTGGGATTCTTAAAGATATTTACGATCGA
Source organism: Coenobita brevimanus (assembly GCF_032717465.1). NCBI lineage: Eukaryota > Metazoa > Arthropoda > Malacostraca > Decapoda > Coenobitidae > Coenobita > Coenobita brevimanus. Next base: position 19,628,509 of record NC_136999.1, read on the forward strand.
TTCCCTGCCGTAACGAGGCAGGGCACGAACTGCTTTTGAGGGAAGTGCTTGATATCGCAAAACTCAGCACTCTCACTTCCTTCGTCCTTCCTGCTAGGTTACAACAAACCCATTTTTATGTGGTTTTCCTCCTTTTTACAGGTTAGAAAGAATTAGACATAGGTTCTCTCCCTTGTCCTTCCTGCAGAAACAAATCGAGATGGGTACATACATTTGAGAATCCTACCGAAGTACTTCTCAACAAAATTATGTACTCAGCTTTGTAACTGGCAAAAAAGTTCAATAGGCCGTTTTCTTCCAACTTACTATGGACTAAATCACGGAAAAGGACACAAAAAAGGAAATATATGATGAGAAAATTTTCTGTCTTATGTCTGCTGCTTTGGAGTAGTTTTGTTATATGAATAATCATTACTAGAGCTCATTGTACTGGAGACAGGCGCCCTCATGTGGTGGTATTATTGTAACTGGGCGATGCAACTGCCCAGTTATAGAAACGTTTCTTAGTTTTCTCACTATCCTCCGGAAGGAGGATAGCTGTCTGCAGGAGAGGGGGAACTTTAGCCTTCACTCCACTGGGCTCATTCAGAAAGCCTGAGGTTGTATCTACTACTACTACTACTGCATAAAATCATCTCCATCCAATTGGGAATTATACTGTGAAAATCAAAACCAGCCTTCATAATGCAGATCACCATTTGGAGGTGTGATGTGAGGATTATCACAAACCCTCATATTACAAACCGTTGGACCCAAGCACTCTAGCGGCTGTGGTTACCAACCATCTACTAGTACTTTTATTACTTTATTTTTATTCATTAACATTACAGTGTTAATAAAGACATTAATCTATTGGAGTCGCTGGTCTACAAGACTCTCGACCACATTAGCTTCGTAAGCCATACCCGCCGAAGAGACAAGTCTGATGGCTGATGATCTTGTGCCCCAGAGGCATAAGTGTGCAGACCTCACGAGCGAGATTATGACAGTCGACATCTCATCCAGGCCATAACAGAACTCTGAGGGTGATGCTTCTTCTCATGATGAGCCTCCGACAGACGTCTCGAATAGAATCTCACTGTCTCTGGATCCATCCCACCTGATGTTGTGAACACAAGGGAGGTGAACTGACCGTGGTCCACATTTTGGATCATTTCTTGATAGTCTCTGTTTTTTCTTATTCACTCCTTTTGTGTGCAGCCTCGAGAGACAGTTCATGATGACCTGCTGCCATAGGATCAAATATTCTAATGTCGAAGAAAGCCCTCTGCCCACGTGTCCAGACACCTCGAGGACTGACATCCACTCTTGCATCATACTTTTGATGTATTTACTGTTCTGTGGATGAAGTGCCCGCCTTCCAGTGGTAGCAGAGCTGGCTCTGTGGAGACATTCTGGCATATTTCCTGCATAATTTTCGAAGTGAGGTCGCGCAATTCATCATGTCTAATGAAAACAAAGCCTCCCATCTTGCAAAGCATTGCATGGTTTGCATCAAAGACAGTACCAGAGGCACAGTGTTGAGTTAGGTCTTCTATTGGCCCCCCATATCTCAAGGCTTTGGTGTCAGTAAATTCTTGTTTGTTGATGTGGAATCCTTTTGCCTTGAGAGGCAGGGTTGCCAGCCAGTTCAATGTCCCAGCTTCCTGTGCAATTTCAGTTCTTCTGCACTGGTCTGGTGTTAGATGTTCGATTATGTGCTACAGCTGGTCCTATTGTCTTGCTTCATGGTCCATGCTTATCTGTGTCTTTATGTCTTTCTGCCTTTGGTGGTCCATCTCACTCATCTCAACCTGGACGCAAATCTTCTGTGACAATGATTCGGTGAGCCTGAGTGAATTTCTGTGTTCGTAGCTTGCCATGGCTGCTGGATATTCAATACCAAGGCCTCTCATCCTGGGTAGTAATGCTAGAAGATCCCTCTGCTACTACTATTACTACTACTAAAACTTACTACTACTACTACTACAACTACTACTGCTACTACTACTACTACTACTACAACTACTACTGGTACTACTACAACTACTACTGCTATTTTTTTTTTTTTTAATAACTTCACCTCCATCCATTGGGAATTATATTGTGAAGATCAAAACCAACCTTCCTAATACAGTTCACCATTTGGAGTTGTAATGCGAAGGTTAACACTAACCCTCATATTACAATCCGTTGGCCCCAAGCACGCCAACGGCTGTGGTTACCAACCATCTACTATTACTATTATTATTTTATTTTATTTTTCTATTTATTGATATTACAGTGTAAATAAAGACATTAAACTATTGGAGTCGCTGGTCTATGCGACTCTCGACCACTGTAGCTTCGTAATCCATACCCGCCAGAGAGACAGGCCTGAGGGCTGATGATCTTGTGTCCCTGAGACATAGCAGAGCAGACCTCACGAGTGAGAATGAGAGTCGACATCTCATCCAGGCCATAACAGAACTCTGCGGTTGACGTTTCTTCTCAGAAAGAACCTCTGCCAGTCTCGAATAGAATCTCACTGCCTCTGGACCCATCCCACCTGATGTAAACACAAGGGGAGTGAATCGACCGTGGTCCACATGTTGGATCCTTTCTTGATAATTTCTATTTTTTTCTTGTTCATTCCTCCTGTGTGCAGCTTCGAGAGACAGTTCACGATGACATGCTGCCATGGGATCGAATATCCTGATGTCGAAAAACGCCCTCTGCCCACGTGTCCAGAAACCTCGAGCACTGACATCCACTCTTGCATCATTTGATGTGTCTGCTGTTCTGTGGGTGAAGTGCTCGCCGTCCAGGGGTAGCAGAGCTGGCTCAATCGTGACATTATGGCATATTTCCTGCAGCATTTTGGCAGTGAGGTCGCATACTTCATTGTGTCGGATGCAAACAAAACCTCCCTTCTTGCATACCATTGCATGGTTTGCATCAAAGGCAGTGCCACAGGCACAGTGTTGAGGTAAGTTCTCTATTGGCCACCCATGTCTTAAGGTTATGGCGTCAATAAATTCTTGTTTGTTGAAGTGGAAGCCTTTTGCCTTGAGAGGCAGGGTTGTGAGCCAGTTCGATGCCCCAACTTCCTGTGCAATTTCAACTCTTCTGCACTGGTCTGGTGTTAGATGTTCGATCATGTGCTGCAGCTGGTCTTTTTGTCTTGCTTCACACTCCTTGCTTATCTGTGTCTTTATGTCTTTCTGCCTTTGGTGGTCAATTTCACTCGTCTCAACCTGGGCGCAGATCTTCTGTGACAAGGATTCGGTGAGCCTACTACTACTACTACTACTACTACTACGACTACTACTACTACTACTTCTAATAATAATAATAACAATGGTAATAATAATAATAATAATAATAATAATAAAGCAGATATACATATTGTGGATCAACATATACTTCATTACTAGGTACTACAGCCACAACATGGAGAAAGGTATATCTGAGCGAATTCGAAGGAGGGAGGAGGTGAGGTAGGCCAAGGAGAAGGTGGAGAGATATGGTGGATGAGTGTGTGAAGAAGAGAGATGTGAAAGTCGGTGAGGCTAGGGAGCTGACAAGAGACCGAGCTGGGTGGATGAACGTGTGAGAAGAATTGCATGATCAGGGATTTTGGCACCCCTTTTTAACGTGGCAGCGTCCGGATTGACTCAATCGGATACATTTATGTGAAGCTACAGAACGTGGTGAATGTTTTTTGCCTATCCGATGGAGCCAGGATTACGGGGGCTTGAATAATGAGTGAATGGAAGCGTGGCCCATTGGATTGGTCAAATCTGGGCTGTCTGGACATTGCTACTCCTTACCCTGCCCTTGGGTGGGAAAGGAGATTCAGATGATGATGATGATGATATATATATCTATCTATATATATATATATATATATATATATATATATATATATATATATAACATCATCATCCGGACCTCTTCCCACCCTAGGGCAGGGTGAGGAGAAGCAACATCCAGACAGCCCAGATTTCCCCAGTCCAATGAGACACACTTCCATTCACTTACCATTCAAGCCTTTGGAATCCTGCCTCTATCTGATACGCCAAAAGCATTCACCACATTCTGTAGCTTTAACCAAACGTATCCGACAGAGTCAGTCCGGATGGTGTCACGTTAAAAAGGGGTGCCAGATCCCTGATCATGTGCTTCTCCTCACAATATTCATACACCCAGCTCGATCTCTTGTCAATACCCTAACATTACCGACTTTCAAACCTGTCTTCCTCACACACTCCTCCATCATATCCCTCCTCCTTCTCCTTGGCCTACCTCGCCTTCTCTCTCCTTCGAATTCGCTCAGATATACCCTTTTTACCACTCTATTGTTATCCTTTTTCTCCACATGACCATACCATTTCAGTACACTGTCTTCGATTCTGGTATCCATAGACTTCCTTACTCCACATCTTTCATGAATCACATTATTTCGTATCCTATCCACCCTCTGTACTCCACATACAGTCCTCAGCAGTCCCATCTCTACTGCTCTCACTCTTGACCTTTTATTTTCATGCCTTGCCATAGCCTCACATCCATATGTTGAAGTTGGCACTACCACTCCTTCATGTAAGTCTCTCGTGCAGCCACAACACTCAAACATAGCACCAGCTACTTTCCTTCCTTGTGTCAGACTACTTTCCATTTATTTTGCACATTTTCCACTCTTCTCTATCCCTGTACCCAGGTATTTGAACTCTTTCACCAATTCCAGTCTCTCCCCATTCACTGTAACATCAAAATGGGAGCCACATGGACCTGGAGCGGTGGCATCTTCGTTGTGGGTCAATCCCCCAGAGGCTGTCGAAGAGAAGAGGAGAACAGCATGAGGGCCAAACCACCGCAAAACCCCCCGGCCCCTCACGGGGCTTGAGTACCTGGGAGTGGCTTCGGTCGCCTGGGCAAGTATCTCCCAACACATCACACACACCAACACCGGTTTTTCTACACCGAGAAATGACTCCCCGGCTGTCATTTCTCGACGATTTCTTCTAGCAGGGGACATTGAGAGCAATCCAGGACCCACCAACAAATACATATGTCCAACACGCTCAAAACCTATCACGTTGAGCTGACAGACAGACGGTTCAGTTCAGTGCAATTCCTGCAAGAAGTGGACCCATTACACCTGCACAACACTTGCATCCAGAAAACATTACACAAACACCTGGATCTCCTCCTTATGCTCCTTCCCCCCACCCACCAACCCCCCTACAAACCCTACTCCTACTTCCTTCACACCTCCACAGCCAAACCCATCGATCCTTCCCACACCATCCAGTCCCCCAACTCTTCCCATTCCAACCCATCCTAATCCACCTCAACCCTTACCTCCATCACAACCTCCTCCTATCCCATCCCCTTCACCCACACCACCTCCCCCCCGTGCTGCAGCAGCCAACACACATCGCACACACAACATAAACATCCTTCAGTTAAACACAGATGGCATAAACACCAAAAAACAAGAACTCACACAATTCATCAAACAACAGAACATACACATTGCCATCTTACAAGGAACAAAACTACACAGAGCACAGAAAACTCCGACATTTCATAACTTTACCACCATTTGACAAGACTGGGCCGACGGCACTGGCAGTGAACTCATCACCCTGGTACACAAAACCATCAACTTTGCAGATACCAGTGTACATACAAAGCCACTTCTTCCCCCACATGACACCATAACAGAAATACAGTTAATTAAAATACGCACTGGTAACAAACACACATAACAATTGCTAACAAATACATTCCCCCCCAATCGTCCCCCACAGTACCACACAATTTCTCTCCACAGATACACCACATCACTAACATACCCAACATCATCCTGGGAGGTGATTTCAACGCCAAGTCGTCGGCCTACCGTGTCAACAACCTTGACACAGACAGAAGACTGGTACTACAGTCCCAGACAGATCATCTTTTCATACTGAACAATCTAGACCAACATACCCATATCCCATACCAAACCCTCTTCCTCCCATCATCTCCAGACATCACCTTTTGCTCCCCAAACCTCGCCCCCACTATATCCTGGAGAGTGGTCAAAACCCTAGGTTCTGATCGCCTCCCAATCATCATCACTACCAAAACCAGAATCACCCCAGCTGGTCACAAACACACATACACTGATTATAAGAGAGCCAACTGGGAGGCCTTTGCAGCTGAAACAGAACAACATTTCGAAACACTAAACAGTACACCCATCACAAACATCAACATCGCTGTGCATACTTTCATTACAATTATACAAAATGCAGACAAAAGACACATCCCTAGAGGCAACAGAAGGAGACACAGTCCCAACTTCACACCAGAAATTCAAGGCCTCATCAGACAACGAGACACACTGCGACACTCCCCAACATCCCATACACAAGACACCAGACAACAAATACAAGAACTCAATACTCAAATAAACAATAAAATATCAGAACAACAAACACAAAACTGGAAAAATTAGCTCCAAACACTTGACCACAAAACAAACATCAGCAAACTCTACAAAACACTAAACAGCATCACACTTTCCAACAGCAACGCCACACAATCACTCGCTGCCATCACAACAACAAACACTATACCCTCAAACAAGCAACAAGCAAACACTCTCATCAATCACTTTTCACAAGTCAGCCATCTAAACCCCCATCCCGAAGACCGACGTATCATCCGACGTAAGAGACAGTTCTCCACAGACCCAGACTACACACCTTTCACTTACAACCAGACGAAGCACATCATTAACAACTTCAAGCACTCATCTGCCTGTGGACCAGACAACATTAGCAACATTCACCTTCAACACCTTGGACTACAAGGCATACAAGCACTCACCAACATATCAAACTACAGCTACTCACACAACATTTTTTTTTTAACGCGAGGAAGAAGGAACCAAAGGCCATCAGCCCGCAATAACAGTTCCCTCCAAGAAAAAAACAAAATACAATAGAGAGCCAAATTCAAGATCCGATCTTTTCGAGATGCCTGGACACACTGCGTTTGAAAGACTGGAGATCATAGGCAGCAGGAAATACAGACAGAGGGAGACAGTTCCAGAGCTGACCTGGAGTGGCGGTTAACTCTTGCATTAGAGAGTTGGACAGAAAAGGGATGAGAATTTGCTGCTAGACGGGTGCTATGCACCCGTTGTAAAGTTGGAAGAATGCATGCAGACAGTTCAGAGGAGCAGTGACCATTAAAGTAGCGATAGAAAAGAGATAAAGATGCAACAGTGTGGCGAAGAGACAAAGGTTGAAGGGAGTCGGTAAGAGGAGGAGAGTTAATGAAACAAAAAGCCTTTGACTCCACCCTATTGAGAAGAGCTGTATGTGGGGAGCCTCCCCACACATGAGAGTTGTACTCCACACAGGGTCGGATAAAACCCCTGTATACAGTCAACAATTGTGCAGGGGTAAAGAAGGAACGGAGTCAGCTTAGCACACCCAATCTCTTGGAAGCAGATTTTACAAGAGATGTAATATCTTTCCAAGATAAGTCCCGAGTAAATGAAACCCAAAGCATGTTCAAGGATGATGCAGGATTAAGCTGAATATTATTAAACATTAGTGGGTATACCTGTGGAAGATTTTGTCGGGTTGATAGGTGTAAGAACTGAGTCTTAGATGCATAAAAAAAAAAAAGATTATTTTTACCCAAGTCAGAGATACGAGCCAAGTCAGACATTAGGTGTGCAATAGCCTCATCCCTTGTTTGTTGAAGTAACTGCTGAGATAGGCGTTGCGGGAACCGAATGGAAAGGTGAAAGGTGGAGTCATCAGCGTATGAGTGGATAGGGTTAGATGTACAGCTTAGAAGGTCATTGATGAGTAAAAGGAAGAGAGTTGGTGATAGGACAGAGCCCTGAGGAACACCACTGTTGATAGATCTAGGAGAAGAACGGTGGCCGTCTACAACAGCGGCTATACAAGGACCAGAAAGGAAGCTAGCGACAAAGGCACAGATAGAAGGATAAAAACCGTAAGAGGGCAGTTTGGAAATTAAAGATTTATGCCAAACTCGATCGAAAGCCTTTGAGATGTCGAGTGCAATGGCAAAGCTTTCGCCAAAGTCCCGAAAGGAGGATAACCAGGAGTATGAAAGGTAGGTGAGAAGATCGCCAGTGGAGCATCCCTGACGGAACCAGTACTGACGATCAGAAGAATGTTGTGATAGGAAAGAGGCCTTAAAATTTTCTATTGAGAATTGACTCGAAAACTTTTGAAATACAGGACGTTAAAACAACTGGACGATAGTTGGAGGGTTGGGAGTGGTCACCCATCTTTGGGACTGGCTGAATGAGAGCAAACTTCCAGCAAGAAGGAAAGGTACAAGTTGACAGACAAAGGCAAAAGAGTTTTCCTAGGCAGGGTGTATGCACAGAAGCATAGTTCTTGAGAACAACAGGAGGGACTCCATGAGGCCCATATGCTTTGTCACTATTGAGGCCAGTGATAATACCCAACATCTGGAAGCATGGCACTATCATCACTATCTCTAAACCCAAGAAAGACCCCACGTTACCCTCCTCACACCGCCCCATCACACTCCTCTACACCCCCTCTAAAGTCACTGAACGACTGGTACTACAACTAGTCACACCTCACATTCCCCTAGCCCAGTCACAACATGGCTTTAGGCCACTACACTCCACAAACACCCTTCTTACAGATCTTACACAGAGAGTTTTCGATGGCATGAATTCAGCTAGGCCAACACACAGAACACTCCTAATCACACTTGATATTAGCAAAGCTTTTGATGCCATCCCCCGCCACAAGCTCACAAACAAAATACTCAACACAAATATGCACAATAACACAAAAAGATGGCTGGCAAACTACTTAGCAGGCAGATGTGCACACGTAACATTTGCCGGTCAGTCTTCTAACATCAGAAACTTCACAAACGGCATCCCCCAAGGATCTGTTTTGTCCCCTACACTCTTTAACCTATACATGCATGACATACCTACACCCCACACTCCACAGATACATATAGCTTCCTATGCAGATGATATAACACATGTATGCACCAAAACGTAAACACAGCTGCACACATCATTCAACCTTACCTCATCACACTACACGAATGGTTCACCACAAACAGGCTCAAAATAGTCCCAGCCAAATCTGCAGTGACCCTTCTCATAAACTGGACAGCAGAACACAGTCACATCCCACACCTCACCATAAACAACACTCCCCTATCACACACACACACACAAAATCCTTGGTGTAACTTACAATACATCAATGTCATTTAAACAACACATCACAAACATTAAAAATAGAATAACACCAAGACTCAGTGCTTTGAAGTCACTTGCCCATACAACATTCGGACACAACAAAGAAACCACCACCACAGTATACAAACAATACATACGTTCAGTGATGATTTATGCAAGCCCTGCCTGGGCTTCTAACCTCACCAAAACACACTACAACACTCTACAGACCTTACAGAACAAGGCCCTAAAAATGATCGCAGGCTGTACAGCTACTACACCCACAGACCACCTACATCAAGAAACCAAAGTCCTCAAAGTCAAGGATCACCTAGAAATGAGAGGCACCCAGTTTCTTGCTGCAGCCTCCACAAACCCACAACATCCACTATATTACATGGCAGTACATCCACCCACACCAAGGAACATCAAAACGACACCCAGTACACGATACCATACACAAATACTGTCATCTCTCCCTCCTCGCCCACCTCAGACCAGCTTCCAGAAGCATATCCACACTTAGATCACTCGCCGCTCCATTCAGTCACTTAAAGACAACACACAGCTGCATGCACGGCCTCCTGACATCCACTCTTTTGAATCCTATCTCCCTCGTGAGGACAGGGTCCACCTGGCCAGGCTGAGATGTGGGCACAATCCAGCCCTCTTAAGCTACCAGAAGAGGCTGGATGACTCCGTCACTGATGCCTGTCCAGGATGCAACACAGCGCCCCATGCTATTAAGCACATTATGCATTGCACACAATCACCTACGCCAACAACACAACATACACTCTTTGAGAGCTCTGTGGGAAAGCCCAGTCTCGGCCATGGCCTTCCTAAGGGACTTGGGGCTGTTCGGCCAGACTGCCTAGGGAACAACTACTACTACTACTACTACTACTACTACTGGGAGTCACCTTCTCTCTCAATAACCATTACTTTACTCTTTTCTACATTTACTCTCACGACATGAAGCTCACAGACATCAGCAAAACTCTGCACTAGTCTGCCACGTTCTTGTTCGATATTTACAAGTAGTACTGCATCATCAGCATACAACAAATTTCAGATATTCCATCCATCACCGTTCATTACCAACGCCATTCCCCTCTTCATTATTCGTGTATTTACTTCTTGCATCACCCCACCCTACAGTATATATATATTACGCAACCATGGGGTCATCACACAACCTTGTCGCATGCCCACGCCGATCGTGACCCATTCACTTAGATGCCCATTTACCCTTACACATGCATCACTATCATTATAAAAAAAAAAAAAACTTGACGCTAACAGCTTCCCATCTACATCGTACATGCGCAAAGCCTTCCACAATCCTTCTCTGTCTACTTTGTCGTATGCTTTTTCAAGATCCTTGAATGCCATAAACATCTTATAGTCCCTCCAATATTTGTCTTACTGCAAATATTTGATCCACACCTCTACCAGTCCTAAAGCCACTCTGTTCGTCACTCACTAGGACTCCTGATAGCTCTCTTACTTTCTCTGTAATAATTCTTTCACATACCTTCCCTACCATACTCAATAAGCTTATGCCACGATAAGTCTTGCACTTACTTCTCTCACCTTTATTTTTGTACAAGGGAACAATCACAGCCTTTTCCACTCTGCTGTTTCACTCATCCATGCTTTCTTACATATTTCTAACAAGCACTTCATTCCGCTCTCTCCACAATACTTAATCATCTCTGCGTACACATCATCAACCCCTGCTGCATTCCCATTTTTCAGCCACTTCACAGCACTCTTCACCTATGCGAGTGTCACGTTTCCTGACACAGCATTCCTTCTCTTCACCCCCCCAAAACTAATCATGTTTATAGTGGCTCTGCTCTCTCTATTCCCATTCATCAGGCTTTCAAAATATTCTTTCCATACGGTCCTTACTTCATCCCCATGGGTTAATAATCTGCCACCTACATCCTTCCACCCTTCACATTTCATTCTGCTGTCACTTCTGCATTTCCGCACCTCTTTCTGGAATTACTTCCTATTTTTCAGAGTTGTTTCCATTCGTTTTCCTTCCTAGATCATCAATCGACCTCTTTCTTTTTGCTCTTCACTAGTCTCTTTACGTGCGTCCTGCTCTCGATATGTTCAGTTCTTATTTCAATTGAGCCCCTGTCATGTAACCACTCTAGCCACTTCTTCCTCTCTTCCTCCACTGCTCTCTTAATCTCTTCATCCCACCATGCTGTACCTTCCTTCTTTGTTGTTACTCTTGGCACACCACACACAGCTTTAGCATTCCTAACTAAGCAATCCCTATATGCATTCCACAGACTGTACAGGTCCATTTCATTCCAATTCACTGATTATAACTCCTCCTCTACTTTGATCCTGTATTCCTCTGCCATTTCTTTGACCCTCAATTTCTCGACTTTCAGTCTTTTTCCCTGACTGCTCCTCTCTCTCTCTCTCCTGGTCCATCTCACTCTTCTCAGCTTGATCTTGCATACCATAATCATATGATCTGACAGCCCTCCACATCGTCCTCTCACAGCCATTTCCAGCATCGATCTCTCTACAAGCAAGTAATCAGTCAGGCGCCTTTCAACACGATCCTCGTTCCCTCTATACCATGTATATTTATGTGCATCTTCGTGTTTTTAAATACGAGTTACAAATGCACAACCCCCTTTCCTGACACATATCCTTCAGTCACTTCCCATTATCATTTTCTCCTGGTACTCCATTGCAACCCATTATGTTATCCTTAGGACCAGTGCCTACTCTTCCATTCATATCGCCCATTACGATCACTTTATAGCGCCTGGGCACCTCTCCCACTGCTTCATCCAGCTCATCCCAGAACCTGTCTATCTCTCTCTCATTCCCGTCAACACACGGTGCATATGCTTCAATCACAACCTCTTTCACCTTCGCAGACTTGAACTTGGCATACATAAATCTCGAGCTGACACATCTGTAAACCCTCATTCCACTCTGGCACTCCTCATTCATCAAGAACACAACTCCTTCCTTGCACCTTCCTCGCCCATTCATGCCCGATCTTACACATTTCACACCCTCCCACTTCTCCACTTCACATCCTTTCATCTTTGCTTCATGCAGTGCCATTACGGCATATCTCACACTCTTGAACACATTCACCACTTCCACCCTCCTACTGTCCTCATTCACACCTCTCACATTCCACATGGCCATGTGAATCTGCCCATATGGTTGAGGCCTTGGGCAGGTATTGTGCCCTCCGAGGCTCTCTGGAACATTTTCCTTGATTAAGTGATTTTAGATAAGGGAATCTGGGGCACACTTTATCCAGCCAAAACCCCGATTATATGGGTATCACTCAGCGTAGTAAATGGTGTACTGGGTACAGGAAACATTGTGCATGTCACTCAGTGTAGAGACCATAAGGCATCCCTACATTGAGTGAGTGGATGATGGGTGCCCCCATCCACCACCTATATATATATATATATATATATATATATATAAAGATAAATATATATATAATATATATATATATATATATATATATATATATATATATATATATAACAAATATGTTTTTCTAAACATTATACTTCAATGTACACTTTTTAATCTAACGAAAAAAGAAAATACCCTGTTGCATGAAAACATTGTTAGATTTTAAGTGGTATATTTCACAACAGAAATTAATTTTTATGGTGGTAAAAAAAAAGTGTCGTGACAACGGTCCCCAACCGTATAAAATAATTCTTTATTTGTTAAGTATACAGTACGTCAGATTTGTCAGTACAGTACATCTTAATTGTTCGTCATTACCATTTTTTTCTTTAAAAGGAATAGTAGTTCAGAAACGACACACACACACACACACACACACACACACACACACACACACAGAAGGTGGCAAAATCAAAGAGAGAGAGAGAGAGAGAGAGAGAGAGAGAGAGAGAGAGAGAGAGAGAGAGAGAGAGAGATGATCTGGGAATACCGTTTGTTGTAAGTTGTATTTACCTCACTTTGGAGAAGATCGAATTTGAAGGTCTCTGGTCAACATACCTAAAATGAAGATAAACATAACCCAAAGTGGCGGTTTGGCCTTCGTCTCTGCGGCAGGCTAGTTTATCACGTTGTGCAACAAATGTTCTGTTTTCCTGGGAATTCATTGTTATTTTCGCGATACATGAATCACGAATACCTTGTAATGAGTTTTCATTGAGTCATTTCTTTGGTCTGGCAGGGTTACGCAACCTGACCCATAATAATTAGCATAATTCACATCAACCTACCTTCTTTTAAAAGTTTTCATTTATGGTCAGGTTTGACTGAAACTTTGCAGGTTGGTGTATTTAAAGATTTTGCTATTTGGATTTTAGAAACATAGGCATTTTTTCCAAGGTATTTTCTTAATTACATTTTATAGAGTTTGTCTAAATCTGTGCGTTCTCATATCTGTATTTTGTATCTGATGGCCTCGAGAGGTTGGAAGTATCCGGTAGATGCGTTCAGCTATGTCTGCGGCCAACTTATAAAGAAAAGAGCAAAAATGCTCTCGGTGGAAGTATCTACCACCATGTGTGCTGCCTACCAAGAACATCTTGGCATGACGGTAGGGGATCGAGACAAACCCCGGGCACCTCATGTCACCTGTGAGCATTGCAAGAAACTCTTGAAGATAAAAATGGTCGATATACTCTTTATTACAAATGTAATTATGATTGTTAATATAAATTTCATTTTTAATTATTTTCATTGTTACAATATTATTTTGTTGTTTGACATGATGGTTCTGAGGAGAAAAGATAGCCATGAAGTTCACAATCCTAGACTCCACTGACCACTTAGTCAACTGCTACTTCTGCATTCTGGAATCTTCCAAACGTCGGACTAGCAAGACAACACCTGCTGTCATGTATCCGGACCTTCCTTCATCCATCGTTTCCGTGCCGTGCTGCCCTGAGCTCTCCGTATCCACCCCTCTGTAGGAAGAGCATCAGGAGAGAGCAGCAAGTCAAAGGGCGAGGACGATACTCCTGATCCAGATTACAGTTTCCAAAGTTAGGCTAAGGGAAAAAACCCATACTGCTCCAACCAAGAAGACCTCAATGAGCTGATGAGAAATATTTGTCTGACGTCTTCTGACATCTAGACCCAAACAGCTAGTCTCAAGCCAGAGGAAGTATCACCAGGCATTCTTCTGCTTCGTCACCCTTCGATATGGACTTTTGTCACAATGTGACCAGTCTGTTCAAGACGACCGGAATCCCCTGCAACCAGCATGAGTGGCACCTTCTCTTTGACGTCTCAACCACGAACCTCAAAGCCATACTGCCTCATAACAGAAGCCAACTCCCATCTCTTCCTCTGGCTCACTCGGTGCCCCTCAGGGAGGTGCACAACAACGCCAAGATTCTGCTGGACCCTTGAAGTATGATGAGTACAGCTGGGAGGTCATCAGAGGCTTCAAAATGGAGGCCTTCCTGATGGGTCTCAAAGGTGGTTTTGCCAGGTTCCCCCGCTATCTTTGTTTTTGTGACAGCAGGACACAATGGTTCACTACGATAGATGTGACTGGCCATAGTGGACCGAGTTCTCTGTGGAGAGGAGCAACATGAAGTGGGAGCCACTGGTGGACCCTCAGAAGGTGTTCCTGCCCCAACTGCATATCAAGCTGGGCCTTATGAAGCAATTCGTCACAACTCTAGGTAAGGAGTCGGCGGCCATCAAGTGTCTCAAAGACTTCTTCCCCAAGCTGTCTGAGGCAAAAGTCGAAGCCGGTGTCATTGTTGGACAACAGATAAAACAGATCCGGGAGTGCAAAGAATTCCATAAGAAGCTCACCAGGGTACAGAATGCTGCTTGGAACAGATTTGTTGCAGTGATTTGTGACCTCCTGGACAACAACAAAGCCGAGAACTATGAAACTGGTGGCGACTCTGCTGAGGACTTATGATGC
The DNA here is from genome assembly GCF_032717465.1 of Coenobita brevimanus. Classification (NCBI taxonomy): domain Eukaryota; kingdom Metazoa; phylum Arthropoda; class Malacostraca; order Decapoda; family Coenobitidae; genus Coenobita; species Coenobita brevimanus. The sequence continues at coordinate 19,643,688 of NC_136999.1, forward strand.
CATGGACTGCAGGATGTCCCACAAAGTCCATGTCCTCGACTCTCATCTACATAAATTCAAGGAGAACGTACTTGGAGGACGAAGGTGAGCGTTTCCACCAGGATATACTGGAGTCTGAATTCCGCTATCAAGGGCAGTACAATGAGGACGTGATGGGAGACTACATTTAAGGGCTGGTTCCTGAAAGTGACTTACTGTATACTCGTATATCTCGAAAACCTAGTGAGTTTTAAATCTTTTATAATATTTTTTTTTGAAAATACATATAAAGTTCAAATAATTCAAAGCGCTTTTCTGGCTTTTGGCAAATAATAAGGAAAATTGCCGGCTTTCTCAATAAAAACGGGCAAATTTTGAATTATCACATTCCTGGTCATAAACCCAAATTCTGAGGCAAATGATAGCTCTTTTCCGTAGTTTTGAGACATAAGCAAACGGGAAATAAGGGTTACTTCCCGGGAACAAAATATCTGTTATCTTGTGTAATCATTTTAGCATGATAACATGGTTTACATTTGCAGCCTCCAGATGATCAAGTTAACTTAGGGAGGACTTTTTGAAGTGAGCAGATGAAACATTTTAATCTCTTCACTATGATATTCTCTACTGGTGTGCTTTTTCTTACACTGCTTAAGGGGATTTTTACAGTTTTCATGGTGGATGTGTTCTCCTCCTCGTTTTTCTTTTTGATGATCTTTGCCTCGTCTGTACGTTTTTATTTCTTAGCTGATTAGCCTGAAAATTATGACACATGTACAGTCGTGGTCATTAATAATCACCTATCATCCGGTACACCGTGCCTCAGCCTGTCTCCTTTACGCGCGGCAAGTCACAGTGGAGTAGGAGGGGCTGAGAGGGAGGGGCCAGAGAGAGAAGGGAAGGTGGGTGGGGGGACGAGTGACGGTGCGAGGGTGGAGTGAGGAAGGGGAGGGAGGGTAGGTAGGGGAGGGAGAATGAAGAGCGAAGTGGTGGTCATATTATTTGTCTGTTTTCTTTCATTCAGGGCATAATATAAAGGAGGTAATATTCAGTAGATAATGCTGCATTGCATCTTGTTTAACTGCGTCAGATAACAAGCTTTAGATATGTGGTGACATCAATTGCTGGCTCGTGAGTGAAATATACTGACGTGACAGGTCGAACTTAAGTGCAGAGCCATCAAGACAGTGTGGGACCAGATTGTCAGACCAGATTGTCAACGCGTGGGAGCCAGAGAACCAGAGGACACAGGCCCCCTCCTCCAGGACACCACGGACGAGCGGGAGCTGTTCAGACGAAACCAGCAAACCATCAACAACACTGTTTCCTCGCTGCCGCGAAGACTGCAAGAGGCTATAAGAGGTAGGAGGCCACTGGACTACTTTCTTAAAGCTTTCCTTGTTGCTTTGGCTTTACCAACGTCGGTAATCATTGACATATATTTGGGGAGTTTGGGTAGGATTTTGTTATATTTTCCTTCCAACATTTTATGAGAGATATCGTAATTACATCCACCCATGTGCACAGACAGCAAATTTATTTTTTTCTTGTATGCAGCCTTTTCATAAAGAGGTGCCATAAAATAGTTGACATGATGGTGACTGTGTAGAGGGAATGTATACAAAGAGGATGATCATATTTATTGTCGACACAGCCATGTCAAAGGTTGCATATGATATTTAGTTCCAAAATTAATTACATGTAAGGGTAGAGGACGTTTCTTAATTAAACATTACGGAAGTCAGAGTCATCCAGATTCCATTCTGTGTCCGATGTGAAAATACACGGATAAACACAAATATCTGTCTCTGCACTAATATTTTATCTGACACGTCAATATATTTCTCCGACGAGCCAGCAGTTGATATCACCACCTATCTAAAGTTTGTTATATGACGCCGTTATACAAGATGTAATGCAGCACTATCTACAGGATAGTACCTCCTTTATAGCATGCCCGCATGAAAGAAAATAGACAAATAATGTGACCACCACTTCTCATTCATTCTCCCTCCCCTACCTCCCTTCCCTCACTCCACCCCCCCACACCATCACTCGTCCCCCCACCCACCTTTCCTTCTCTCTCTGGCCCCTCCCTCTCAGTCCCTCTTACTCCACTGTGACTTGTCGAGCATATTGGCGGCAGCCTGAGGCACGGGGTACTGGAGGATAGGTGATTATTTATGACCACGACTGTACAGTCAGGGAAAGGTCCGCATTACCCACCTCCCGAAGCACTGGTGTGAGACGGGTGAATGTGAAGCAGCAGCCAGAGCTCAAATGTCTGGTAACTGTGTGCGTGAAGGAGGGGGAGGCGGAGAATGGCGGCAGATGAGGGTTTGGTGATAGGTTGGGAATCACGTGTAAGTTAGCAATGTAGGCTATGGCTTGGACCGTGTGTTTGAATTAATTTAGTAACGACAATTGATAAATGATCATGACAATTATATATATATATATATATATATATATATATATATATATATATATATATATATATATATATATATGTTTCCTCATCTTTGTCAAATATCAACCATTCAACACACACCTATGTCGTGGAGGTTACGAGTCTCGGCCCATCTCTTGCTCTACTTCCTGACTGTGAGGATTGAAACCCCTACCTCGCGGGCAACAGCTTGTATGGAGTGCCCAGCTTGTCGTAGACCGACTATGCGTCCCCTGAAGGCTACTTGCCGTTGTTGATGATCCATTCTCGAGTCATCTGCATCGCGTTTGTACTTTGAGAATACTTCGGACGCATTATCATTGGCTATTGATACTGTGACGTGAGCAACTTTCTAAACCCTCCCAGCCACGTCCACCCTCCCTCCCACTCACAGTTACCAAACAGGTAGGGTCTGGCTGTTGTTTCGTGCCTATTCGTCGACCACCAATGCTCCGAACAATGGGTAATGCGGAACTTTCCCTGACTGTACAGTACAAAACAGCTCCAGGGTTTGGTGGGTCGACATAACTTTCTCCCATTTTCTCTTAATAATAGTCTTTAAAGTAACTGTCTTGTCCAAAATGAGTTAAAACACATGCGCGTAACCACCAAAAGTGTAATATCACCAGACACCAAAACATCCATACTGATGCAGGCACATTTTTTTTTTTTTTCCCAGATTCAAACACGGTTTCGGTTTGGACCAAGTTCGACTCGAATGGGTCTTATAGCTTGTTGTTCCGTGATTTGTTTGTTTCATATGGGTTAAGAGCAAGCATATGCATTTGCATATAGGCAGTAAACTTGAAGAAATGTCACTCATTTGCTGGTAAATGCTGCCTTCAAAATTATTGATGCTATTCCTAAAGGAAACTATACTATTTTGGAAAAAACTCTGGTAGCAAAGGTGTTAAAATAACATCCAATAACGACTCCTATAATGTGATACATTTTCAGCCTTGCTCTTGCTACGGGCAGACGCTTTTTTCTCTCAGCTAAAGGAATGTGTCTCGTAGTTAACAGGTTAAGGGGCAAAAACTGGAATGGTAAATATATTCACTTTCCTTAATTTAACAGGTTTTATTTTTTCATTGGGTTCATACCTCAAAAAATGGCCAAAAAAGTACAATCTTGAGTGTAATATTGATAAAAATTGCCAATTATCGCTTTTAACCACTGAAATTTGGGGACCAACAGACTTAATTATCTCTATTTCTGTGTTTCCATCTAAACACTGTGTTCGCTGAGGCAGTAGAGGAATGCCTGCAGGTGGTGCCACCGATAATAGGAGACAGTTCTTCTGCCCAGTTATACAATCGTTCCGCGACTTCCCCACCTATCCCCTGAAAGGCGACAGTGGACTGCAGAGGAAGGGCAACTTCAGTCTGCAGTCCACAAGGTTCTCGTTCTGATGAGTCTTGGGCTTACAAATCAGCAACACTCATCAATTTTGCTTGGGCAAGAGAAAACATTTTGAGGCCAAATGGTTATAAACAACGTCGGTTTTCCACCTCGCTGCTGTGGACGCACTTGGGTAAAATATTCACACTGACATGATACAGTTTAAGCTGTAGGGAATCCTAAAAAAAAGAAAAAAAATGTATCTCTCAGTTTCCAAGGCACCTTAATTCTATCATGACAGGAGAGGAGGGAGGGAGGCTGGGATAATTCATTTTACTTGATATTCCTTGTTGTGTCCAGGTACCAAGCTTCTGTATCTCTGAATTTTCTGTCAGTGTGTCACTTCATTTCTCCTCAGATTTTTTACTTTGATGGCATTTGTTATATTTAATTCATGCTTCCACTAAACGAATTTATTCAACTAAGGGACACCTCTAGGAACACTTGCGTTAAAGAGATTACTTCACCTGTATCAGGCGCTGTGTTCCCACCTCAGTTTTCACAGCGTTGCCTGCAGTGAATCAAGAGGCCCACCGAATATGATGCCAGTGCTTGGAAACTTACGATTCCCTAGGGCGGCACCGCACTGCACCACAACTACACGCCTCCAACACCCGACACTTTCTACACCCTTGGGGACGCTGCAGTGCTCATAAGATAAGCTCTGTGGCTGTATCATCTCAACACACAAGCACGCACATGCACAAGCTCGTGGGCATGCACAAGTATTGAATGTACTCCACTGTTTTTAGATTTTATTATAATAACTTTATTGGTTATCTAAGCAGTAAGCTGTTAGTATTGTCCATCATTCACATAAAATACATGTATTCCTCCAATCTGTGTACTTTCAGACTTCGGCTGCAGAATTAATTCACAGTGTATGATTATAAAAATAACAAAATAAAAATAATATAAAAATAACAGTAGTGATAGTGGCAGAAGTAGTAGTAGTAGTAGTAGTAGTAGTAGTAATACTAATTATAATTAAAATAGTAATTATTATTATTATTATTAATATTATCATTATAATCATCATCAATCATCATTATAATAATAATAATGATAATTATACTACTACTACTACTACTACTAGTGATAATAATAATAATAATAATAATAATAATAATAATAATTTATTATTATTATTATTATTATTATTATTATTATTATCTATCCGGACCATCATCCACTCACCTGATGTAGTGCTGCCTACTTCTTCCTTAGACTTTATCATTCTTTTTCTGTGCCTGCCCTCCTCCCTTCCTATTTCTCCCATCTTTCCTGTCACTTCCTATTGCTTTCTTTCCTTTACAGGTGGCTTTACATTGAGTGACGAGCCAAACGGTTTCCTGTAAGCAAGAAACCATTTACAACGCTGGGTGGTAACCATATAACCAAACCACACGTGCTCCCTACGTGTCAACGAGTGGGTTGGTGGAGGGTTAGTGCACCTCCCCGTAAAATAATTAACTCAAAGTCAAATGGCCACCCCTTACGAGATTATGGCGTTTGGCAATAGATAGATTATTATTATTATTATTATTATTATTATTATTATTATTGCTATGATTATAATGATAACAATAATAACAAGCGGTACCAAGGTAAAGTAAACCCGTCCCGGGCAGTCATTTTAGTGCTGGCGTATAAACACATCACGATATCTAGTCAAAGATGTCACATATCAAATCTGGAGTAAATCGGGTGAAAACTGACGACTTTATGCCCATTTGAAATTTTAGGTCCGACCCACATGACATTGCCCCCCCCTACTGCTAACTGGGGGGTGAACCCCCTGATGTAATGAGGTATTTTACAGGATGCAAACTTGAAAGATGCACCTTTAGGTTTTGGTTTCATGTTGATATGACATATTTGAAAGGAGTTATGGCGATTTTTTTTTTTTTTTTTTTTTTTTACGTTTCTTGGGCCTTGACCCAGTTTGGCCCAAAAGTTAATAAGGTGATCAGAACGTCATAGTCCATCATCCTTGTAATTTTAGTCAAAATCGCACCAGTAGTTTTCGCGTAAAGTTAACGGACAGACAGACAGAGAGACAGACAGCAAACAGATAAACCGAGTGAAAACAATACTCGTCCCCTAGCCTCTGGAGGGGGGGGACTGGAAATAATAATAATAATAATAATAAAATAAGTATTTTAGTAATAGTAGTAGTAGTAGTAGTACCATTATCAAAATTATATATATATATATATATATATATATATATATATATATATATATATATATATATATATATATATATATATATATATATATCCTTACACACACACACACATACATAGTTATGTCTCATAATCTTTAATCCAACAGCTGCTGCATTAGGTTTCCTGGTCTCCCACCCCCCCATTTCCAAAAATAAACATGAACAAATTTTTTCTCAAAAATAATTTTTGCTTCCATGAAATGAAAGAGTCCATGAAAAGAGTATAGGAAAAAGATACACTAGTTCATTATTATTTTACCTAAGTGCATCCGTGGTGAGGTAATGATGTAACGTTGCCCATCTTCATAAAAGTAACATGGAGATACTGAGGATGTGTGGGTGGTGGCGGGCGGGATGCATGGGTGGCAATGGAAATAGCTCAGCTGAGATGCCAACCAACATTAGGAAAGCGCCCGAAAAAAAAAAAAAAAAAAAAAATTGCTTATATGTTGTATGTAACAGCAACACGTTTTCCATCATATGAAGTATGAGGCAACTATTGGGTTAATTAACCTTCAAATTCGATCTTCTCCAAAGTGAGGTCAATAACTATCAATTTACAACAAATGGTAGTTCCCTTCAAAGGTAATTCCCTGTCCCCAGTTCTGGCAAATATTGACATGGAATACTTTGAGAAACATTTACTGACCTCCATAAAGGGGCAACACATAGTTTGGCTCCGATACGTTGATGATATCCTGTGCTTCTGGCCTAACAGTCTTCCCATTCATGAATTTCTCCTGCATCTTAATTCGTTAGTTCCATCGATTAAGTTTACTCATGAGATGGAAATGGATAATGAATTGCCATCTTTGGATGTAAAAGTTATCAGGAACCAAAATGTTTTGAAGACTAAGGCATACAGAAAACCTACAAATATTATGTCATATGTTCATTACTATTCAAACAATTATATTAATGTGAAAAGATCTGTGTTCATATCCATGTACCTAAGAGCATATAGAATTTCAGACCCAGAATTTTTAGATGATGAACTAAAAATGATTCAGAGTATTGGAAAGAAGCTAAAATATCCACAGCGCACACTAACTCAGTGCCACAATACAGCCAAGAAACGATTCCTTGAAGGGAAAACTAATAACCCAGATCGCCAGAACATTCAAAGAACCCTTGTCCTCCCCTTCCATGAAAAGAATTTTCTTGATGTTGTTCACATACTGAGGAAACTCAATGTACAAGTAGTATTCAAATATGAGAACACTATCAAAAAAACCCTCATCAAGAACAGCCCTTTCAGTAATTCAGGCGTTGTTTACAAAATCCCTTTTAAAAGCTGTAACAAATTTTACATAGGACAATCTGGAAAAGATTTGGAAACTAGAATCTCACAATATAAATACAATGTAAGGACAGCCCAACAGAGTAGTGGTTTATTTCAGCACAAAGCATCCAGTGATCACCATATTGACTGGACAGGCTCCAAGATTCTAGCAAGATCCATAAGCTAAGATGAAAGAAATGTAATAGAATCTTGTCTAATTTCTGGCACATATGAAAAGAATGTAAACATGAGCTATGTCATTTTAAGTGTGATAAATTGTTAACTGAATTAATTTTAAAGCAGTATCCCCCAGACTAACACGTGATTGTTCCCTGTCATCTCCTGGTGGTGTAGTCACACCTGTGTGGGACACACCAAGCATTAATCCTCTAGGTCTCAAGTTAAGCAGCAGTATTTATCCCTTCCTCCCTCCCCTCTCTCCCCTTTCCCCTTCCCCTCCCCCTTCCCCCTCCCTCCCACTCCCCTTTCCTCCCCTCCTACTCCCTCCTCCTTTGTCACGTGCATTTTTAGATTCAGGTCATCCTTTGTTGTGTTCCACTCCCTGCTGCAGGTGACCATAAGTTAAGCCGCAGGTAAAAATTCAGGTCATCCATTGTTCTGTGTGCCACTACCTGCTGCGGGTGTGCATAAAAGACCTCTACCCTTTACGTTTCTCTCTCACTCTGAAGATGTAATATACGAAAGTACTCACTGTCGCTCCTATCATTTCTCCTGTGGTTAGCTTGCATACATATCTTCACGGTGAAGTGAAGTTTCTGCATATATATATATATATATATATATATCCAGGGGCAGGATCCCATTGCTACCTGGCGCGTCCCCGGGTGGCGGATAAGGGAAGGCCTTGTAGATATACGAGGTACCGTCTTAGACAGCGCGGACCATGGGACCCCCTACAGATATATAGGGCTCCACCGAATATAAAGAATAAGGTGGCAAAAAAATTACATCTCACCAGAAACTATGTGGCAGGGAGGTGAGATTATTTGCCACAATCCTCCCAAACAAACATGAGTTCTATTGCAAATGATTTGACGGACATTATCTGTTGGATCATCGTCTGCTAAAGGTCCAAACGCACTGCCTCCTGTGCTTACGGGCAATGTGCCACCGAAAGTGACTGAACTGGAAAACATTAGTTGGGATATTGTAGATTTGAGTGAGATCCGCAGAAAAAAAGAAAAAGTAATTCAGCCCGAAGACAGGAAACACCTATTTTACTACAGTGGAAAGGAAAATGAAAGAGTTAGTGGTGTAGGATTTCTAATTAACAGAAATCTTGCAGACAGCATTGTTAAATTCAGCAGTGTATCTGACAGAACAGCATTTGTTGTCATTAGACTATGCAAAAAATATACCATGAAAGTCATACAAGTATATGCAAAAACTTCTCAAAGCCCAGATGAAGAAATAGAAACATTCTACGACGACATCTCCCAGATTATGGATGAAGAAAAGACAACATATACTATACTCATGGGAGACTTCAATGCAAAAGTTGGGAAGTCGAAAAATGGAGACGCATGTATGGGAAAAATTGGAGTAGGAGAAAGGAATGAAAGAGGAGAAATGCTGGTAAATTTTGCTGAAATGTTTAACATGAGAATAATGAACACATTCTTCCACAAAAGAACAAGAAGAAAGTGGACTTGGAGAAGCCCAAATGGAGAAACAGAGAATGAAATCGACTTCATTATAGCAGATATGAATAACACGATCACAAATGTCACAGTTATCAACAAAGTAAATATAGGTAGTGATCATAGAATGGTGGGTTGCACAGCCAGATTCAATTTCAGAAATGAAAGAAAGAAGATGGTTAAAGATAAAAATATATGCCCAATAATAGTAAATGAAAACAAAGCAGCCTTTCAGTTGGAAATAAGGAACAGATTTCAGGCTCTAAGTAATGCTGAATGTGACATTGATGAGCTGAGTGACAGACTAACAAAAGTGCTAAAAGAATCAGCAGAAGTAGTAGGAAAACATAATACAACCAAAGCCAAGAAGCATTCAGAAAAGACACTCGAGCTTATGAAAAAATGAAAGGAAAGGAAAGTAAAGACAAAGAAAGACGAAACAGAACGAGCAAAATTAAATAAACTTATCAACAAAGACAAAGAGAAGAAAAAAGAAAGAGAAACATGGATCAGATAAAAGAAATCATCAAAAATGGAAAAAGTCTGAAACAGGTTCGAAGTAAAATGGCACTAGGAAAGCAACAAATGACATCATTGAAAGAAAAATACGGTGAAATCATTTAATGCAGAGATAAGATGGTGAAGAGAGTTGAAGAATTTTACAAAGAACTGTATGCATCAAAGACAGTAGTACCAATAGCTAACTTTCAGTTGACACAAGTGAAATACCTGAGGTAACACCAGACGAAGTAAATATTTGTCTTAAAAATATGAAAAGAGGGAAGGCTCCGGAGAAGATGCAATAGTAACAAATTTACTATTGGATGCCGGAGAAGAAGTACAAAATAGGCTTGCTCACTTGTTTACCCGCTGTATAAAACAGAAAAAAATTCCCAAAACATGATGTAATGCAATAGTTATTTTACTCAACAAAAAAGGTGACTCAAAAAATCTTAGTAACTATCGACCTATTAGCTTATTATCAGTCATTTACAAACTCTTCACTAAAGTCCTTACGAACAGAATAACAACAATTTTGGAGGAAAACCAACCTCGTGAACAGGCAGGATTTCGAAGCGGGTATTCGACCATTGATCATCTACATACAATGAATCAGCGAATTGAGAACACTATAGAATATAATAAACCACTCTGGTTAGGTTTTGTTGATTATGAAAAGGCTTTCGACTCAGTGGAGCACATAGCAATTATAAATTCATTGTGAGAACAAGGAGGGAATGAGAACATTGTAAACCTGCTCGAAAACATATATAAAGATGGAACTGCTACAGTAAATTACATAATGACTCAGAAAAAATTAAGATTGAGAAGGGCGTGCGTCATGGAGATACAATTTCACCAAAATTATTTACAGCATGCCCAGAAAACATTTTCAGAAAGCTAGACTGGGAAAACAAAGGAGTGAACATTGATGGAGAAAAGCTAAACCATTTAAGATTTGCAGATGACATTGTCCTAATCTCAGAAACAGCAGAGGCATTGCAAGAAATGTTAAATGACCTGAATAGAGAAAGTCTGAAAAGTAGGACTCAAGATGAACCGAAGTAAAACTAAAGTAATGTTTAATCCACAAACACCAAAAAGCGTCTTCGGAATAAGCGATGAAATTCTTGAAGAAGTTAAGGAGTACAACTAATTGGGACAAATACTGAAATTAACGAAAGATCATGAGAGCGAAATAAAAAGACGCATTACAATTGGATGGAAAGCTTTCGGTAAACATAGAGACATTATGAAGAGTAGCTTGCCAGTTTGTATGAAACGAAAAGTATATAACGAATATATAATTCCAGCTATGACTTATGGTTGTGAGACCTGGAAACTGACAAAATCAATGGAAAATAAGTTAATCCGTTCTCAGAGAGCAATGGAAAGGCCAATGTTGGGAATATCTTTAAGTGACAGGAAAAGATCAACTTGGGTGAGAGAGCAGACTAAAGTCAAAGATATTGTAGAAGTTATAAAAGAACAGAAATGGAGGTGGGCAGGCCATATAGTAAGAATAAGGGATAACCGACGGAGTAAGAGGCTTACGTACTGGACACCAAGAGAATGTAAGCATTGCAGAAAATGGCCAGACAGGAGATGGAGAGATGAGATACAGAAATTTACAGGGAAAACGTGGCAAAGATTGGCTCAGTCAAGGAATTCGTGGAAAAGGTTGGGGGAGGCCTTTGTTCAGCAGTGGACTAGTTATGGCTGATGATATATATATATATATATATATATATATATATATATATATATATATATATATATATATATATATATATATATATATAAAACTGTCAACCAAAAATATTTCTTTAAGAAGTACAGTGTTGTTTTTTGACATTATGATCTCACTTCATCATTTTATCTCTTGTATGTAGGAAAAATCTTACAGAAAGGGATTCACACAATAATGCACTCACCCCCCGTCTCTCTCTCTCTCTCTCTCTCTCTCTCTCTCTCTCTCTCTCACACACACACACTTGCATAGACATAGATACACGCACGGAGCGGATCGCCTTGGATGTTGTCTAAGGTCTGTGGAATCTGTGGAATAGCTCATGATAGTGCCACCTTGTGTGTGTGTGTGTGTGTGTGTGTGTGTGTGTGTGTTTCGTATCCGAACTACGAATCGGTTTAAAGAAAAAATTATATTGACGAAAAAGTGGGATACACTGAAGAATCTGACCTATAACAAGCAAATAAAATATTAAAGGCCAATGTCAAGATGTTTATTTTACCACCATAGAAAAATTATCATTTGTGACATATACCGTATATAATCGATAAATGCTTTCACGCAAGCAGAATATATATATATATATATATATATATATATATATATATATATATATATATATATATATATATATATATCATCTGATTAACAAGTGCAGGTCGAAGTATAATGGTCCGAAAACGACATTGTATATATATATATATATATATATATATATATATATATATATATATATATATATATATATATATATATTGTTACTGAACAGAGAGAGATAATGAACACTTCAAGTGAGAAAACTAAAATCACTACTGTCCCGCAAAGTTCCAGGTTCAAAACAAAAGACTTAGGTAAAATTACAAGTTAAAGTTTAATGCTCAAACTAACAACTAAACATTCAGGACTCATAAGGATAATGTAATGGCAAAAACAGGTTAAATATATGGTTAACTGCAATAGCCTCTATTAACACGAATTTAGCAAGAACAAATTTATCTAAGACAGCCCTGATAAAATGAGAGAACCAGATAATACTCAGTTAAAGGAAGATATAATATTATTACAGATATAAAATATTACTAATACTGGCTGACAGCAAAAACCTCACCAGGCTTACGAATTAACGCCTTATGCTATACAGTACATGAAAAATAGTAATAACACTTATACTCAAATTATACAGCAGCTAGATGGCTGGAGACTTCCTGAGCACTCACAAAAATAATATACAGGGGAGGACAGAGAGGTGAACAGAATGAGGAGTAGATCTAAGTGGCAACTAATACAGAGACTGAGCTCATTATATAGGGGGCCGGCAGAGCTTGATTCAACTTGTAAGAAGGACGCGCAAATGAAGGTATAGAGGACGAAGAGTTGACACTCCTGCTCTAAACAACAGAAAGAACGACCTACTCTACTATAAGGGGGAGAAGGGGGCAGTGAGGTAGAACATGCAAGCCTGGTCACTATGGAAGCCACGTGGCGAATCGTGATCGAATATGCAGCATACTGTACATTAGAATTATACAAAGGATGATGAAATCATAGGCTATGTAACTATATATATATATATATATATATATATATATATATATATATATATATATATATATATATATATATATATATATATACTGTATATTACTTAACACTGGTGGATGATTTTATTCGAGCAGCATCTGAATGCATGGGGTAGGAAACAATATTAATTATTTCCTGTCACTCTGTGACTCCATATATTATTCTAATATATACTACGGAACTATTTTGGTTAGTATCATGATATTCTCGGCAACAGAAGTTCTGTCGCCTTACCTACTTTTCTCTCCATGGGCTTAGCGAGAGTCTCGTGGTTGCACCTGGCACTGACTATATAATTTATCTGGCCAGAAATCAGTGTCATATGTGTCATTTGCTTTTGATTCAGGAGACTAGTTTCCAAAGGCCACAGACAGAAAAGGAGAGATGACCGGAATTTAGTTGGCAACAGCACTTCTCGTGATAAAGGAGTTGCAACAAGATCTGAGATAAGAATTTTAATATAATGAAGTTTGAAAAATGTGTTTATGGTACCTCTGAATGATTCTGATCACCTTACAGGAGACCTCTTGTGGCTGTAATTCATCTATCTATCTATTGCCAGACGCCTTAATCTTGTAAGGGGTGGCCATAGACAAATCGCCTCCATGTCACTCTGTCCCCCACCATTTCATTGCCGTGTTCCCAGCTCATACCACCCCCCCTCTCATATACCTCTCCACTCCATCCCTCCATCTCATCCTTGGCCTGTAATACTTAATAAAGAAATATGCGCGATCCATAATGTGAGAACAAACTTTATTATTATTATTATTATTATTATTATTATTATTATTATTATTGTCAATAGAAGTAGTATTAGTAGTAGTAGTAATAGTGGTGGTGGTGGTTACAACCCCAGGCTTGTCTCTATATGAACCCAGAAGTTCGCCATCCTCCTTTCGGGGGAAGAGTAAGGGAACTAAGGGACGTTTGTATAACTGGCCAACTCCACTGCGTTGTTACATCGATAATACCACATGAAGGCCTCCCACTCTACAGTACCAAGAGCTTCAGTAATAAGCATACATATCGTATTATAAAACTACTTCATTGTTAAATCGCAATTAGCCAACATTATAAGACAGAAAACACTGAAAATCTTTTCATTATACGTTTCCTTCTTTGTGTCCTTTTTGTAATTTAGTCCACAGTAAATTACAAGAAAACTCAAAGTCTTGCCAGTGATAAACCTGAATACCCAATGTTGCTTCAAAGTACCTGTGTGCAAGATGTTGTGATATTTATAAACAAATCCCTGACAAGAACAAGAACATGCTTTCTTTCTGTTATGAAAAGTTTTTTTTTTTTTTTTGGGGGGGGGGAGAGTATTGTAACTTGTGGCAAAAAAAAAAAAAAAAAAAAAAAATCCGAAGGTAAAATTTTTTGCCTTTTTTTTTTTAGAATTTATTATACCCCTGTTACTCTAACTTGGCATAAAATTGCCCTCCTTCCATCTTCTATGCTGAGTTGGGCCACAAGATTAGCCATATATGATGCTTGTCACGAAAAAAAAAAAATGCTATGGAAACTATGTAGACCAAGATGTTTTCTTGTTCAGCCACTCAGCTACATGAAATAAGTTAAAAAAAAAAAATGGGGCCAGGCCAATTTAAAAGGAATCTGGATAGAAGTTTCTCGTCTTAAAAAGGATGTGAAAGTTACAGGAGACTGTTTAGTTGTAGAAACAATACACAAGAAATGCTGTGAGTCTGAGACATCACTTCTAAGTTCAACAACACTGTCCGGAAGTTTATAGAATTATTATAAGAAAAATTACAATCTTGCAGGAAAGGAAAGTGTTTAGGTACCTCGTATGTTGAATCCCGTACACGCCCCACTTCCCCACATTGGTCGCTTCTCCACACCTTCATCACATTCACAGTCTATCTGTCTATCTACTGTTAAACGCCTTAATCCTGTAATGGGTGGTCACAAATAAATCGCCTTCTCTATACTCTGACTTGTTCGATTTACCTGCCCTCCCTTGCATTAATACTCCTCTCCTGTATATATATATATATATATATATATATATATATATATACAAGATGAGACGGAGGGATGGAATGGATATTTACAGTATATATAATATATATCCATTCCATCTCTCCACTTCGTCCTTAATCTCCACCTCCTCCCCACTCCACATCATTCACATAAACTCTTCTGCGCAGTCTGTTATTCACCATCGTCTTCACATAGCCAGACCACCTCATATTATTTCTCTTAACACTTTTGATGACAACCACATTAACACCACAGTGCACCTGTACTTCTTCATTTGTCTGTCTCTCCACGTGACTCCACATTCATCTCTCAAATATGTCTTGTCCACTGCCCTTACTCATGCCTTGTGTCCTTCCAACATTCACACCTCACTTAAATTACCCACATCTTGCCCACACCCTCACCAGTGTGTATGTTCTGAGGAAAACTTTATAAACTTTCTTGGAAGCACGTAATGTGTTTCGGAGGGGAGGAATGTGGAAAAGAGGAGGAAGGAAGGAGGGAGTGAAGTGAAGGAAGAGGAAGTGAAGTGGAGGAAGAGGAACTGTCGTATGTTGATGCTCATGATGAGGTATGATTATGATGATGATGATCGTGATGACTGTGATATTAAAAACGAGAAGGAAGAGGAGAATGAGAGTAATGATTAGAAGGAATTGATAAAATAATTTGGTTATTTCTAGAAAAAAAAAAAAAACTAATAATGGTAACACTTCTAAGTTTTATTACAA
This sequence comes from Coenobita brevimanus, assembly GCF_032717465.1. Classification (NCBI taxonomy): domain Eukaryota; kingdom Metazoa; phylum Arthropoda; class Malacostraca; order Decapoda; family Coenobitidae; genus Coenobita; species Coenobita brevimanus. Next base: position 19,659,260 of record NC_136999.1, read on the forward strand.
AATTTCTCCTAAAGCTGGTTAAAACCAACTGGTTCAAGCGAGTGTAATATAAAAGACTCCATCGTCCGCAGGAGTTTAAAACAAATGCAACAAAGGCTTGATTACCATGGGTTGCGGGAGATCACATTTAGGTTCCCAGTTCACTTAATCCTATGAAGCTATTGAGGAGCAAGGAGGTTGGTGGTAGGGAAGAGGGTAAAGGAAGGGAGGAGACTGGTGGTAGAGAGGAGACTGGTGCTAGGGGGGAGTCTGGTGGTAGAGAGGAGACTGATGGTTGGGAGGAGACTGGTGCTAGGGGGGAGTCTGGTGGTAGAGAGGAGACTGATGGTTGGGAGGAGACTGGTGGTAGGAAGGCGACTGGTTGTAGGGAGTAGGCTGGTAATATGAAGGAGACTGGTGGTAGGGAGGAGACTGGTGGTTTTATTCACCCCTGTTTAAAGTACAACTCTCATATGTGGGGAGGCTCCCCACATACAGCTCTTCTCAATAGGGTGGAGTCAAAGGCTATTCGTCTCGTCAACTCTCCTTCTCTTACTGGCTCCCTTCAACCTCTGTCTCTTTGCCGCACTGTTGCCTCTTTATCTCTTTGCTATAGCTACTTCAATGGTCACTGTTCTGCTGAACTGTCTGCTTGCATCCCTCCACCTCTACGACGGGCACGTAGCATCCGTCTGGCAACAAACTCTCATCACTTTTCTGTCCAACTCTCTAATGCAAGAGTTAACCGTTACTCCTAGTCCCTCATTTATGCAACAGGTCAGCTCTGGAACTGTCTCCCTCTGTCTATATTTCCTACTTCCTATGATCCCCAGTCTTTCAAACGCAGTGCGTCCAGGCATCTCGAAATGAATGGATCTTGAATTTGGCTCTCTTTTGTATTGTTTTTGTTATTTTTTCTTGGAAGGAACGTTCTGCGGACTCAAGCTTTGGTTCCTTATTCCTCGCATAAAAAAAAAAAAAAAAATGTTAGGAGGCGGCTGGTGGTTGGGAAGAGACTAGTAGGAGAGAGACGACTCGTGGTAGGGAGGAGTGGTCGTTGGAAGGAGAATGATGGTCGGAAGGAGACTGGTGTGTGGGTGGCGACTGGTGGTTGGGAGGAGACTGGTTCAAAGGAGTAGATTGGTTGTAGAAAGGAAAAGTTTTTTTTTTTTATTCAAAGAAAGAAGCAAATGCCAGAAGCCCACAATGACTGTTCCGTCAAAGAAAAAAGCAAAAACAAGATAACATGGAACCAAATTTAAGATGTGTTCGTATCGAGATGCCTGGACACACTGCGTTTCAAAGACTGGATATCATAGGCAGTAGGAAATACAGGTACAGGGAGACAGTTCCAGAGTTGACCTGTTGCATAGATAAAGTTCTTGGAATCATGTTAACTCTTGCATTAGAGAAATGGAGAGGAACGGGATGAGAGTTTGTCATTAGATGGGTGCTACTCGCCCACCGTAGTGGTGGAAGGATGCAAGCAGACAGTGTAGAGGAGCACTGACCATTGAAGTAGAGATAGAAGAGATAAAGATGCAACAGTGTGGCGAAGCGACAGCGGTTGAAGGGAGCCAGTAAGAGGGGGGAAAGTGAAAGAGACGAAAATCATTTGACTCTTGTTCACAAGGGCTGAATGTGGGAAGCCTCCCAGCCCATGAGAGTTGTACCCTACACAGGGGCGAATAAAATCTGTATATAAAATCACCAACTGCGGAAGGGTAGAGAAGGCACGGAGTCGGCTTAGCACACTCGATCTTTTGGAAGCAGATTTTACGAGAGGTAATATGATCTTTACAAGATGAAGTCAAAAAGACTGAAAGCCCAAGTATATTTATAGATGATGTAGGATTGAGTTAGATGTTATTAAAGATTAGAAAATACTCTTGTGGAAGATTTTGTGGTGTAAAAGATGAGAGAGCAGAATTTCTGATGCTTTAAAACCAGCAAAATTATAATCATCCCGATCAGAAATATGAACCCAGTTGGACATTACGTGTACCACAGCCTAATCCCTTGTTTATTGAAGGAACTGGTGAGATGGACACTGCAGGAAGCAAATGGAAAGGTGAAGGATGGAGTCATCAAAGTATGAGTGGATAGGGTTAGGTGTCACAAATTAACGAGATCGTATTATTATGGCAATTCCTGACACTGATACCGAAACTCCATAGAACTGCTCCGTCAGTTTACTGCTTATGTTTGCACTCAGATTTGAAACAGATTTTTTCGTAATATTTGTCATGTATCATGAGTGACTGCCTTTATGTACAGACAGTACGTTTCACTGAGCAATATCTTTGTGTGTAATTATCGTTCCTCTGCCTTGCCCCTCTAGCCGTTAAATTAAGCCACGCCTATTTCCGGTTATCATGTATTCGCTTTGTGGCTGGCGTGGGAACATTAGTTAGTCAGTTTTGAGTAGTGTTGCCACGGGAGGAGGATGTCGTGAAAAGTGCAAAGAAGCAAGACCCCATCTTAGTGGGCACAGTCTCCAGCAGGTCTACGACCCCCGCGTCTCCCCATCGAGTTGGTGATCAGCAACGGTGGACGTCAGCAGTGAGAACCGCAGCACCTTGAGTAGCGGAGCCGCCTAGTCTCTTTGCAGCCATGACTCCATTTTCTCCACTGACCAGTATTTTCTTTCTGTGTTTCCTAGGCTTTAGATTAATAGCTAGTTGTTTGATTGCGTGAGTGAATTTACTTTGCTTGAGATTCTGAATTTATTTGCTTTAGTTCTTTCACAATGTAAATTTATTTTGTAATTAATAAATTTACAGTTCTTTCCCTTGAGCTGGATTACAGGTAAAAATAGTGTTTGATTTCTTCATATTCTTAATCTGCTTACTCCCAGTTTGCACAAACTTTTTTTTATATTAATCATGACTAGTAGTTAAGCTAGTTCTTTCATATTAATTCATAAATCTGTTGTGCCAGCCAGGAGTTAGCACCAGCAAGAATCTCTATTAGTATTCATTATCGATTGTCTTTGGTAAAGACACTTTCTCAGGCCAACAGTATCAATGATTCAGCATTCGTGAATGATTAGTCTCCACCTTGTTCTGCTAAGAAAGTTTACGAAATTCTTTAGAGACCCAACGATGTAGGCATCATAAACTAAAAACTTACTACTTGATTACATAAGTTGATTCCTCTGGGGGTAGGGGGGGGGGTTCAAGAATACTCCCCCAGTATCCCTGCTTGTCGTAAAAGGCGACTAAAAGGGTTGGCGGAGGGTTAGTGCCCCTCCCCGGAAAACAACTAACTAAAAAAACAAACACTAAGCCTCGGACAAGGACTGACCAAACGATGACGACCAAGGACCGGACAAAGGACATGGTAATTGGAACTTGGAATGTAAGGGGAGCGAATGATGAGGTGAAAGAGAGAGAGATTGTCCAGGTGCTTGAGGGGGCAAAAGTGGATGTATGTGGAATAACTGAAACAAAATGGAGAGGAGAAAGTGTGAGAGAATGGGAATATGGATGGGGTATATGTGCAGGAGTAGGTGAGAATGAGACGGCAAAGGAAGGAGTATGTATAGTTGTGAGTAAAAGATGGAAGAGGAGCATAAGACAGTATGGATCAGTTGGGTCAAGGATTGTGTGGGTAAAGTTGAAAGTTGGAATACAAATGTGGGCGATTGTGTGTGTGTATGCACCAAGCCAAGATTGTGCTAGAAGAGTGAGAGAAGAGTTCTGGACAAATGTAGAAGTGTGCATGGAAAAGTTTGGAAGGAATGAGAGAGTGCTTTTGATTGGTGATATGAATGGTAAAGTTGGGAATGTGAAGGTGGATGGAATAGTTGGTGAGTGGGGTGTGCCTGCTGAGATAGATGAGAATGGGAGTGCGTTAGTGGACATTTGTGCTGGGAGGGGGTTGGTGATAGCCAATACCCTCTTCAGGCATAAAATGATCCACAGGTATACATGGCGAGTGAGGAGAAGGGTGGGTGGTGAACTGAATAAAAGGAAGGCAATGATTGATTATGTGTGTGTGGATGAAAGAATGCGAAGATGTGTAAAGGATGCAAGAGTGTATAGAGGTTGGGGGAGTGGACTTTCTGACCACTACTTGGTGGTGGCCAGAATTAGAATGCAAGTAAGATGGAGGAATAGAAGAAGGGAAAGACGAGAGGAAGGAGTAGTTGCAAGGAGAGTGGAAAGGTTACAAGAGGATGAGAAAAAGGCAGAGTATAAGAGAGAAGTGGAGGAACGATTGGGCAAATATGAATTAGAGCAGATGTGAGACGTGGAAGGTGTGTGTAAGATATTTACAGAAGAAATATGTGCAGCATGTGATGTGGTGTGTGGAAGGAAGAGAAGACGGAAGGGGGTGCAAGGAACAGCGTGGTGGACTGAAGAGGTGAAACAGGCTGTGGCACAAAAGAAGAAAGCATACAATGAATGGATGAGAAATAGGGTCGTGGAAGAAGTTGAGAGGCGGAAGAGAGAGTTATATGTAGAAAGAGAGAGGTGAAAAGATTAGTAAGAGAGAGTAAGAAGAGAGTGGATGAGGAATTTGGAAGGAATTTGAGTGTAAAGTGGAGGGACTGTAAGAAAATGTTCTGGAGAGAGGTGAAAAGAGTAAGACAGGGTGAAAGTGAAGTTAGCAGGGGAGTGAAAGATAAAAATGGTAGATTACTAGTGGAGAAGGGAGAAAAAGTGAGCAGATGGAGAGAACACTTTAAGGAATTGTTGAACGTAGAGGATGGAAGTAATGTGAGTATAAGTGGCTGGGAGAAGGAGGGAGGTGAGAAGACAGGAAGAAATCAGTAGGATAGAAGTTGTGGAAGCAATGAAGAAAGTTAAATCGGGGAAAGCCCCAGGAATTGATGGAGTATGTGGTGAAATGCTGAAGCATGGGGGAGAGATAGTAGTAGAATGGATGTGGAAGATGTGCAGATTGGCCTGGGAGGAAGGTAGAGTCCCGGAGGATTGGAAGTCAGGTATAATTATTCCCTTGTACAAAGGAAAAGGGGAAAAAGAAGTGTGTGGTAATCATAGGGGCATTTGTCTTCTTAGTATAATAGGAAAAGTGTATGGTAGGATACTTATAGACAGAATTAGAGAAAGAACAGAGAAATTAGTTGGAGAAGAACAGGGAGGCTTTAGGAAGGGAAGAGGTTGTGTAGATCAGACATTCATTCTTAGATCTTTAGTGGAAAAGTTTCTAGAGAAAGGAAAGAAGTTGTATGCGGCTTTCATGGATTTGGAGAAAGCATATGACAAGGGGGGAAAGACAAGGATTGCGGAAAGTGTTAAGAATATATGGAGTAGATGGGAAGTTGTTGAATGCTGTGAAGAGTATGTACGATGGTGCTAAGGCTGCAGTGCGTGTGGATGGTGAACTAAGTGAATTTTTCTCTTTGAAAGTTGGTTTGAAACAGGGATGTGTCATGTCTCCATGGTTGTTCAATCTGTACATGGATGGGGTAATAAAAGAGGTACAAGGTAGGGTAGTGGATGTTGGAGTGGCCCTGGTGAGAGAGGATAGTGTTTGGAAACTCCCTTTACTGTTGTTTGCAGATGAAACTGTATTGCTGAGTGAGGACGAAGGGGAGCTGCAAGGCTTGGTGGATGAGTTTGTGAGAGTGTGTAAGAAACGGAATCTAAAGGTGAATGTAGGGAAGAGTAAAGTGATGGTCTTTGAGAGAGGTGAAGTCAGTGAATGTACAGCGAGGTTGGATGGTGAATTGGAAAATGTGAGTACGTTTAAGTACTTGGGTAGTGTGATGAGTAAGGATGGAGGTTTGGAGGATGAAGTGCTTGAAAGAGTACAGCAGGGAAGAAAGGTTGCTGGTTCTTTGAAAGCAGTGATAAGAAACAGGGAAGTGAACATGGAAGTGAAAAATTTACTTCATGACAGTATTGTGATACCAACTCTAACGTACGGAAGTGAAGCTTGGACATTGTTGGAAGGACACAAGTCAAGAGTGAGAGCAGTGGAAATGAGTTATTTAAGAGGAGCCTGTGGAGTCACGTGGAGAGACAGGCTGACGAATGAGGATATAAAGGAGCGTTGTGGTGTTGATGTGGATGTGATAGGAAGCGTTATGAGGAACACACTGAGGTGGTTTGGCCATGTGGAGAGGATGGAGGGTGAAAGACTGACGAAGAGAGTGTATGTGAGTGAGGTGGAGGGGGGAAGAGGGAGGGGGAGGCCGAGGATGAGATGGAGGGATGGGGTGGAGAGGTATATGAGAGAGGGGGGTGTGAGTTGGGAGCAGGGCAGTGAAATGGCGGGGGACAGGGCGACTTGGAGGCGATTTGTTTGTGGCCACCCCAAACGGGATTGAGGAAAAAGGTGGAAAAGGCTGACGCATTCTTCACTGCATACGGGTAGCAAACTCGTAAGCAACGGTCCTGGAACAGGAAAGTTACTGCCAAGTCTGAAATCCATCTCAGAGCGAACCCCAGCATCAAGGCCATTCTCAGAGTAATGGCCACGGACCAGACAAATCGCAGAAAAATGACCAACAGCAGAATGTTCAGCAACATGGCCGGAAGAGGTACAACAAGTACCCTAACCAGCAGCATTATTAGCCTCACAATCAACATTTGGGACATTCATTTTCAGCACCAGCCCCAGTATATCGGAGGCAGTCCTCAGGACATCACATTCGCATAGTTGTGTGCTATGCAGCCTTATCAATGGATGGCCACTTCCTCCACAAGACCTTTCACTGGTACCAATGCCTTCCTTGTTCAACCAGGGTTTGTGAGAGGTGTTTCTGTAAATGTCCTGAGAGACAATGGCTCTTCAGGTTGCTCAGTAAGGCAGAGTCTAGTTCGGCCTGAGGAGTACATAGGTAAACAGATCCAAGCTCAGCTTCTTGTTGGATCAGTGAGATTATTTCCTGGAGCACGTATCCAAGTAGCATCTCCCTTTTGCACTGGTTCGACATTTGGAGTTGTCATGGCAGACCCTTCGTTTTACTTTATTATAGATAACATTCCAGGTGCCAAGTATGGTTGCACCATAGACGTTGCTACTCAGACTTCAGCTTCAGGAACATGAGCCATGGCCAAGGCTCCTAAACATGTCACCATGCAGACCACTGCATTGCTGCAAGATCTGATTTGTAGTCAAGCTGTTGTACCAGAACAACAGTCCAACCCCACACTTGCTGCTGTGCGGAAGAACCTAAAAGGTAATGTGATTAAGTATTCACGGGCCAGTCAAGCCAGGTTCCTTCTTAAACAAGGGCAGCTGTACCGTGAGTCACAAACACCCCAGGGTGAGGTTTGACTGCAGTTTGTCGTTTCTGCAAAATATTGCCAAGCAGTGTTTTGAATGTGAGGCGGTTTGTGGAGTGAGGAGGAGATGCAAGGGTGTGCAAGGGACAGCATGGTGGAATGATGAGGTGAAACGAGCTGTGGAACAAAAGAAGAAGGCATATGGTGAATGGTTGGCGAGTAGAGGTAGGGGAGAAGATGAGAGAGAGAAGAGAGAGGTATATGTGAGCAGGAGAAGGGAGGTTAAGAGACTGGTGAAGGAGAGTAAGAAGAAAGTGGATGAAGAGTTTGGGAGGAATCTGAGTGTGAAATGGAGGGAGAGTAAGAAATTGTTTTGGAAGGAGGTAAAGAAAGTAAGGCAGTGTGAAAGGGGAAATAGTAGGGGAGTGAAAGATAGGAATAATAGATTGTTGGTGGAGAAGAGAGAGAAATTAAGGAGATGGAAGGAGCACTTTGAGGATTTGTTGAATGTAGAGAGTGAGAGCAGTGTGAGTATAAGTGGTTGGGGAATGGCTGGGAGAAGAAGAGATGAGAGGAGGGAGGAAGAGATCAGTAGGTCGGAAGTAGAGGAAGCGATGAAGAAGATTAAGCTGGGAAAGGCTCCAGGAATTGATGGAGTGTGTGGTGAAATGCTTAGGTATGGGGGTGAGATTGTTGTGGAGTGGATATGGAAGTTGTGTAGATTGGTTTGGGAAGAGGGAAGGGTTCCAGAGGACTGGAAATCAGGTATAATTGTTCCTCTGTACAAAGGAAAAGGGGAGAGAGAAGTATGTGGTAACCATAGGGGTATTTGCCTTCTTAGTGTGACTGGTAAAATATATGGTAGAATAGTCATTGATAGGGTTAGGCATATGACAGAGGAGCTAGTTGGAGAAGAACAAGGGGGATTTAGGAAGGGAAAAGGGTGTGTAGATCAGATATTTGTTCTAAGATGTTTAGTGGAGAAGTATCTAGAGAAGCGAAGGAAAGTGTATGCTGCCTTCATGGACTTGGAGAAAGCTTATGACAGAATAGATAGGCAAGGTATGTGGAAGGTATTAAGAATATATGGAGTGGAGGGGAAATTGTTCAGTGCTGTGAAGAGTATGTACGAAGGAGCTAGGGCTACGGTGCGAGTGGATGGTGAGCTGAGTGAGTTCTTTGATCTCAATGTGGGACTGAAACAGGGGTGTGTGATGTCTCCATGGCTGTTTAATATATATATGGATGGGGTTGTAAAGGAGATGCAAGGTAGGGCAGTGGATGTGGGGCTGGCCCTAATGAATGAGGATGAGATTTGGAAGCTTCCGGTGTTGCTGTTTGCTGATGATACAGTATTGTTGAGTGAAGATGAATGGGAGTTGCAAGGTTTGGTGAATGAATTTGGGACAGTGTGTAGGAGGAGGAAGCTGAAAGTTAATGTAAACAAAAGTAAAGTTATGGTGTTTGAGAGGAATGAAGTCACAGAGTGTGCAGTGAGGTTGGATGGTGAGGATATGGAGAATGTGAGTGCATTCAAGTACTTGGGTAGTGTGATGAGTAAGGATGGAACTTTGGGGGATGAAGTACGTGAAAGGGTACAGCAGGGAAGAAAGGTTGTTGGTACACTGAAAGCCGTGATGAGAAATAGGGAGGTGAGTATGGAAGTTAAGAAGTCACTGCATGATGGTATTGTGATCCCTACCCTGACGTATGGAAGCGAGGCGTGGACCTTGCAAGAGGGGAACAAGTCAAGAGTGAGAGCAGTGGAAATGAGTTACTTGAGAGGAGCATGTGGAGTGACGTGGAGGGACAGGTTGACGAATGAAGAAGTGAAGGAACGTTGTGGGGTAGATGTGGATGTGGTTGAAAAGATTAGGAGAAATACACTGAGGTGGTTTGGACATGTGGAGAGAATGGAGAATGAAAGACTGACTAAGAGGGTGTATGTAGGTGAGGTGGAGGGAGGGAGAGGGAGGGGTAGACCGAGGATGAGGTGGAGGGATGGAGTTGAGAGGTATATGAGGGAGGGGGGGGTGAGTTGGGGGGAGGGTAGTCAATTGGTGGGTGACAGAGTGACTTGGAGGCGTTTTGTCTGCGGCCACCCTTTGCGGGATTAGGGCGTCGGGCTATAGATAGATAGATAGATAGATAGATAGATAGTTTTGAATGAGGTCATTGTTCAGCATCGGGGGGTCACAAGAGAAAAAAGAAAACCCTTGGCCGTATCTGTGCTGACTTTTTCTGTCCAGGAATGGGGCAAGAAATAGATAGATGTATGCGGTCCTGCAGTTTGTTTCAATATACCACTAATCAGGGACTTGTCCTTCCTCCGCTGTTTGGATCGATGCTCATACACTCTAGGTTATTTGAGAGAAAGGGCAGTGGTAATGTGGGTGCAGACCTGAAATCTCGCTCGTTGGTCCCACGGGACACATTATGTCCAAGGCCTGTACATACATATGTACACTCAGCAAGAGTTCCGACTGGACCACCTGGTTGCGGGATTTGGCTAACGTGGCAACAGCGCTCGCCCACGTGTGTGTGTGTGTGTGTGTGTGTGTGTGTATGTGTCCGACAATTTTTCGAATGTCTAAGCTTCATCCTCCGAATTATATTATGTGGCCATTGTATTATGCTATGACATAGACTAATAAATATTATGTGACTGGGATAATGGGCTGTGCACTATACTATTTATAGTCTGAGTTATATAAAATAATTCTCTTGCCTTGTAGCATGAACCACGATACAGGTTGCGTTGTGATTCAGAAACAGAGGGCAAGTTCACACACAAATGGCGCGATGTAGGGGGAAGGGGGGAGTATGGGAGTGAGCGGCCAACAGTTATACATTCTTAGTCATCGGATTATAATTATTAAGGTGTCAATGATATCCTGTATCCTAAATAATAATAAGCCCATTTATTTTTATTAACTTTATAAAGACCCGATTACACACTTTAAATTACACCAAACATAGGATACCCCCTCCCTCATTAACGGAAAACATTCAGCCTGCTCCACCACCTCAACACTTTCTCTCTCTCTCTCTCTCTCTCTCTCTCTCTCTCTCTCTCTCAAACTCCTCAGGTGGCTATCAGTACACACACACACACACACACACACACACACACACACACACACACACACACACATAAGTTTGTGTTAATGAGTAAAGATGTTGCATTTAATATGTTTACCTAAAATTAAATAGTGTCAAAATATAAGTGCAATACATAACCACCTCACAGTACGGATTATGTTAACCAGTAATCATTGCTTATTTGCATAGACTATGTTTCAATAATTGTCATGGGGTAGCCATGCTTACAGTGATATTTTCGCTAAAGGTAATCATGTGTTCAGTGGTGGATACCAATTAGAGGTGAGGTGGCCGCTGACACCCCCAGTCCTCATAGCTACGCTGGTGAGCTGTAGTGTCACTGCAGAGGTTCCTATTCCTCCGGTTATGTCAATAATTAAAGTTAACATACTGATGAACAGCCATTTCTTATGAAAAACAGAAACAGCCTAAAAGGAACTCTCAAAATACTTTATCAAAATACATTATGGAGCATATTGAGGGAGCTTTTCAGCTCTCACGCACCAGTCACAGTCTTGGTCCTTTGTTTCAGTATTGCCAGCCTGACAGTGTGCAGTGTTAATGAACATGCTATTAATGTTAGTTCTATATGTTTACTTACATTTGGTACAACAAAATTCAAAGCAGTATTTCATTCAGTACACAGAATGCCAAATACAGTATGTGTGTGTGGTTGTGGGTGTGGGACAATATGTTTGGTGGGGATGGGGGGAGTATAGTATGAAATGTGTGTCATAATGGTAATATGAGTGTGTGCATACGTGGCTAAGGACGTCCAAGACTGATATGTTATCTTCGCCTTTAACACCTGATGACACACTCCTCAGTATTTATTTAGGTTCTATTTATAAGCTTGTAGCATGTTTCATAATTATTTTATTATGATTATGTTTTAGGGGTGGAACCTGAAATACGATATAAAAACAGACACAAAAGTATTATAATACTGTAATATGGATCGATATTACATGAATAACTATTTCTCCCAGGAGAATATTATGTTATTTTAATGTTCATTACAAAATTATACTGCAGGAACATCTGTTTTTAATGTTAGCTTACCGGATTCCCTGCGATCAGATTATTAAGTTATATTATAACATACATTTATGGAGTATATCCGTTGTATATTGTATTAACTATGTCATGAAGGCTCACACAGTGGACGTTCACGTAAACTACTTCGAACAGACAATAAGTTAAGTTTTTAGTAGTTTGCTAAGTTCACGTATTTTTTGGTGTGGTTATAAATCCAGCTGTCCTTTGCTGGCCAAAGTAATTCCGTATAAAATGAGACTGGCCAGTGCAAAACCAATACTCTGTGTCGCATAGTAGTTTGAAAATGATCACTGATAATAATATATGATTACTGCATGACCCTCACGAATTACCACACCCGCGTTCTTTTTATTTATCTATTTTAATATCGTGTCACTTGAAACGGATATGAGTAAACGAGACGATAGCCCACGTGTTTTTTTTTTAATATAACCTAGCCAGTATGAAGTCTCTTGATTAATTTGATGTGTGGGTGTATGGTTATCAGGTAAAAGTGAGAACCTACACACACACACACACACACACACACACACAGATTATATATAAGTATGGTGGGAAATTATAAGAATTATGGTAAACAGACAGGTTGAAAAACTGATTGGAGAGTGTGGAAGAGCAGTAGGTAGGTAAAGGGCAGAGTATGCCTGACACTTTTATGACTTACCAGGTATTTTGTATTCATAAAATTAAATGATAGAGAAAGACTTCTGGAGGCGACAGTACTCTATTGCATATGTATAGATTTACTGACGATATGTATAAGAAACATATTATTATTCTGTATCACTAAACAACTTCAATATTATTAAAAAACATTTAGAGATCAATTGATATTCACAGTATTAATACGTCTACATGAACGCATATTACCAACACTTGCACCACTGTTTATTAAGCCTTACAATCCCCATAAAATATACCATACAAATAGAAGATGAGCCATAACATGAAGAACGGTAGCTTTTCCCGAAGCGTCAAAGATATTAGAAATAAAACTATATGAGGTATGTATAGATATTCCATTCACGTGCAGATGCGACTATAGTAACAACTACGAGGAGACTAGAAGTGGACACGTCACCGTCAATGTCTGGAGATGGGTGTGCATCCACGGCATGGGTGACGCCACCAGGTTAAAGGGGAGGTTCACTGTTGAAAAATACACTGAAATTTTGCAGGATTTTTTCATCCCCTCAGTCCAGGAGAGGAACTATCGTTTCCTTCAGGCCCTATAATTTCTGTTCAGGACTGCTGCCCCATCCATACGGTGATAAGAGTCTCGGAATGGTTTGGAGGTCGAGAGGACTTGCAGCTGTTCGACTGGCTCAGTAAGGAAGCAGACATGAAAGCCATCAAAATGTGTGGGGGGGAATAATTATGGTTAACTGTTGGAGGCCTGAGAGGAATCGGACACCAGAACTACTGGCCCACATCCATGCCTAGTGGGAACTGTCCAGAAACCAGCAACAGCCATACGGAACCATGTCACCACTATGCCAAACAGACTGCGGGAGGTGATCGAGAAGGAGAGTGGGTTGACTTCCTACAAATGAATGAGTTGAAAACAAATCGTATGTTTTATTTATTTATTTTTTTAGATATCCTGTGAGTATAATGGATATCACTTCGTTCAGTATAACAATCTAATAGTAACTTTAGTAACTTACTTTAACTTATCTGACATTATAACTGATACGACACTATCTTATATATTTTGCTCACTGACATGATTTTCATTACGGGTTACTTATACAGGAATTAGTGACGTTTATGTGCATTTCTTAACGCAACTTTCCTGTTACAATAGCAGGTTCTCTCCAGTAAAATATGATGCTTTCTTGATTGGCACAATGACAACTCTCTAGACATTTCGACAACTCACTAGACATCCTGCCACCTGCTGACATCCCTGAGGTGCCGTTTTCCAATCGTGATAAAGGTTTTTAAAAATTATTCAGGAATAATTTGGTCAATGTGTGATCAATAACAAATACCGGTAAACTACTGACAACTGCACTTGCTGTCTGTTTGATTTAGTTTTACGTGAACGTCCACCATGACATCACTTATAATAAAATATATAACATATTACTTAACTCAAAGCTATAGTATAAGGAAATCCGATAATCTAAGCTTAAGAAACGCTGCACCTACAACGTATTTAAATGGATGTTATAATACGGTAATATTTCCTCCTGAAATATTGCTATTCATGTAGTTTGCCAAACAAAATGCATTTTTCTAATATTTCAGTGTTTGTATTCATATGGTGTTTCAGGTTCCACCCACAAAACATAATCATATATAATATAATAATGTAACATGCTACAAACTTAGCAAGCGAACCTAATAAACACTTAGGTGTGTGAGACAAAGATTACGTATCAGTCTTGGACGTCCTTACCCACGTATGCACACACCCATATTACCATTATGACACACATTTCATACTCACTATACTCCCCCCATCCCCACCACACGTATTGTCACACACTCACAACCACACACACAAACTGTATTTGGCATTCTGTGTACTGAATGATATCCTGCTTTGAATTTTGTTGCTCCGAGTATAAGCAAGCATACAGAACTAACATTAATAGCATGTTCATTAACACTGCACACTGCCAGGTTGGCAATACTGAAACAGAGGACCAAGACTGTGACTGGTGCGTGAGAGCTGCAAAGTTCCCACAATATGCTCCATAATGTATTTTTAAAGTTCCATATAGGCTGTTTCTATTTTTCATAAGAAATGGTTGTTCATCAGTATGTTAACTTTAATTATTGACATAACTGGAGGAACAGGAACCTCTGAGGTGACACCACAGCTCACCACCGTAGCTATGAGGATTGGGGGTGTCAGCGGACACCTCCCCTCTAATTGGTATCAGCTACCGAACACATGACTACCTTTAACATTAACGAAAATATCACTGTGAGGATGGCTACCCCATGACTATTACTGAAACATAGACTGTGCAAATAAGCATTGATTATTGGTGAACATAATCTGTAATGTGAGGTGGTTATGTATTGCACTTGTATTTTGACACAGTATTAAAATTTAGGTAAACATATTAAATGCAACGTAATTACTCATTAGCACAAACTAATAATGTGTGTGTGTGTGTGTGTGTGTGTGTGTGTGTGTGTGTGTGTGTGTGTTGTTAAGTTAATGTCGCATCTCTGCCTTCATTTGTTTTGTTTTGTTTTTGTTTTGGGTTCTGGCAACGGTGGGCGCTGCATGGCGGCGGTTATGTGGAGCTGTCATATTAAAGAGGATAATGTGCTGCTGTGTCTCCTTGTTACCTCTGCTGACTATGAGCAAATTCATCAAATGGTAGCAGAGCGTAGTTGGGTCAGCAGAGGTGATCTGCATATTTAAAGAAGACCGAGATACGACTGAGAAGATGAGTGGCCAAGCTGGGAAGTGTGTTCCACCTGTTTTTGGTGGGGACAGGAGTAATGAGAGGTGGAAAACCGAACTGGAAGCTTGGCAGATAGTGACAACTATACCTCCTAAGAAACAAGCTTTAAGTGTTGCCCTGTCCTTTCTGGAGGGCAGTGAGGTAAGGGACAGAGTTTTTAGTGAAGTTAATATCCAAGACTTGAATTGTGAAGATGGTATGACTAAACTGCTACAAAGTCTTGATAAGTGGTACATGAAGGATGAATTAACCAGTGCTTATGATTCTTGGTCTGAATTTGATACTTTCCGGATAAGTGAGAGCAGCAGCATAGAGGCCTACATAACTGAGTTTGAAAAACGGCACAAGAAACTATCAAAGCATGGCATTATCATTCCTAACTGTATCCTAGCATTTAAATTACTTGACTGTGCAGGCCCATCACATAGAGACAAGCAATTAGCTTTAACAGCAGTGGATTACAGTAAGCCAGATACTATGTTTCAACAAATGGTAGAAGCTCTCAGAAAATTCTTCGGGATTAAGTCTGTACCTGCATCGAGTGCTGCACAAGAAAGTTCCCAAGCTCATTCTGGCATCACCATAAAGACAGAGCCAGTGTATGTTGCTGAGGAAGTGAATTTTACGGACAAAGGGAGATACAAGAGGAATGGTAACAGCACTGGCGGAGGAAACAACAACACCACAAGAGGACATAGACCTAGCTACAGGAATTTTGTGAGTGGAACTGAAAAGGGTACACGAAAGAACCCAGTGGACTCAAGAGGTAATGTTACACGATGTCATATATGTAGATCTGAGTATCATTATGCAAATAAATGTACAAACAGAGAGAAAAAGGTATATGAAGCAAAGGTAGAGTCACTTCCTGAATGTGGACCTAAAGACGAGGATGAAGTGTACCTAACATGTGGAAGTGGGTCCTGTGATGAAATGAGAAATTTAGTTGGTGACACCTTCAACTGTGCTGTATTGGATTCTGCATGTTCATCTACTGTTTGTGGGGTGGATTGGCTACAGAGTTACTTAGATTCACTGCCTAATGACAAACGTATGAAAGTTCATGAAGAAAATAGTGGAGCTACCTTTAAATTTGGTGATGGTGTAGTTGTTCCCTCTTTAAAGAAGGTTACGTTTCCATGTGTTTTGGCAGGTTTCCATTGTAAAATTAAATCTAATGTAGTAGAATGTGACATACCTCTTTTATTTGGTAAGCCATCAATGAAAAGAGCTAAAGTTAAGTTAGATGTTGAAAATGACTGTGCAGTTGTGCTAGGTAAGAGCATTAAGTTACAGTGTACTGTCTCGGGTCATTATTGTATTCCAATCACAGAGAACAATTCCAGTGATGTAAAGCAAGTCATGTTCACTGTAGGTTCAGATAAGAAAGAAAAAAAGAAGTGTGTGTTGAAGTTGCACAAACAGTTTGCCCATCCCTCTGTAAAACGTCTAAGTCAGTTATTGAAGGACGCTGGGGTACAGGATACAGTCTATTTCAGATTAGTGAAGGAAATAACTGATGATTGCAATATTTGTAGGAAGTATAAGAAAACCCCTTCTAGGCCTGTGGTGAGTTTACCTTTAGCCAGAGATTTTAGTGAGGTTGTGGCCATAGATTTAAAAGAGTGGAAGAAAGGGGAGGTACCGGTATACTTCTTGCACCTTGTTGATGTTGCCACACGATACAGTAGGTCTGTAATTATATATGATAAGAGGAGGAAGACGATCATTGATAAAGTTGTAGAAATGTGGATAGGAACTGGTATAGGTTCACCAGACAAATTTTTGGCTGATAATGGAGGAGAATTTGCCAATGAGGAGTTTTCTGACATGTGTGAGAACTTAAATATTAGAGTGATGCACACAGCTGCAGAGAGTCCATTTAGCAATGGACTCTGTGAGAGGAACCATGCAGTAATTGATGAGATGGTGAGGAAAATAATAGCTGATCAACCCACATGTCCTCTACACATAGCACTTGCTTGGGCTGTAAATGCTAAAAATTGTTTGCAGATGGTGGGGGGTTACAGTCCGTATGAATTGGATTTTGGCAGAAACCCTAAGCTCCCTAATGTCATGAATGATTCATTACCAGCTCTGGAAGGCACAACAATAAGTGAAACACTTGGTAAGCACCTGAATGCTCTTCATACAAGTCGCCAGGCATTTATAAGGGCTGAGACTTCAGAAAGAATAAGACGTGCATTAAGGCATCAGGTTAGGCCTGTTGGAAGGACCTTCCAGAATGGAGAGCTTGTGTATTTCAAAAAAGAGAGTGATAATGAATGGAAGGGACCTGGTACAGTAATAGGTCAGGAAGGTAAAACTGTCATTATTAAACATGGAAGTTATATTGTAAAGGTACATGTAACAAGAGTTACGGAAATGAAGTATGATATGAATACTGATATTGAGAATGGTAAAGAGAGGCTTTTAGGTGAAGTAAGAAGTAGGTCAGATAATGATGATGTTTGTACCTTAAATAATAATGTCATTGGAACTGTTCATGACGTAGATGACGATGAAGCTGATGAGAGCACCTCAGATGATAATGAGATCATAGAGGACATACACAGGAAAGACACTGAACAGGATTCTCTCTCAATTAGATCTGTTAGCATTCCGAAGGTAGGACAGAGAGTGAGGTACAGACCTGTTGACTCTGATGAATGGAGAGTAGCTACTATTTTAAGTCGTGCGGGTAAGGCAACAGGAATGTACAAAAACTGGTTCAGTATTCAGGATGATGGTTGTGCGCCTAAGTCAATAGACTGGGCTTTAGGGGTGAAACAGTGGCAGGAGGAATCCTCCATTCAACCACAAGAGAAGGATAATGAACCATTGACTCTAGAGACCAATGAAGTATTCCTATCTGATGCTAGGCAAAGTGATGTTGATGTGCTAAGAGCAAAACAAAGAGAGTTAGAGAACTGGCAAAAATTTAAAGTGTATGAGGAAGTACCAGACAGAGGTCAACAATCATTGTCTGTGAGGTGGGTGTGTACTGAGAAAAATGTAAATGGTAAACAACAGGTAAAAGCTAGACTTGTGGCACGTGGATTTGAGGAATCCCACCACATTAGGACAGATTCCCCCACTGGAGGCAAAGAGATTTTGAGAATATTTTTGTCACTTATGGCTTCTATGAACTGGAAATGTAACTCCATTGATATCAAACCTGCTTTTCTCCAAGGAGATAATTTTGAAAGAGAGGTATTTTTGAGGCCACCAAAAGAAGCTGTTTGTTCTGAGAAGGTTCTGTGGAAGCTCAACAAATGTGTTTATGGATTGAATGATGCAGCAAGGGTATGGTATTTCACAGTCAAAACATTACTCATAAAACTGGGATGTACTCAACTGAAGGCAGATCCAGCTGGATTTTATTGGTATCATGAAGGTGAACTGTCAGGTGTTTTTCTAATGCATGTAGATGATTTTGTATAGGGTGGAACTGAAGTGTTCAGAGATCATGTAATTGCCAAGATTAAGTCAGAGTTTCAGGTAGGAATGGAAACATCTGGTGTTTTCAAATATATTGGTCTAGAAGTGAAACAAGATTATAGTGGAATAACCTTGAGTCAAAATGAGTATCTTAAGAATGTAAAACCTATACCTGTCAATGTCACTCGAGGCTGTAATAAGATGGAATATTGTAATGCAATAGAGCAGGAAAATCTTAGAAGTCTAGTTGGTCAGATTGGATGGTTGAGTACAAATACTAGACCTGATGTGAGTTATGATGTGCTTGACATGAGTTGTGTTCTGAACCATCCCAAGGTAGATAATGTGATCCAAGCCAACAAGTGTTTGAGAAAAACAGAAATGGTGGACTGTAGTTTAAAGTTTTCTCACTTAGGAGATTTGAATAAGATCAAGCTGGTAGCCTTTAGTGATGCATCCCATGCTAGTTTGCCTGATGGATATTCAAGTGCTGAAGGGTTCATAATATTTCTTGTTGGAGAAGATGGTAAAAGTTGTCCACTTGCATGGGAGGCAAAGAAAATAAGAAGAGTAGTTAAAAGCACTTTGGCTGCTGAAACCCTTGCTGCATCAGATGCTGTAGATATGTGCTATTATTTGGGAAGTGTCCTGTCTGAAATCCTGTTTCATGAACATGAAAAGAATGTAATTCCTATTTGTTGCTATGTGGATAATCATTCTTTGGTTGAAAATGTTCACTCCATGAAAAATGTAAGTGAAAAGAGATTGAGAATAGATTTAGCCACACTAAAACAGCTAATACAGGAAGGTTATTTAAAGATGATTTGGGTTAGATCAGAATTGCAATTGTCTAATTGCCTTACAAAGAAAGGAGTGAATACTTTCAAATTGTTAAACATTTTGCAAAAGGGAGATCTTACTGACATAGGTATGTAACTAAAGTTTGTGTCTTTTTGGAAAAGTTATTATTTTTTTTAAAGAAAGAAACGAGGGAATTCTGTTAAATTATTGTTGTATCATTTTTTTTAAAGAAAGAAGAGAGGGAATTCTGTTAAGTTAATGTCGCATCTCTGCCTTCATTTGTTTTGTTTTGTTTTTGTTTTGGGTTCTGGCAACGGTGGGCGCTGCATGGCGGCGGTTATGTGGAGCTGTCATATTAAAGAGGATAATGTGCTGCTGTGTCTCCTTGTTACCTCTGCTGACTATGAGCAAATTCATCATGTGTGTGTATGTGTGTGTGTGTGTGTGTGTCTACTGATAGCCACCTGAGAGAGAGAGAGAGAGAGAACGGTGGTGGAGCAGGCTGTATGTTTTCCGTTAATGAGGGAGGGGGTATCCTATGTTTGGTGTAATTTAAAGTGTGTGATAGGGTCTATAAAATGATAGTAAAAATAAATAGGTTAATTATTATTTAGGATGCAGGATATCACTGACCTCTTAATAACTATACTGTGCAGTAATGACTAAGAATGTATAACTGTTGGCTGCTCACTCCCATACTCCCCCCTTCCCCCTACATCGCGCCATTTGTGGTTGAACTTTCCCTCTGTTTCTGAATCACAACTCAACCTGCATCGTGGTTCATGGTACAAGGCAAGAGAATTATTTTATATAACTCAGACTTTATAAACTTTATAGTGCACAGCCCATTTATTTATTAGCCTATATCACAGCATAATACTGTACAATGGCCACATATTATAATTCGGATGATGAAGCTTAGCGATTCGAAAAATTGTCGAACACACACACACACACACACACACACACACACACACACACACACAGACGGGCACGCGCTGTTGCCATGTTAGCCAAATCCCGTGACCAGGTATTCTAGTAGGAACTCTTGCCGAGTGTACCGTAGATTAAGGGGGAAGTTCAAGACCCCCACGGAGGCAATTGGAGGCTGTGTCTGAATTACCTTGTGGTACATCTTAAACTGGGCCTTTCTGAGGATTCCTGGAAAATACATGCTTTATCCACATGTCTTCACACCCATGTTCGGTGTTAAAATGTGACCTGGCCAAGTCTGCATAGGGACTCTCAGCTTACAGATATTAGTTGTAAGTGCAGTTATAAGGGTAAGTATGCTTTTAGGATGTCCAAGTGTACAGGAACAAATACTGCTGAACAGTACTTAGACTAGGAGGATATGCACAGAGCCCTGAGTTAATGGTCTCTACTCTCACTTTTGACCTGTGATGGGCTGTGGGTCACTGAGGGCCCTGTAAGTTAATTGGCAACCATCAGGGTCTTTTTAACGCACAAGTGGTCGATGTTGCAGGGGGTGGATCAGTTGAAGTGAAGCATGGTCTCGCAGATGAGAGAAGGAGCTGGTGCCTGATTGACTGCTGTCTTCCTTGAAAGCGCCAGGCAAGGCTCTGAACCTCACTCTTTATATCCACACCTTGTTTATGCATTTACCAAAGAACACATTGTTCTCCAGCTAATAAAGATACTGG
>NC_136999.1:19680038-19692538 GCF_032717465.1 Coenobita brevimanus
GCACTGGAGAGTTAAATGATGGCATATGCATACTGAATGTTATGCCGTTTTTACTTCTACCTTGGCCTAAAATTGTCATCTCTCAATTTTTGGTATTAAGTTTGAACATGAAATTACCACTTGAATACAATGCTATGCCCTTTTTACTCCAACTTGGCCTAATAATGTCATTTTCCTATTTTGAACGCTGAAATCTAGTAATATATTATCCCTACAATATATGATGCGATTCACGACGGAATGGGGGGGTAAATGATATGGACCAACAGTACTTAATTATTTTGGCCACTGTGATAAGTTAAATAAACTCCAAACGCAAAATGTCTGGGCAAAATTATGTAAAAACGACTCTAGTCAAGAAGTGCTTTAGAAAGTATGTCGAGCCATTGCACTTTCTAATTCCGCCACTGAGGTTCGTGAAATTAATGGCAAAAGGGCAATAGTCTGTGCCAAGTTACCGTAAAAGGGGTAAAGTCTCTTCACCCGAGGTTATAATATCTTGTCTCTTTCTGTTATCCGACAATTTTATTCAGATTACGAGAGCTGCCTAACAAGTGTGTGTTGAAGAAGGCTGTGGCCCACATTTTTCTGTCAGTTAAGGAAGCTTCCTATCTTTTCCTAAGCGATTTGTGTTGTTTATTACACCTTAATGTCCTAGTCTTTGTATATATCTATACCTATATCTATCTACCTATATGAGAGATATATAAATATATATATATACATATATAAATATATAATATATATATATTATATATATATATATGTGTGTATACATATATATATATATATATATATATATATATATATATATATATATGTATGTGTGTGTGTGTGTGTGTGTGTGTGTGTGTGTGTGTGTGCATGTGTGTGTGTGTGTGTGTACAATTCACTGGGTTCGGTCAGGATCATTTGATGGTCGTAATCAAACGTCAGCTTTTACCCTCCCGGAAGGGAGCACTGAGAGCTCATAGTAGTCCTATCTAAGGGCACGGCTGTGACCTTCACACACGCACACACACCTGTCGCCTTGCTCAAGGGGAACAGTAACCACTCATTTCCTTGTCAGTGAAAGTTTTCGCTTCCTGAACGAGGCGCGAACTTTCCGTCTACCAAATGGCAAGCGAGAACGCTACCGCTGAGCCAGTGAGCAGTGTGTGTGTGTGTGTGTGTGTGTGTGTGTGTGTGTGTGTGTGTGTGTGTCCTAACATAGCCATACACAGCGTCAGTAATGCACTGGAGAATATTAACTACACATACGCAACTACACTGCTAAGGAACAGGTGCTAAGGATCCTCCTTAACTTAAGAGAATACGGGCGTATGCTATAGCTCTCCGGACTGAAGACGCCTCTCCTAAGCTCCCAAGCTGAAAAAGCCGGAGTGGCGCTGACTCCCGTTCTCTGTACCATTTTGCTCTTCTTCATACCCAGGAAAGTCTAGGTTAAGATTTCTTTTTTTCTTTTCAGTATCAGGTTAGGTTAGATTAGTTTGTCAGTCAGGTTAATCTGTTAGGTTAAGTAAGGATTTTTAAAAAATGGGCAACTGATCAGTTTGACAAAGTTAAAATAGTCCTTTGTGCAAAAAGGGTATACAGAGAGGAAATCGAGAAAAATGAGAATATAGCTTAACCAATGTCGATTTCCAGCCGCACACAACCACTCCACTGACAATGATGGTCAAAGTCATCCTCTTTACTCAGCATATCTATTTTAACCTTTTATTAGTGGTGCAAAGGTTAGCAATAATATTCGTTCACATCAATGAAGCTTTTATAGTATTCTGCTCCGTGAAATCTATACTCTTTTTTCTCTTACTTGGCCTAAAACTGCCACCTTTCCATCTTGACTCGAAAGCTGTAGAGATTAACACTAGTGTGTGAAGCTAGTCACTAAGAAGCTCTATGAAAATGGATGTTAAACCCATTGTGGTCTTATTCTGTCACTGATACACGTGAAAAGCTGCAAAAGGAAAAAAATCTGGGCCAAGTTAACGTGAAAGAGATATAGCAATGAAGGTGGCAAAAAAGACCTGCATTTGCCCTTAGACCATGGGATTCTAGTGAAAAGAAAAATGGCTTGTCAACATAAGTCGTCACCTGAGGTTACAGAGTATGTACCATCTTCTTCAGTATAGCGATCCATCATTTATTCAGAGTAAGTTACACAGTATGTCGGGGTTATACATTATATACCAGTTCCGACAGTATAACCACTTATTTATTTAGGTGGGGTTATGCAGTATATTTTAATACCTCCGGCATAGTATTATTTATTTAGCTTGGGTAATGCAGTACATTTTAATTCTTCCTGAATAACCGCTTAACATTTATTTAGCTGATGTATTACCGTATGCATGTGTTAATTCCTCCTATAAAACTACTTATTATTTTATTTATCTGTGGTAATACAGCATATAGAAATTTCTCCTGTATAACGATGTAACAGTTATTTAACTGAGGGAATACAGCATGTACTAATTCTCCTAGTATAACATGTAAATTTCATTTCATTTCAGTATTGCTACACAGACCCTTTTATTCATTATAACCACTGTAGTGCAAGAGCATACTTTTTATTGTAACCCTGCTGACTTCACGGGCATTAATTTAGGACACATCCAACTATAAGTTTTAGATTAGCCATAAATTATCCGTCCAGAACTAGGGTCTCATTCCCGTCAGTTAAGGAAGCTCTCTAAGATCTTCCTTAGATATTTGCTTTTGTAAATGGCAGATTAATATCCTTTGTACGTTATTTATTCAAAGCATGGAGATATTGGAAGGATTTATATACTGTACAAAAAGAGTACAGTAAGATGTAATAAACAAAATCCCCTTACGAGTATGTGTTGGGAGCTTCTCTGTCGACAAGAATACGAGTCCATAGGAAGTTTGTCAAAAATAGCCAGTAGCCTACACGGCAAAGAAAAAAAAAAAGAAAATACACTGTACGTCACTGGACTATGGGGTTAACGCATCCCTGCCATTATGACAAAGGTAACTGGATCGTTGTGCTAACTTTACATGAACAGGAACTGAAAGCACAATAAAAGATTCCACCAATATATACAGCGACAAATAAAAGAATCCATAGAGACCTATCTATCTATCTATCTATCTATCTATCTATATATATATATATATATATATATATATATATATTTATATAGATAGATAGATAGATAGGTAGGTAGGTAGGTAGGTAGGTAGGTAGATAGATAGATACCCTGTAGATAGATAGATAGATATAGATATAGATAGATAGATAGATAGATATACATACATACATACAACGACAAAGGAATTCACAGACATACAAGAAATGCCTCCACCACTATATACAGCGAAAAAAAAGTGAATCCATCAACATAAATGCAAAGAAAAACAAAGAAATACACCAATATATACAACTATAAACAAACAAGTACTTAATTACACACTTAAAGCTGTCCTTTTACTACAGAAGACGATGGCTACCATACTCATTAAGGTGGTGTGTTTCTCAGTCTTTGGTACCAATGTGTGTGACTATGCAGGCCAATTCTGGATCCACAAACTCTGCCACACAGTTGGCATGTCAAGTCTGGGTTTGCTAGGAGAACTCTGGTTTGGTTGTACCTCCACTGTCTACTCTATTCTCTGGCCAGGTTCCAAGCTTCTTTGAGATGAGTGGTTCTTGCACTGCAGAGGGCTCGCCATTGTTTTCTGTCCGAGACATTGGTATCAAGATCATTTGGTACCATGTTGCATTTCTTGAGAGTTCTCCTTATATGGCCTTTATTTCATTTCTTCTGTCCCTCTGGGTTGCGACGTCCTCCAGAGATTTGCCATATAAAACCTGGCGGGGAAGGCGGTGCTTATGAATGCGGGAACACGTGTCAGACCCATAGAACCTGTTTTTTAGCCAACATGGTTTTGATGCTGGTTGACTTTGCCAGCTGGAGAATTTCTGGGTGAGGGGCTTTATCCTCACATGTGGGTCCTAGGATGCACTGTAAGATCAGGTGTGAAGGGACTCAAACTGTTTGATGTGATGCTGGTAAGTAGTCCAGGATTCAGCACCGTATACGAGGGTGGACTGGCATACACCTGTACATACTGACACTTTCGTCTCGCTTCTCAAGTTGTTGTTTTCAAAAACTCTGGATCTGAGATGCCCCAAAGAGGCTGAGGCGTGGTTGATTCGTCCAAGGACTTCCGCATCAATGTTACAATTATCTGTCAGCACACTTCCAAAGTAGGTAAAATTCTTCACCTGCTTTACATTTTCGTCATTTATCTGAAATGCAAGAGGCTCTACTACAGCGACTTTCTAAGATATTATTTCTGCTTTATTGATATTTATTCAGAGCCCCACTGTGTGGTATATTTTCAAAATGATGGTAAGAGACTTGTAGGGCTTCTGGGTTATGTGCAAGGACAGCAGAGTCATCAGCATATTGCTGCTCTAAGAACTGAGCTATTTCTGTCTTTGTGCTTGAAGATATCTCAAATTAATAAGTTACCCTCTAGACGAAATTCGATTCTTATTCCACCATCATGGTTCATTTGTTGGTTAATTAAAAGAGTAATTGCAGTTAGATGTTGATGATGACGGGAGCCAGGACACACCACTGCTGTACACCCACATCCAAATTGCAGGGTTCGGAACTGCTCCCTTCAACGGACACACGAGCATTCATGTTGTCATGCAGACTATTAAGATGGTAAGAAATTTGTTTGGAACTCCAAATTATGAAAAGCCATTTCATAAAATATTTCTGTTGACAGTGTCAGATACTTTTGCAAAATCAGTGAGTGCAATGTACAAATCACCGTTCTGTTCGTGGAATTTCTCTTGTATCTGTCGGGCAAGAAAGATCATAGCACAGGCACTTCGTTCCTTCTGAAATCCACATTATTTTTCAGGAAGTGTTAACTCAGTCAAATGTTTTGTCATTTTGATTAACATTAGCTTGGCTATTACTCTGCCATCGTTCACAAGGAGAGAGATACATCTACTGTTGTCACAATTTGAGCTGTCCCCTTTCTCCTAGTAGAGGATTACAATGTCAGAAGTAAGCAAAGTAGATGGAATTTGTCCTTGGCTCCCCATAGTTAGTATGAGATTACGGAGTCACAGGTGAAGTAACCGGGCACCTTCTTTGATCAGTTCAGATGGTTTGCCATCAGGGCCACGGCTTTCATCATTATTTAGAGATCAGTTGGCCTGAACAGCTTTTTTAAGTGTAGACGGGACATCGTCATCTGCTGCTTGGGAGGCATTTGAGATGTTGTCAGACATATTGTGTTCCACAGGGATTCTTTGATTAAATAAAGTGTTAAACCGTTGAGCCCATTTGTCTAGGATTGTTTGCTTGACTTTTAAGAGCTCTCCTTTGGCTGATGAAAAAAGATTAATGCTGTGTTTGGTTGGCCCATAGATACCTTTGATCGACTTTTAGAACCCATGCTGGTTGTTAATTTTAGCAAGTCGTTGCACCGCAATTAGTTGCTCAGTCCACCATCTGTTCTCTGTGTAACGTAGTTTTCTCTGGGTTTCATTTCTGAGATTCTGGAATTTCTGAGATTCTGGAATTCAATTATTAGGGTTTAGGAGCTAGGCTGAGCCAGCCAATTGTTATGTGCTCTATTCTTCATTGCAAGAAGTTCATGTATTCCCTCAGCATTTTCATCAAACCAGTCTTTATAGGAGCGAGTAGAGAAGCTTTGGGTTTCTTATGTTGTTCTTTGGAGCAGTGTCTTAATGATATGCCACTCTGTATCTATGTCTGTTGAATTGTTGTTTGGATCAAGTGGTGAACACTGAGAGAGCTTCTCTATAATACTGCTGTGGAGGGTGTTACAGGTTGCTACATCCTTTAAACTTCTACAGCTTAGTTGCTTAGTGGATTGTCTGTGTCACATTTGTGGGCATATTATGACTAGTTGCAGTTTGGTGATTATAAGGTTATGGTCTGTTGAGCACCTAGCACTTCTCATAGCTCGGGTTATAAGAATTTCTCTTTGATCTCACTGCCTTAAAATTAAATAGTCAATTAGGTGCCAATGTGTAGCTCAAGGATGCATCCATGAGGTCTTGTGTTTATTCCTAACCCGCCCCATCCCGACTGATTTTCCACCATTGACTCCCCCCAATCCCGACCAATTTTGGGAAAAAATTTTTTGGCTCAAACCTTTGCTTTTGGTGAGAAACATCAAAAATTCATAGAGAAATCGCTCACCTGAGGTTTAAAATACTCGATACAGGTAGCAGTACCCCTTACCTTACTGGGTTTGCTATCAGGCTGGCTCCAAAGAAAACGACTTCTATGGGAGGGTAACTATTCCACACCACTCGTAAACGGTATTTATTTATTCATTTAGTACCAATTTATATGTAGTACAAGAGTATACTGGTTTCCACACAGTAATATGGGCAATATAAGCATTGTTTCACTCACCAAACACATCAACATACGTGACCTTTTTTGGCGACATTACCTGATCATCATTTCTGACTGTAACTTCCTCTAATGCTATATAAACTTTGTCCTCCACATTGTCATCGACTGGGGGAATCACTCTGGCCCTGAATTTCATACCGTGGCATGACACGCCTTTACTGGCCAGGTCACTGGTAACAGATGAATTGCCGAGACAATGGCATGCAGAGGGGGCGGGAGATCATGCGGGGTATGGCATCTTGTAGAGGAAGGTGTCCCGTGTATACATACCAAAAATCACATGTGAAAATTGAAAATTGTGCAAATTAGGGACTTTGCAATTCATGCGCGTTTATATACATCAACGGGACTGACAGTGACAAAACGTGTGGACGTATATATACGTCAATGGAACGCTGTATGGTTAAGAAGTTGAAAAATGGCTTTGGTTATGACCTAGCTGTGTTCTGAACATAAAGAAAGCAGCCTAAGGCCATTGCTGAACATGTCACCAACACCAAGCAGCCTATAATGCCTTGCCAGAGATGATTATTCTTTCCTGCTCTGGCTTTTAAATCTTCAAACAAGATAAGTTTGTCATTAGGTGGTACTGAGCAAATGGTAGCATCCAAAGAGTCACAAAAGGAAATTTAACAGTTACTCAGAATCAAGCTTTGGGACACAGGCACTGATGAATATTGCATACTGGCCTTTAGAAAGTGTTATGTACCAATTCATCAGCCTTTGTGATATACTCACTTGTGATTGTTCAATGTTCTGTAGAAGGTTGGTTCAAACTGCAGAACCAATGCCATGGTTCCTTCTTATATCAACTGGGTAACCCATCCAAAAATAGGTATACCCTTCTCCTGCTTGCATTAGGTTGCCCTCTTTTGAGAGGCAAGTCTCAGACAAGGTAGCAATGTCAGTTTTACACCTTTTAAGTTCATAAGCAATAGAGGCAGTTCTGTGGCATGGTCATGTGTTTTAGTCAGTATCAAGCAAGGTTTGTATATTCAAAGTTGGAAGAGTCAGAGAGGTTCTTTTGTTTTTTTGACCATGATCTGGGATGCTTTGACAGACATGGTTATCTGCCCAGGTGGTGTGGAGCAGCAAATGTTTGGTGTACCTTTCATAAACCCCTCCCCTTTAGGGGTATGCACACGGACATCTATTTCCAGTTGCTTAGTTGCACAGGATGCTGCTGAAGGCATGTCCTGCTCCTATGCCATCATGCCAGTGACTGCTGAGCCAATGCTGTCTATGTGCAAGGCTTGAGCTCGTAACTTTCAGCCACATCCATGACATGTCACTGGCACCCTATCCTGTCACCATAGGATTTGACAAAAGGATGAAATGGGAGGTGAGTATAGCACTGGGCTTGGACAATGAATGGATTTGGTGTGATAGTGAGGGTGCTCAGTCATCACCACCACATGATTTGAACCTTCTCTGCCTGTAATGATGGCTTGAAGATTCACAACAACTATCTACTGTGCAGGGTTGCAGGAGTCTGCTGGGGAGCTCTGTCTGTCGAATGCATTCTTCTGTGGAACTCCACTTACGGATTTTTCGTTCGGGGTTTATTCCCAAAGCCTTAACCCACCCAAGGGCAAGCCACAAGGCAGTAGACATGGGGAACACTTAGTCTGACCCCTCACTGATGACCCCTCCAGGTATGTCCTGGGGGGATCTCCCCCCGCTCTTACAGCCCACCAGATTTAAAGGGCACACAAACCCCCCTCCACAACAAAGTGATTCCTGTGGAAAGAAACCAATACATCAACATATATGACAAATATAGGAATACACAAATATATACAATGACAGATAAAGAAATTCCACCAGTAAACACTACGATGCTGAATGGTAAAAAATAATGCCCAACAACAGCATATCCATTAATCCCTGTTATTAAAAAAAAAAAAAATGTTTGATGGGAACAAAACTACCGGCAGTCATACTAAGGGGTCATGGGCACTTCCTAATAACCTTACCTTAATTTGGCCCAGAGTTTTGCACCTTTGTAGCTTATATCTTGTATCTCAATAGTTGAATAAGAAATTAGTACAGCACAGTATTTGTTCCATTTGTGACTAACACCATGTTCTAGCTTTAACCCGTCACGTCCCGACCACTTTTGCACCTCCAACACCCTGACCATTTTTGGATTTTTTTTGTTTTGTTTAAAACCTCCGGTTTTGGTGAGAAACATCTAAAATTCATAGAAAAATCGCTCACCTGAGGTTTAAAATACTTGATACAGGTAAGAGTACCTCCTTACCTTACAGGGTTTTCTATCAGGCTGGCTGCAAAGAAAACGAGTTCTATGGGAGGATAACTATTCTACATCACCCCTAAACAGTATTTATTTATTTATTTGGTACGAATTTATATGTAGCATGAGAGGATATTGGTTTTCAAACAGTAATATAGGCATTATAACATTGTTTCACTCACTAACTCATCACCATTCCTGACCTTCCTTTGCCACATTACCTGATCATCATTTCTGACTGTTTCTTCCTCTAATGATATGTAAACTTTGTCCTCCACATTGTTATTGATTGGGGAATCACTCTGGCCTTGAATGTCTTTATTGGCCAGGTCACTGGTAAGAGGTGAATTGCCGAGACAATGGCGTCCAGGGGGGGGGGCAGGTTATGCGGTGTAAGGCATTGTCCCTGCTTGGCATCTTGTAGAGGAATAGAGGAAGGTGTCCCGTGTATACATACAAAAAATCACGAGCGAAAATTGAAAATTGTGCAAATTAAGGACCTTGCAATTGCAAAATGTACCAGTACGTCAATGGGACTGGCAAATGCAAAATGTTGCAAAACGTACCCATACGTCGAAGGGACGTCTCAGGTTAATCTCTTGCTAGAAGCAACATTCAAGATGGGTAGATTGCAATTTTAGGTGGTTAGATTTGTTTTTGTTGCTGATCAGTCCCTGTCTGTCTGACCAAGTGAATTCATCAACCGCAGTCACGCAACCACCCCAGCAGGGCTGTTCCATGCAATGAACCAATGTTCCCATGCAGTGGGAAAATTGTGCAGGTTTGGTTCCTGGATGGTCGTTGCATTTGCATTTCTCCACCTAGTTAGCAAGGGCTTCATAGCAGGCTCCACATAATCCTGTTAACGAGTTAAGCCCTTGTCACACACAAGCGACCCAAGGTCCGACTGCCACATGACTAAAGGTGAGGTCCTAGTTGGCTCCCACACCTCCCAACTGGCCCCGAATTTGCTCTGCTTACAACTGCCTAACGGCCGTGTCACGACTGCCTCACGACCAGTAGTGATGTCCTCAAGAATGCAACAAGATCACAAGGCGACTGCAAGGCAATGGAGCTCCAAGTCTTCAAATGTTAAATTTAACGGATTTTTGTCAGCCACGACTGTGACACGACCGCCCACGAATGCAAGATGACTGCTTGACGCATTTGGAGAATGCACCCCAACTATCCCACGACACCCCCATGACTGACCCATGGGGCAGGGCATCACACCTAGACCACCAATGACACCCAATGGGGCAAGGCATCACACTTGGACCACCAGTGACACCCAGCGCATCACCATGTGCCTAGTCAGTTGATGAGGGACACGCAGTCGTAATGTTTTTTTCTTTGGCGGTGACAGCATCACAACACACAACGTCCGCATCACAATGCATTCGATTGAGCTAAGACTGCTTCACGACCGACGTACAACACTCCCGACTGTGACGCAACTGTGACACGACTTTTGGCAAGTCGTGAGGTGGCCACGATTTTTTAATGCAAACTTTAAACAATCTGGAGGCCCGACGAGTTGTCCCAGTGGCTTACAAGCGCCTGATAGAGTCTGGGCTTTGCCAGTGAATCAAGGGACGATTGATGAAAAAATACATTACAACCGTGACTCGCGCGACGGTCGGACCTTGAGTTACTTGTGTGTGACTGCGGCTTTAGAGTAAAAAGTGAATACCAGAGCTGAACCCTCAGCTAAATATAATCGTCTAGTGGAACACAAATGAGAGAGAGAGAGAGAGAGAGAGAGAGAGAGGGAGGGGGACTGTAACTCCAGTCTAAATACTAAAGTCCAGCCGTGTATATTGTTCTGTATGTGCATTTGTTCGTTTCTTTCACGTGAACTGTTTTAAATATCGACTTAATTCATAATGCAGTAGGTCAGGATAAATGAAGGAAGTGTTGGAAATTTATCAAACAATAATTTTGGAGACTGTGCATGACACGAAGGCGCAAGAACTTTGGGAATTGTGACATGCGAAAATGCTTGTTATTGAGTTAATTTCTTTCATAAGTACGGTAATGGATATCAACCTAGCTCTTTTTGCATTGGGCTGGGGTAAGTACAGGGAGGGCTAGTAATATACTAACCAAAAATTCGGCGATGACAAACGTAAAAAGGTGCAAATTTTCAAAAACTGCCACACTCAAATGTATGCAAAAAACATTTCCTCAATTATTTTGTTATCTATTTTTTTTTCATACAGAGAAGAAGGAACGAAAGGCAAGGAGCCTCCAAATTCATCCCTCCAAGAAAAAACAAAAACGAGATAACAGAGAGCCAAATTCAAGATCCATTCATTTTGAGATGCCTCGGCACATTGCGGTTGAAAGACTGGAGATCATAGACAGTAGAACTTATAGCCAGAGGGAGACAGTTCCAAAGATGACCTGTTGCATACATGAATGAATGGAGTAACGGTTATCTCTTGCATCAGAGAGTTGGACAGAAAAGGGATGAGACTATCTTTTTTTTTTTACGCAAGGAAGGAGGAACCAAAGGCTGAGCCGGCAATAACAGTTCCCTCCAAGAAAAAAACAAAAACAATACAAAAGAGAGCCCAATTCAAGATCCGTTCATTTCAAGATGCCTGGACACACTGTGTTTGAAAGACTGGAGATTAAAGGAAGTAGGAAATACAGACAGAGGGAAACAGCTCCAGAGTTGACCTGTTGCATAAATGAAGGACTGGGAGGAACGGTCAACTCTTGCATTAGAGAGTTGGAAAGAAAAGGGATGGGTGTTTGTTGCTAGACGAGTGCTACACACTCGTCATGTAGGTGGAGGGATGCAAGCAGACAGTTCAGAGGAGCAGTGACCATTGAAGTAGCCACAGAAAAGAGATAAAGATGCAACAGTGCAGCAAAAAGACTGAGGTTGAAGGAAGCCAGTAAGAGGAGGAGAGTTGATGAGACAAAAAGCTTTTGACTCCACCCTATTGAGAAGAGCTGTATGTGGGGAGCCTCCCCACACATGAGGGTTGTACTCTAAACAGGGGGGAATAAAACCAGCGTATAGATTCAACAGTTGTGCAGGGGTAATGAAGGCAGGGAGTCGGCTTAGCACATCTAATCTCTTGGAAGGAGATTTTACAAGAGATGCAACATGATCTTTCCAAGATAGGTCCCGAGTGAATGAAATCCCAAGCATGTTCAAGGATGACACAGGACTGAGCTGGATATTATTAAACATTAATGGGTACTCCTGTGGAAGATTATGACGGGTTGATAGGTGTAAAAACTGAGTCTTTGATGCGTTAAAAACAACAAGATTATTTTTGCCCTAGTTAGAGATACAAGCCAAGTCAGACATTAGCTGTGCCATAGCCTCATCCCTTGTTTGTTGAAGTACCTGCTGAAATGGCCTTTGTGGAAACCAAATGGAGAGATGAAGGGTGGAATCATCAGCATACGAGTGGATAAGGTTAGACGTACAGCTTAGAAGATCATTGATGAATAAAAGAGAGTTGGTGATAGGACAGAGCCCTGAGCAACACCACTGTTGATAGATCTAGAAGAACGATGGACGTCGACAACAGCAGCTATAGAATGACCAGAAAGCAAGCTATAGATGAAGGCACAGATAGAAGGATAGAAACCATAAGACGGCAGTTTGAAAATTGAAGATTTATGCCAGACTCGACTGAAAGCCTTTGAGATGTCAAGTGCAATGGCAAAGCTTTTGCCAAAGTCCCGAAAGGAGGATGACCAGGAGTCTGAAAGGTAGGTGAGAAGATCACCAGCGGAGGGTCCCTGATGGAACCCATACTGATGATCAGAAA
>NC_136999.1:19697538-19705038 GCF_032717465.1 Coenobita brevimanus
GGGTAAGGCAGGGTAGGATGGGTAAAGCAGGGTAGGACAGGTATGGCAAGGAAGGGCAGGTGAGGCAGGGTAGGACAGGTGAGGCAGGGTAAGACACGTGGGGCAGGGAAGGATGAGTAAGGCAGGGTAGGACAGGTAAGGCATAACAGGACAGGTGAGGTGGGATAGAATAGGTCAGGCAGGGCAGGAAAGATCAGGCAGGGTAGGACAGGTCAGGCGAGGTAAGACAAGTGAAACAGGATAAGACAAGTGAGTGCGGTTGGACGGGTGAGATAGGGTAGGACAGGTCAGGCAGGGTAGGACAAGTGAGACAGGGTAGGACAGGTGAATCTGGATAGAACAGGTCAGGAAAGGTAGGACAGATCAAGTCAGGCAGGGTAGGACAGGTAAATCAGGGTAAAACTGGTCAGGTTGGCAGGGCAAGTGAGGCAGCACAGGCCAAGTGAAACAGAGTTGGACAAGTGAGGCTGGTTTGGACAGACGAGGCAGAGTAGGGAAAGTGAGGCACGGTAGGAAAATTGAGGCAGGTTGGGATAAGGCAGGCAGGGTAGAACAGATGAGATAGGGTAGTAGAGTTGTGGAACGGTAAGACAGGCCAGGCAAGGAAGGACACGTGAGACAGTGCAGGCAGGTTATGCAGGGTAGGACATGTGAGGCACTGTAGGGCAATGGAGGCAGAGTAGAACAGGTGAGGTAGAGTAAAGCAGGTAAAGGAGGTGAGGTTTGGTAGGACATGAGGCAGAGTTAGAATATTAAAACAATGTAAGAAAAATAGACAGACTTAGCAAGGTAGAGCCGGCTAAGTTGGAAATGTTGGTTAAGGGTGAGGAAGAGTAAGAAAAATAAGGCGTGGCAGAGGAAGTGATGCAGGAGAGACATAACAAGTGCGAGGAAATACTGAAGAAAATGGGCATATGTGGTTGCCGGAAAACATGCAGGGCAGCCGAAAGAGGAGAGAGGTGGTACGGATGAGGGAGGGAAGGAGGGAGGTACTGTAGACTGGAGTGGTGAGGCAAGGTGAGGGAGTAAGACAGGAGTGTGAGACACACTGAGGGAATAACAGAGGAGTGTGAGAAAGGTGTGGGAGTGAGGGTGGGATTAAATGAGGCAGGAGTGGTAGGGTGAGGTGAAGTGAAGCGATGGAGTACAAACGAAAACAAATAGCAACAGACATGTTGGTCTTTTCGTGGCAGTTTGGTATAGGGAATGTTGTGACTCATAAAACTATTCTATCAGATAAAGACAAAGATAAAGAAAACAGGAAGGCTCCCCTCCCACCCATCTTTTCCTCCAACCAAAGCCGGCAGGAAATAGCGAGAAGGACCACCATGCAGCACAGAAAGCTGTCGTGGAAATTTCATAGGGAGGAGGCAATGGAATTCCTATTCTACACTCTCTGCCTGAAATGAGAGTAAGAGTAATCAGCATTATTTATCGATGTTGTCCAGTAGCTGTATCACCCAGAGTCTGAAAAATATATATATATATATATATATATATATATATATATATATATATATATATATATATATATATATATATATACATTATTTAATGTATTATGCAGGAGTGAACATTCTGAATTAGAGATTAGATGACATATTTTTCCAAGCGATTTTAAAAGGTTAATACTGTATCAGAAATTACTACATTGGAGGGAAGTTTGTTGCATCTATTTACAACTCTTTAAAGATAACGTGCTCAGCTTCGTGTAACCGAAATCGTTTGTCAATAATTTTATGCTCATTATATTTAGTATAACTTAAGCGATCCACTGTGAAGTATTAATCGATAGGCATATTAACGTGTCCTTTAAATATTTTTAATGTTTGAATTAAATCTCCTTGTAACCCGTGTTTAGTTAACCCCTTACCCGCGGGGATGGCTGGACAGCACCGTGCCCCTCCCGCGGGGATAGTAGCGCTCTGACTTACTTTATATATATATATATTTAGTAAGAGAATAGGGCATAGGGCACATTTCAACGGAAAAATCGAATGGAAAATAACGGTAGGGAGTTGCGTTGCGCAGCCAGGCTGTAGCTAGGTGGGGAAGGGAACAATGGAGGAGAGATGAGGAGGCGAGGCTAACACAGAAAAATGGCTCTGACTTACTTTTTTTTTTTTTTTTTTTTTTTTTTTTTTATTATGGGAATAGGGCATAGGGCACATTTCAGTGGAAAAAGCGAATGGAAAAAACCGGCCGGGAGTTGTGTTGCACTGCTAGGCTGTAGCTAGGCAGGGGAGGGGATAAGGGAGAGGAGGTGGGGAGGTGAGGCAAGCACAGAAAAATGGCTAAATTGGTAACACTGGATGCAAGTACTAGCGGTATTAGTGGCCTGCCTATAACTACACACTGGCAGTACTGATAGATGATACAAGACCACACTTGAAAGCCTGGGTGATTTTAAAAATCCCTGGATCACAGAGGTGATGCCCTGTGGTATGGTACTTATGCAATGATCGTCACGGTAGTGACGGCCCACGGGTAAGGGGTTAAGGAAAAGAGATACAGGGCTCATAAACGATCCTCGTTTACAATATCTCTCAATCCAGATATCATCTTTGTCACCTTCGTTGCACTCTCTCAAGTTTCTTAATATACTGACCTAGACTGAACGCATTACTCTAAGTGCGGGCTTACTAAGGAATTAAACAAAGTGAGGATGGTGATTTTGGTTTTATATTCGAATGCTGTGCCTATGAGGTCAACCATTTTATTGGCTTTTTTTACCATTCTCGGCACATTGTTGCATGACTTTACATCATTTGTTATTATAAGTTAATTCTTTTTCATGGCTTATGACATCAAGTTGGACGTTATTCATGTTATAACTAAACCCTTTGTTTTTACTGCCAATGTTTGGGCTCGGTTAAACAGTTGATCAAGGTCTGTCTGAATTGCCTCCCTCTGCAAGTCTGTGTCTGTTCTGTTCAGTATTTTAAGATCATCGGCAAATTTGGAAATGATAGTAATCCTTCATCAGTATCATTTATGTATATTAAAAAAGAATAGAATCTAACCCTGAACCCTGTGACACTCCACTTGTAACATCTGTCCCGTCTGATTCGTTCCCAATTATTACGACTCTTTGTTTTCGTCCGTTAAGCCAATCTTCTATCCAATCGGGCACAGCCTCTGAAGCATGCGCCGTTAGCTTCTGAAGCAGTCTTTTGTGTTAAACTTTGTCAAAGGCTTTTTTGAAAATCAAGATAGGCAATATCAACGGAGGGAGGACAGGAATACGTGAGGTACGAGTAGAGAGACAAGAAGGAGAAGCAGAAAGGCAGAGTGAGAGAGAGAGAGAGAGAGAGAGAGAGAGAGATACACGAGAGGTCAGGCTGAAGATGGAGGAAGAGAGTGTGACATATGGTGAGGGAGGAAGAATGAGGAATTTCCGAAACTAGTAATGAGGAATTCCCGAGTTCGTGGGCCCTGGGGCGTCTAAGAGAGAATGAGAGTTGCCTGTCCGTACATCTGTTTGCTCTTGTTACAGACGGGCAAGTTATAGACAGATTTTGAGACTGAGATGTGCCCACGTCTTAGGGACATTCCTCATATGAACTCTAAGGCCACTGTGGCTTAAAAAAACAAAAACAAGAAGGTCCATACCAATCAGGCAGGAATCCCTTTATGATGTCATCAGTGCATCAGACCCTGACAATCAGTAAGTGACCAAATCTCACCCTCACCCGTCTCGGCTGTCCTCAGCCCACCCCAAAAATGTTTGATATCGTACCCAAGGCCAATAAGACTACCAGGTCTTTTCACCCAGTGGTACTACGCAGATGTGGTGACGTCACGGTGTGGAGGACTGTCTCCTCCCATTTTTCTCCCCCCACTCACCCCCCAGCAGAGGCTGGGAGGTGTGGGGGGGAGCCGCTCTTGTGACAACTATCGGAGAGACCTAGTTTTTTTTTTTTTTTTTTTTTTCAATCTGTTCAGTACTGTGTCGGCTCTTATTATTTTGTTCTAGTTATCATCAGATGAATTTACCAAGATTAGAAATAGACTGTGGAGTGAAAGGGGTAGTGGAGCTGCTGTAGCTAAAGTATAATGAGGATGATGTAATGGTGATGAAGAGTCAATGTAACTCTTTATAATGCTCTGACAATACTTTTATCTCTCTTCAGTTTCTTAAACAATCATGTATTCCATGTTTTAATATAATTAACTGGAGCATGGAAGCTGAAATTAGGGCATGTATTCCATGTTTTAATATAATTAACTGCAGCATGGAAGCTAAAGTTAGGGTATATAATTTGCCTCATTAATCAGAGACCTGAGAGAAAGGGGGAGAGACGGGAGAGAAATGGGGTAAAGGAAAGAAAAGAGGGGGGGATAGTTGCCAAACATTTCCAGAATACTGAACACCCCAAATCAATTTAATCCTACTGTATGCAAATACCTATTAGAATGCACATCAGGTCGAACAGTAAAGGTATTTGCTAAACTTATCATTTAAAACTGCCTTGACATGGGCAGGAGATGAAACAGTTTACATTGTGAAGAAATATAAACATCAGAGACTCACTTGACCAGTTACTCTTTTTTGTCAAATTTTGCTAAATAAATGCATGATTGAGTGATAATTCATTATATTTAAATGTTACACTCCACAAATATATACATGCACAGCAATGCACGATAAAGCTATCACAGAACCTAAGATGAAACAATTTATCACTGTTTATCACTGTCTGCCAACCTCTTCTAAGGTGTGTCCACATCGTGACGGTGTGCGCAAGCTGGACACAAATTTGTCCTTGTATGACATGACCTGGTAGTCTTATTGGCCTTGATCGTACCATGAGAGAGAGAGAGAGAGAGAGAGAGAGAGAGAGAGAGAGAGAGAGAGAGAGAGAGAGACGCGATGGTAACAGGCTCGTTGTATTAAAGGATTAACTTCCAACTTAATACCACCTGGTGAATGGATCAGCTACCGGCAATCTAACAGTGTTTGCAAAACCTGAAACGAAACAATAATATTTTTAGCAATACCAGGTTGCACTGTCCATGCCACCTTTCATAATAATTCCTATTACTCTAAGGCAATTTTTGTTGCGAAATGTGTTCTTTTCTTACACCCCCGCGAAGTATACTCCGGAGAATGTAAGGGTCTGCTTGGCCCGTACACTCGGCTGTATGTCTTCACGTATGTACGGTACGTACTGTTCATATGTATGTAGTGTGTGTGTGTGTGTGTGTGTGTGTGTGTGTGTGTGTGTGTGTGTGTGTGTGTGTGTGTGTGTGTGTGTGTTCTGATCTGATTTTAACCAAACTTTGTGGAGGGGTTAAGAACCAACCAAGAGGTTCACCAAGAATGATTTAGAACAACAGGTAAAAGGTCTAAGTCACAGGACAAGGCCAACTTAAAACAGTCTTGATCCGATGTAGACCAACATTAAGGAAAGAATAAAGGGTAA
The DNA here is from genome assembly GCF_032717465.1 of Coenobita brevimanus. Taxonomy (NCBI): domain Eukaryota; kingdom Metazoa; phylum Arthropoda; class Malacostraca; order Decapoda; family Coenobitidae; genus Coenobita; species Coenobita brevimanus. The sequence goes on from NC_136999.1 coordinate 19,702,965, forward strand.
GGTAAACATAGTAACTGAATGTTGAGAGTAGTCAGTCAAAAATCCTGGTCAGAGGGTGAGGTCAAAGTTCTAACGGTGTGGGTCTGTGTAGGAACAAAATAACTAAAACACTTTGAATATGATTTGAACCAAACTTGGTGGACGGATGAGAGGTATCCAAGGACTTGACCTATCCTTCTTAGGAAAGACTGGTCAAAGGTAAAGATCGATATGTAAGGTCAAATTAAATAGTAGTTATCCTATTTAGATAAAACGTGGTGGAAGGAATAGAGGTAAGGCAATGAGAAGCGAATTCAGTTTTTAAAACAGTCAAAGGGTTGAAGTACTGAAGGTCAGCCAAGGATGATCCTTTGAGAATTATACGTCAAAGGTCTAGGCCACAGGGGCATGTCAACTAACAATTTTGATATAATGTAGACTGTACTTAGTGTAAGGTCCAAGAGTCCGGCAAGTATGAAGCAATTCGATTCTGAAAACAGTTTGTCGTTGGTCAAGGTTACAAGAAAAAATTAAATGCCTCTCCCCATGACCAAGAGTACGCCGTGGATACTGCACTCCAAACATTCTTGCATGTTTTGCATCATTCAAGATTTCATTAGAACGGACCTCCTGTGGCAAAAGGGTTAATGACTCCATTAGACCCTTTCAACACGATATCCCCTATTACCCTATGCTGCGTAGGAGCCCGAAGTTAGGCTACCATAGCTCAGAACATTTAAGGGTAGGTGAACGGCCTTCACCCTTAGTACCATTATAGGATCGAAAAACCACGAACTTTCTTTTTGTGATTGAAGTCCATGAGCCATGAGCCCCTCTTCAAAGGTCAGTCACACCATCACACCGCTTTCCGTCATTACACACTGACTTGGCCTCTTAAGCTCTTTATGACAAGCAAAATTTTCACCCAGTTTAATTTCTGAATAAAATTAAGGGCGAGAAAATAAAGTGGTAGTGTCGATAACAACTCATCAACCTTTAATGGAAACCTATTATAATTGCACTCAGTCTGAAAGTGCTGTGTGATATTATTTTTGTCTTGAAACTATGACAGAATACAAACTTAATAAACTTTAGAGGATGATGAGTGTACTGGGCATTATTATTTTTGTTATTATTATTATTATTATTATTATTATTATTATTATTATCATTATTATTATTATTTTCATCATCATCATCATCATCATCATCATCACAATCCTTTATATTGTTTTTGTTACTGCTGCCTCTGCTATTGTTCATGTTGTTTTAGTTTGGCTTTCAGGAAGGGTAATCATTTTATTAGGCTTTCTTCAATCTCATGAATATTGACACAATCATTGGTTTATCCCTATGGAAACCTTCTTACGGTAAAATAATCCCTATACAGTCAATAAAACAAGTATCGTTCTCCGTAATATTGCTTGAACTAGGCCTGAATGGTGTTGATTTATGAGATTACGTGTATCGTAATTGAATACATAAATATTCAGGTTGATCCAGCAGTACGTGTCGTTTGACTGAATGCTGTGCACACAGAAAATAACGACCTTATATTTTTCGTAACTGTAATTATGGACTCCCTTTCCCCCTTCGTTCTTTGCCAGCAAAAAGAGTTAAGGCTGCTTACCACTCTCCCTCCAAGAAGAAGGTCCTGGCCTGCTGTAGACTTCCTTATGATATGCTACAGTAACATGACAAGATAGACAGCATTCAAAGTGCGCATACTTTCTGCAAAGCCTATACCACACAGCTTAGATCTCTGCTAAAATTTAATCAACCTTTCAGTTTCCTATGACCAGCATATTCACAAAGTTTCACTGAAATCCACAAATAAGATTTTGAGACATCTTGATAACAAACAAACAGACAAACAGGGGTCAATAGGCAACTTCTTCCAACTTCCATCAGCGAAGGTAACGAAGACACACAAACACAGACACAACCACACACACACACACACACACACACACACACACACACACACACACACACACACAGAAAGAGAGAGAGAGAGAGAGAGAGAGAGAGAGAGAGAGAGAGAGAGAGAAGGTGACATTTTCAATAACAGTTTACAAGAGAATATACTAGGGAC